>NW_009952365.1:1743755-1750114 GCF_000747805.2 Chaetura pelagica | reverse complement strand
CCCCCTCCAAAACGTTGCAGTTGGTCCTGCCAAAATGCAAATGAGCCTAATGCAAGCACCCAAACCATACAGAACACACTAATTAATGTAAATCTATTTAAATGAAAAACCCTTCTCACAGAGAGATAGGCAAATGATCTGCAGAATAACTTCTCTGCAGCAGCGTTTGCCCAGCTGTGCTGAAGCAGCAGCAAGGTGAGGCACTTCTCGTTTGTTTGCTTTTAAACAGAGAGCAAAGGCTTTAATCAGAGGAATCTCTCCCTTTAAGAGCTCTGACAGATGAGCCTTCAAACCAATACATCTCCACAACATGTTTTGGCTTTGATAACACAACACCTTGCAATTAAGTTTCACTTAGTGCAAATATTTTGACCACCAGCTGCCCCAGCGAAAGCACCTGGGTAAGACCCACGGAGTTTGGAGTCAGGCTGTGGAAAAGGGTCTGCAAAATCAGGGTTGGGGTCAGGACTGTCCAAAGGATTAAACCCTGCTTCTAAATCCTTTGCAGCCAGCACCCAGCCTAAGTGATGCTTCTGCCCTGGGATTTCATGTGACTCCAGTATCCTCACTTCACTTCCAGAGAAGTCACTGCTCCGAACTGTTAGTCACTCTAGTCCTGCCCTCAGATCATGATTCATTTTGAACCTGCCTTTGAGCTACTATTTATTTAAGCCCCACCCTAGTGTGTTATAACGTAAAAGTCTGAGAATGCAGGACTTTCAAACCCATCGCATCCTCCTACGAGCAGGATTCTTTAAAGGACATGCCAGAAGGTCCTGGGCACCCTCGTGTCCCAGAAGATGCCAGCTCCCCAGAAAGGCACCTGGGAAAATGGGACTGGAAGCAAAATTCCAGCCCTGGAGTGCTCATCTCTGCTGTGGCTATCGAGGTGTGCACGTGTGGTGTGTGGCCACGGGGTCACTCTCCCACAGTCTTTTCCCACCCATTTTCCACACCAGTCCCAGAGGATGAGAAAGCAGCTGCCACTCAGAGTCACTCTGCTCTAGGAGGGTGTCTCCAACGGTGGCACTGGCTCCCCACACCCTGCCAGGACTTTTCACAGGCAATGGTGCAGCTTTACAGTTTTGGGGTTGTTTTTTTTTCCCCGTTTGTTTGTTTAACATTTGAATCAGTTTAATAAGATGTCTGGGAACTGGCAGCCCAGAAGCCTTGCAAGACCAAACAATGAGATTGTTCAGTAAGCCCACGTATGGCCCTACTATTCCATTCCACTCTTATTACATATTTGATATAATCTGAACTATTTATTTTTGAGGCTAAAGAGGAAAGGAGGAGGAAGAGGATGGATATGGAGACAACTACCCTAGAAGTCTAATTGTGATGGTGTTGAGAACTGATACACAGAAGATGGTCCTGACCCAGCTCTCCTAGTACTGAACATCCATGAGAAGCTTTCAGGGGTTTCAAAGCCTGAAGTACAGCCACCATCCAGAGCTGGCTTCTCCTCACTGGAACCTCATTATCACCACTCCCAAACACCCCTGTTAAAACCTGGCTCCTGCATCACATCCACCTTCGCCTTCAGAACCCCCCCTCCAAAACGTTGCAGTTGGTCCTGCCAAAATGCAAATGAGCCTAATGCAAGCACCCAAACCATACAGAACACACTAATTAATGTAAATCTATTTAAATGAAAAACCCTTCTCACAGAGAGATAGGCAAATGATCTGCAGAATAACTTCTCTGCAGCAGCGTTTGCCCAGCTGTGCTGAAGCAGCAGCAAGGTGAGGCACTTCTCGTTTGTTTGCTTTTAAACAGAGAGCAAAGGCTTTAATCAGAGGAATCTCTCCCTTTAAGAGCTCTGACAGATGAGCCTTCAAACCAATACATCTCCACAACATGTTTTGGCTTTGATAACACAACACCTTGCAATTAAGTTTCACTTAGTGCAAATATTTTGACCACCAGCTGCCCCAGCGAAAGCACCTGGGTAAGACCCACGGAGTTTGGAGTCAGGCTGTGGAAAAGGGTCTGCAAAATCAGGGTTGGGGTCAGGACTGTCCAAAGGATTAAACCCTGCTTCTAAATCCTTTGCAGCCAGCACCCAGCCTAAGTGATGCTTCTGCCCTGGGATTTCATGTGACTCCAGTATCCTCACTTCACTTCCAGAGAAGTCACTGCTCCGAACTGTTAGTCACTCTAGTCCTGCCCTCAGATCATGATTCATTTTGAACCTGCCTTTGAGCTACTATTTATTTAAGCCCCACCCTAGTGTGTTATAACGTAAAAGTCTGAGAATGCAGGACTTTCAAACCCATGGCATCCTCCTACGAGCAGGATTCTTTAAAGGACATGCCAGAAGGTCCTGGGCACCCTCGTGTCCCAGAAGATGCCAGCTCCCCAGAAAGGCACCTGGGAAAATGGGACTGGAAGCAAAATTCCAGCCCTGGAGTGCTCATCTCTGCTGTGGCTATCGAGGTGTGCACGTGTGGTGTGTGGCCACGGGGTCACTCTCCCATAGTCTTTTCCCACCCATTTTCCACACCAGTCCCAGAGGATGAGAAAGCAGCTGCCACTCAGAGTCACTCTGCTCTAGGAGGGTGTCTCCAACGGTGGCACTGGCTCCCCACACCCTGCCAGGACTTTTCACAGGCAATGGTGCAGCTTTACAGTTTTGGGGTTGGTTTTTTTTCCCGTTTGTTTGTTTAACATTTGAATCAGTTTAATAAGATGTCTGGGAACTGGCAGCCCAGAAGCCTTGCAAGACCAAACAATGAGATTGTTCAGTAAGCCCACGTATGGCCCTACTATTCCATTCCACTCTTATTACATATTTGATATAATCTGAACTATTTATTTTTGAGGCTAAAGAGGAAAGGAGGAGGAAGAGGATGGATATGGAGACAACTACCCTAGAAGTCTAATTGTGATGGTGTTGAGAACTGATACACAGAAGATGGTCCTGACCCAGCTCTCCTAGTACTGAACATCCATGAGAAGCTTTCAGGGGTTTCAAAGCCTGAAGTACAGCCACCATCCAGAGCTGGCTTCTCCTCACTGGAACCTCATTATCACCACTCCCAAACACCCCTGTTAAAACCTGGCTCCTGCATCACATCCACCTTCGCCTTCAGAAATAACAGTGCCCTGATCTCTAGGACAAGGACATCCCCAACACAAATCAAATAGATAGAGGAAAGATGGAGTGAATATTCCCAACCTGAGGTATTAACAGCTCCCATCACAGCTCTCACAGAGCACAGTGATTGTCCAGTGTCCTGCTGTGCAGGCAGCAGCCCTGCATCTAAGAGACAGTTAACCACTGTGGAACGCATCCACGCCAACCCAACGCACCTGGGCAAGAGTGTGAGGGCTCTGCAGGGACCAGCTGTGCAGGGACCAGCTCGGAGCAAGGCCAGGGGCTGCCCAACTGCTGGCAAGCTCTCCCAGGCACCTGGTGGCAGATCCTGGTCTCCAGAAGGCAAGCCCCAGGCGCGGGGAATACCGGCGTGCGGCAGGGGAACCGTGCGGAGCTTCAGTGATTCATCCCGGCTTGTAAAAACAGGAGACGTGGAAGTCTCTTTGTTTGGCTGGCTGCTGCACAAGGGAACAAGCCTCTCTTTGTGAGGCACTCGGCTAGTTTAAAGCGTATTAAACAAAGGAAGTTACAGCAAAAGCAAGTGAAAGACTAAACAGCTCGGCACCGCTTCAGGGAAACATCACGTAGGACCAGGAGGTTTGGGGCAGCCCGGCACATCCACCGCTGGCACTTGGCCCCACGCCGTGCTCGACCTCCAGCACAGACCTCAGCAGTTTACATTAGTGTCCAGATGTTTATTTAGCCACTGCTAGGTGCGGCCTTGCTCCTCTTTTCTGACCGAAATGCCCTTTGAAACACGAGCAAAATGAACTCGGTTGATGTTTATCTTAGCGGCTTCTGGATCGCAAGAGAGGAGCACGGAGCCCCGTGATGCTGCCGCGGGTGGCAGGACCTGAGTGGCATCATGGAGCACTGGGGAGCAATGGACACGTAAGGAGTCGAAATAAAGAGAGTTTCAGGATTTACTCTGCAGGGCTTGTAGCTGCACAGGCAGTGCTGGTGGGGAGGAGTCCCCAGGGAACGGTCTGGGGAGACAAGAGGGTTATGAAAGTTGCAAAAGCACAAGGCAGGCACCCCAATGACAACACCTCTGTCTACTCCAAACTGTAGTATCCCTGCAGACTGCAAATTACTTTTCTATTTACTTACTCAATGGGCTGCAAAATGCTGTAATTAAGACTGGCCTAATTTTAGGAGATGGAAAGGTGCTGGTTGGGTCCATTCAGATATTGCCATTTGACATGTGATCTGGGCTGTATCCTGCACGGACAGGCAGGGAGCTCCTGAGAAATAACACCTTTCTCACTTCTCTGATGTTCTGGCCCCATGAAAACTCGGAGCTGGTAAAACAGCATTTCAGCTGGGAAAAACACTTGCCCCTTTTTATGATTCAGGGATGCACTGAGCATGTTCTCCCCCAGCTTCCAAATGCTATATTAGGCAATAGAGCCAAGGGGGTCCTGAGCTTTTGTGAGTGAGGCTGTGGCAGCTGCCTAATGCAACCCTGCAGGGTGACTCCCAAGACAGAAAATACCCCCCTGTATCAGCAGGCCTGTGACTCACAAATCCTTCTGTGACACAGCAGTTGCCTGAGCTGGAAGCTGGACAGGGTGGATAAATGCAGAAAGAAAAAGAAGAACGTATATGTTACAGCATCATAAAGATCCGTGTTCTGCTCCTACAGGCAGCACAGGGTGCCCACAGAACTTCATGGGAATCTTGTTGCACTGCAAAGCTGCAGTGCCCATCAACTGCTCACAGCCAAATACTAGTACAAAGTTAGGAAAATCAGTTCCCTGCAGGTCGGCTGAATTCTCTGCGACCAGGGAGGTTTTTTACCTCTAATTAGAAAGGGCACGTGCGTGGTCAGCTGTGCTTCAGCTGAAGCTCAGGGCGAGGGACTGAGGGTGGGTGGCAGCTCGGGCACTGCCCTGCAAAGGCAGCAGGACCCGGGATGCTGAGGAGAGAACCCCAGGAGCACAGGTCCCTCGCTGCCCGCCCGGCTCCCGCTGCACAAGGGCAGTTAGGTCGCAGCGAGACGAGCTGCTCCTTTCCTCACTTTGCCTGCAATGAGCTCACATCTTCACCAAGCACACGCACACGTTTTAACTGCTGTTTTCCTCAAGCCAGCAGCCAGGACGCCGTCCCCCCCAACACGTATGCCGAGGTCCTCCCTCTCTCCCCGCTGTTGTTGCAACCCTGGATTTTCTAAACTACGTCTGTCAGGAAGGAGACAGGAAATTCGAGTCACACTTGCAGCAGCTGTGCCATGCCTGCTATCAGCCCCCAGTGACGTGGTTTGGCTGGGGTGGCGCTGGGCCAGGAACTGGGAGGTCAGGAGCCAGGTCAGTGTTTATAGCGCCCGGCACCGGGCAGCGCTGGCTCCGCTCTCTTTCTTCCTATCTGCACCGTTTCTCCTTCCGTGGTTTTTTTTGTTTCTTTTCTTTAATAACGGGGAGCCCGAGCATCCTGTTTTCAAAACATCCCGACTGTTTCGCTGTTGACCGGGGGTGGATTTCAGCGCTTTGGAGCGGGATCCCTGGCGAAGGGAACAAACCCGACCCTGTACGGACCGGGGGGAGCCTCCCCAAAGCCTCCCCGCAGCTTGCACAGCTGCCCTCAGAACCCCAAAACCACCGACCCCCCCAACACCAACGTGTGTCCAACATCTCCTGCCTGCTGAGGAAGGGCAGACGAGGTGCGAGGCCACTTCAGGCTTTTCTCTCGCAAGATGAAAACGACCCTGGAAGTTGACCAAGAAACCTCAAGACATTTCAGAGACCGGTTATGAAAGCACCAAGTGTCAGGAACCCTGGTTGGTTTTTTGCCCGCCTCAGCTGCAAACCGTTTGCACACAGGGGGATCACAATTTTTCATTGCTACAAAAAGCAATTTAGTCTTTTCACCTTCAGATTTGGCACTGGGGGGGGGGAATCACCCCAAAACGAAGGACACCAGCCCCCACCCTGGACGTGCAGCCTCCCCTGCAGCCTAAACGCTCCTCAACTTTCACCCTTGGCTTCCCTCAATACAACCTAAAATAAATAAATATCTTTATTTCTTGCAAGCTGGGTCTATAAAACTTTTATTGCTTCCTTTGCCCCTGCACGTCGCGGTAATCACTGGCAGAGGAGGAAGCTGGAATAACGCGGGGATTCTTTGCTCTTTTTTTTCGCATCAAATCAGTTTATGATGCAGCATTTCTGATTTCATTAAGTTTCCAAGTAGGAAAAAAAAAACAACCCCACAGCAGCAGGTGGGTGCTCAGAACGGGCTCTGGCCGTGGCAACCGGCTGGA
>NW_009952365.1:1742220-1742676 GCF_000747805.2 Chaetura pelagica | reverse complement strand
CCTCCGAACTCCCCTTTCGCTCACGGCGCAGTCAGAACGAGTCCCCTCGGAGCCCGCCCCCCCCGCACCCTCCTCGGAGCCCGCACCCCCCGTATCCCCCTCCAGCCCGCACCCTCCCGCACCCTCCCGCGGCCCCGAGCCAGCCCCGCCGCGTCCAAAGCAGAATTAAACCCTCCCCGAAGGACAAAACGGCAACAAAACGGCAACAAAACGACGCACCGCGATGTTCACAGTTTGCCCGGACCACGGACAGACGGCAGGGAAAATAAATTGGCTTTTGAAGCGATAATTGGTTAAACGCGGGTGTTTTCGCGGCGTTTCTGGTAATATCGGTTCCGAAGAGACCCGAGCTAATGGAAACCCCCCCCGATCACCTCTCGGGACACGAGCCCGGCGCTCGGGGATCGCTCTGCCCGCGCCGTCAGCTCCTTCTAGCCGTGCCTCTGCGGGGCAAAC
>NW_009952365.1:1735490-1737206 GCF_000747805.2 Chaetura pelagica | reverse complement strand
CCTGTTGTTCAGCCCCACCAGCCCTGCTCCCCAAGTCCTCCTGCTCCCCAACCCCACCTGGTCCTGTTGTTCAGCCCCACCAGCTCTGCTCCCCAAGTCCTCCTGCTCCCCAACCCCACCTGGTCCTGCTGTTCAGCCCCACCAGCTCTGCTCCCCAAGCCCTCCTGCTCCCCAACCCCACCTGGTCCTACTGTCCAACCCCACTTGATCTTATTGTCCAACCCCACCTGATCCTGTTGTTCAGCCCCCACCTGGTCCTGCTGTTCAGCCCCACCAGCTCTGCTCCCCAAGCCCTCCTGCTCCCCAACCCCACCTGGTCCTACTGTCCAACCCCACTTGATCTTATTGTCCAACCCCACCTGATCCTGTTGTTCAGCCCCCACCAGCCCTGCTCCCCAACCCCACCTGGCCCTCTCGTTCAGCCCCACCAGCCCTGCTCCCCAACCCCACCTGCTCCTGCTCCCCAAACCCACCTGATCCTGTTGTTCAGCCCCCACCTGGTCCTGCTCCCTGATCCCACCTGCTCCTGCTCCCTGCCAACCCGTTTCCCAACCCCACCCAGTCCCACTTCCCAGTCCCCCCAGCCTTGCTTCCCAACCCCACCTGATCCTGCTTCCTAGCCCTGCCAACCCCTGCTCCTTGCCATCCCTGCTCCTTGTCACTCCTGACTCCCCAGCTCTGCTGGCCTTCCAGCCTTGACAATGAACTCCACAGCCCTGCACCCTGCTGCTCCCCAGTGCTCCCCAGAAAACCCTGCACCTTTCCCAGCTCTGCTCCCCAGCTCTGCCAGCCCCTGCTCCCACCCAGCTCTGCTCCTTGACCCTGCCAGCAGGACAACACGCTCCAGAGCAGCTCTCAGCGTTAAAGTTAAGGTTTACATAAGCGGATACAGTGAATCATAAAATCTCCCTATGAATGCAGCTGCTTCTCGTAACACCGGTGACATCTGCTTACTCCATAAACGTGTCAAAGCTAATGGGTTCGGCATTTCTGATGGCACTGGCTGAGCAGGTGGCAGTGACACCAGAGGTGAGGATGGCCACGGCAAAGCGCCCCACGCACCCGCGTGTCACTGCCCTCCCCACCACACCCCGGCAGCCTGGGCTGTGCTCCACCCCCTGCCCTTCACATCCACCTTCCTAAGGATATAGAACCTCTTCACCATTCCCCACAAAGCCCATCAAGTACCACAGAGAGACCTCCTGAAGTTCCAGGGCACAAAACCGCAGGGAGGAATTCAGCAAAGGACTCACTTGGCACTGACACATTGTAAAGATTCAGTAAATCTGAATCTTTGGGGCATTGGAAGTCGATGTGTTGGGGGTTTTTTTTGTGCTCACAGAGCTCCAAACATGGCCAGTAATCTTGTTCTTGCATTCCTCAGTGATACATACATCAAAAAGCAGGTGGAAATGGCCAAAACACACAGAACTTGGGCGTATTTTCCTTATTTTCCTTTCTTCTCATGCATATTCTCTACTGACTACTTTATCATGTAAACTAGTTGACCTGGAAGGGCTCAAATTCCTTCTAACAGAAAAAAAATGTTGGCATTGATAAAATTCACAGAGGCTAAATCACGAATAGGAAAAAAATAATCTGGAAGTGGAGCTGCCCACACGTTTCATTAATGACCCAAACTGTGTTGTTGTCATGTGCTCCTTTGCTCTGAGACTTCTCAGTAAGCAGGACCACTGCACGAGCTCCGTGGGCATT
>NW_009952365.1:1706189-1735050 GCF_000747805.2 Chaetura pelagica | reverse complement strand
GCAGGAGAAAGAAAAACTAGAAGGAAGAAACAGGAATAGACCCTAATTTAAGCCATTTGGGGAACTGCAGCCTTGCCCGGGTTGAGGGTGGCAGGACCTGCTGCCCCTACCACTTCACTAAGTCTTCACCTCCAAAAGAACCACCAGGGCAATGCAAGACCAAGGATAAAATCCACACTTGATATGGATTTCTTTTCCTCAGAGCCGAGAGGGGTCCAGGCTATTCCTGTACTTTGCCATCTGAGTTTTGTGTAGTCAAAATGAGGGATAAAACCATCGAGGAAAGACATCAGACACCACAGAGAACAGAAGTTCTGAGCAAAAGAAAACTTCAGGGCTTAGTTACAGAGGGAATGGGTTTGGTACCGAGGTAGTGCCAGGTCTAACCTACTTAAATGTTTATTTTTCGTTTCTAGAAGATGAGATTAACATACAACCAATGTTTTATACACCCTAAACGGTTTTTTAGGAATTTTCACAGAGTATTTCTGGACAGCTGTGCCTTTCCTTCCCCCTGGTGCCTTGTAGCCTGAGCTGCTTTTCTGCTTGGCTGCCTGGAGGAAGCTCGGAGCAGCAGGGATCCCTCCGGGCTGAAGCCTGGTTTACTCATATAAAAATAGGAGCATTATCACCTACTTCAGCCTTTTCAACAAAAAACGTTTAGAGCACAATAGATCAGCCATTTAAATGCAGATGTTTTGAAAACTGCCAGTTAAAATACCTCTACTCCTTTCAATGGCAAAGATACAGAAAGCCACAGTAAACAGTTCTTACCAGGTTATCTTTTGAAGGGGAAGGAAAGGTGAGAGCTGCTACTGTTCCGAAGCTGTTTAGTGCCCAGTCTGGAAGTTTATTTTCCATTGAAAAAAAAAATAAATAAAAGCACTCTTATTTCAGAACTTGCTTTTTCGGACTCTACACGTTTTTGCCCACAGCCCCATCGGGGTCTTGGGACCCAGAGGAAGATGCATCACCTGCCCCCGCAGGCAGCTCCTCTTCAATTCTTCAGTGGCTTTTGGTTTTGACTAATCTAAGTCTTTTTTTTTTTTTTTTCTCCACTCATTTTCTTAAGGAAATGAGTCTCGTGAAATGCAGCTCTGCCGGCGTGTCCCTCTCCAGGTGTCTTCTTGGCTTTCAGCTTCTCCACCCTCCCTGCCCTCCTTCCTCAAGTCATTTCTGAACCTGCTGCTGAGCTGTAGCTGTTTGCTCGGTCAGTAACTACGTCAACGATACCACATTCCTACGAGTTTCAAGAAATTAGACAGGCGAGTAGAAAAAAAAAGACACTATCATCTTCAGCAGCAGGAAGAGAGCCCGAGCTCAGCCCTTCTTAGAAACCCGGTAACTGTCTCCTAAGCCAATTTCTAAGTGACCCAGTCCGTGACTAACCTAGATGGGAACCCCAGTCTGGACCAAACGAGCCCTTCTAACTGCCTGTTAACCCGTTGAGACTGTTTACAAATAAAGGGTGAAAGCACTGGCTATGATTTCACAGATAAGGCTACATTTGCACCGGGTGTTTTTGAAAAACAGCACGTGAAATGAAAATACTGCAAGTCCCTAATGATAAGATGTAAGTGTGTAAGATGCACAGTGATCTAAAAATTGCAGTTAGATATAAAGCCAATTAGAAGGTGCTCTTCTACAGATGGAGTAACTTTCTGTGGGAATGATGTTAAAAGGGATTAACAGGGATTTTCCAGCTTTCTTAGTTAATATTCACGGATATATACCACATCAATCACACTTGAAGGTGAAGTGCAGCAGGATTCTCTCCCTGAGTGCTACCCAGTGTCACTCCAGGGATTCAGGTAAACAGCCAACACCAGCTTAGATGCTGCATGACATCTTTCCCTCAATCCAGTGTGAGTGTCCCACAGACACCAGGAGTGCAACACGCTCTGCCAGAAACACCCTGAAACCTTCTCCACTCCTAGATTTCAATAACCTTCCTGGTACAGCTGATGGACATGGTCACTTACAGGAACAGTCCAGCAGTTTCTGGATACGGTCTCCTGGAACACCATATGACTTGTCTTCAACCGTATCCTGTTTCAGTTTATCTCTGGGTGTTGCATAACCCAGCCCTCACCAGCAAAATTAGAACCAGTATTTCCGTCATTTTGCCTAGTGCTCCACATGAAATCATTTCCAAGGCAGAATAAAGAACTAATGAATGGAAGGAGCTCGTTTCGGTTCTCAAACCTGACACGGTGTTTGTGCACGGCTTTCGGTCCCGGGGGCAGCTGAGCAGGCACTGAGGTGACATCCCATCCCCAGCCCTGATTTGCTGCCAGGCCATGGCAGACAGACTGGCCAAGCCTTCAGATGCAGCACATCCCTTAATATGTCATATTTTTTTTGTTGGGATGCTGGGATGTCCTAACATACCTCAATACAATTCATTTACGTGCCAGTCCCAACAACTGCATTTCTGGTAGTTTTTGCCATCTGCTTCTTTCTCATCTCTGTTAGATGATGGAACTTAACAGCACCTCTCACCAGAGAAGTGACTTGGCTCATTTGTAGAAGCTTTTTCTTCTTGATTGACTTGGCTGTGCTACCCTCTTCTCAGGGTGAGAGCTGCTAATGAACGTGGACTTGAGGGTTTTTTCATAGGATCATAGAATGGTTTGGCTTGGAACAGACCTAAAGGATCTCAGTCCAACCCTCCTGCATGGGCAGGGACAACTTCCATTAAACCAGGTTGCTTAAAGCCTCACCCAGCCTGGCCCTGAACATTTCCAGGGACCAGGCATCCACAACCTCCCTGGGTTTTCTTCCTGAACACTTGAAAAGTGAAAAGCTTTGGAGATCACCCTCTCATCTGGGAGTGGCTCAGCATCAGAGCAAACGTTTCCTTCACCAGAAGGCCTAGGAAGTGTCACAGCTGAGAAGGGGGTTTCATACAATGAGCTCTTGCCCGTGGCTCACCCCCCAGCCCCACTGGTGTCCCCCCAGCACAGAGCTCCAGCCCCTGGCCACTGCTGCTGGCCCTGCGTGCCAGCCCCCAGCTCACCCTGCCTGCTGTTACAGCTGTTATCTGCTGCTGCAGCTGTGCCACCAGCTTCCTCTGCCAACCACAGGCTCCCTGGCCTGTCACCCCAAGCCAGCCAGCCCCTCGAGGCAGCAAGAAGGGATGGTGCTGCAGAGGGAACGGTGGCTCTGCCCACGCCTGACACAGGAGATAAACCAAGTTAGGAAACATCCCGAAAGTAGATCCAAATGCCAACATTCTAAGTGAGTTTTCTCTCTCCCGATTCACTCATTAAATAAATAAATACCACACAGCAAGTCTTGCTTCTGGCAGAAAGCCTAAGGGCTGAAGGGGGGCCAGAACACCAGATCTCAAACAGGTGAGTTCAAAGGGAGAGGAGTTGTAGTTCTCAGCAGAATACTCCAAGTTTCCCATGATTTACAGGCTATTACTGATACTACAGGATATTACTGATGGGTTTCTACCTTGTGGACAGATTGTCCAATCTGGCTGGTGGGAAACCCTGAACACAAATATTTGCAGACAATTTTACAAACTCGGCTCTCTTCAGCTCTTAAGGATCAAACCATGGACTGACTGTGCTGATAAAAGACTCAATTCCTAATTCCACAAAGAAAATAAATAGTTACTTCTAATGGATTTTAATTAACCACCTGCAAACCTAAGGCATGCAGATTTTAAAACTCAACACCCCCCCCAAATAGTCTCTATCAGAAAGGGCTGCTTTCCTGGCCAAAAAATACACAATGAAGGGTAAAAACCAGGGCCTTGCAGCATGCAGTGCTCTTCCCAGATTTAACACACTATAGTGCCAGAAAGACATCTTCTGGGCTATTTACTTTCAATTGCAGCCTGCCTGCAATAAATTTGAGCTATTTATAATGATAAACTTCTTTAATATTGAAGGCTGCCCTGCCCTGAAGTGCTCTGTGCTCAGCTCCAGCCTTTCTAGCAGAAATTCAGCTGAGACTCCAGGCACAGCCATTAAGTGCCCTTTTTCCAGTGATCCCAGTTGATTTAATAAACAACATTATCACCCTGTCTTAACCTTACCTCAACAACAATTGAGACTTGGGATCAAATCTGTTCATTTAACACTAAAATGAATAGGAGTAGTTGCTCACTTTTGCCTTGGAAAGGCTGTAATATTGGATCTGTTCCCAAGCCCAGTGTGTACAACGTGGCAATAGGCAGGCACTGAAACGTTCCCTGAATGTTTAACAAACTGATAAAATTCAACACAACCTGAAGCAGACAAACCCTCACAAGAAACAAGAGATTAAAAGACAAGTATTGCAGTAGAAAATGCTTCCTGACTCCCACTAGTGACAGGGAAACAAGCGGTCAATGATCAGTAGAGTTGGGGCTCTTAGGTGAGCTGGGGCTTTTGAAGTCCTCATGGCCTTGTATGGGAACATGTAAATGTTTATCCTGGTGCATGAAAACCACTCACAGGCACTGAAAACTCTGCTTTAGGAAATGTCTGAAAGCACAGGCCAAGGCTCCTAACTTGTAGAAATGCTTGAAAATAACACGAAGGGCTCAGTTTGAAAGTGGATGTTCTTCTCAGTGTGAACCCACAGGA
The DNA here is from genome assembly GCF_000747805.2 of Chaetura pelagica. NCBI lineage: Eukaryota > Metazoa > Chordata > Aves > Apodiformes > Apodidae > Chaetura > Chaetura pelagica. Next base: position 1,730,467 of record NW_009952365.1, on the reverse strand, counting down.
CACAGCCCCTGTCCCAGAGGTTCCAGCCACATTTGAGTATTATTTACAGATATTCAATATCATTTACAAAGTAAAAACAAACAAAAAACCCCCCAAAATCCCAGAATGTTCAGATTTGGATATTTCTTTAAAATTGTAACAATAGACATTATGAGTCTTTACTGCCTAGAATCCCCCAGAGGACTTGACAACAACCCATTTTTTAATGACATCCTATATTTATTATAGATTATCATAATTGTTGTTGTTATAGATGACAAAAAGATTAAGAAGAGAAGGGAGATCCTCTAGTTAATCATGTGAAGACAGGTTATTATTTTGTGAGTGGTATTGATACCATTGATGTTTACTGAAGGCTTTGTTCATATTTCTCACTCCTTTACTAATGACTAACAGCTTATGTCTAAGGAAGCTGGCAGGAGACCTCTCTGTGGGATCCTCACATCCATCTGATCCATAAAAGACTGATCCACCAGCTGAACTCATCCATGCTCCAGCTAAGACTTGGTTTTAAATCCTAACGAAGGAGAGGAAAGGAAAGGAGAAGGGGGAGAAGAAAGAGGGAGAAGAAGGAGAAGAAGGAGGAGAAGGAGGAGGAGGAGAAGGAGAAAAGGAGAAGGAGAAGGAGGAGGAGAAGGAGAAGGAGAAAGGAGAAAGAGAAAGGAGAAGGGAGAAGGAGACGAGAAGGAGAAGGAGAAGGAGAAGGAGAAGGAGAAGGAGAAGGAGAAGGAGAAGGAGAAGGAGAAGGAGAAGGAGAAGGAGAAGGAGAAGGAGAAGGAGAAGGAGAAGGAGAAGGAGAAGGAGAAGGAGAAGGAGAAGGAGAAGGAGAAGGAGAAGGAGAAGGAGAAGGAGAAGGAGAAGGAGGGGAAGAAGGGGAAGGGGAAAAAAAAAGGAAGAGTTGCCTTCATGATTTAACAAGGTACTCATGTTGTCAGGTTTAGATAGAAAACACATCAATCCAGATGACCAAAGGTGCTCCCTCCACTTCTCATCACCAAACAAACGTGGCTATTTTGCCTTCAGAAAGGGAGATTTGTTCTGTGCCCTGCAATAATGACCACCTAGCATCACTCTACAACCTGGGAGCATTTTCAGTCAAACAGGTTTATCAACAAAGGACATGCCCAAACTTGCTAGAAGAGGGACTGGTGCAGGCTGTCAGCCATTCACCCTTTGCCTTCCCTAATGTATCTGTGGTTGCTCACAGATTGTGTGGACATGTTTACATATTTATCCCTGACAATGCTGAGTGAATAACTGACACCAAATAATTTATTTGTTTAATGTATCCTGTTAGTGCATTCATGACTATCCATGAGCAGGGAGCTATTTCCTTGAATTAAGCCATTGTTCCAACAGATTTATCTGAGAAAATGGTTCCATAGATGGGTTTGAAAATTCACAGGAAACAAAATCAAAGGCACAAAGCACAACTGCAGTGATTCATGTGAAATCTGCAACGAGAACAGCCAGCTCTGATAGCAACACCTACAAATTGCAAGCCCTGAAAAACCTCTGGATCCCATAATTACAGGTTTCTTCTGGAGATGCCCTGTATGTTTTTCAATACTCAGGGAGCCTATGGACCAGATTTCCAACTTTTTTTTCAGGCATAAAAGCTTGACATGTACCTAAAAAAGGTATTATTCAAAAGCAAGATGTACCCAGCAGAGCTCCCCAACACCACACATGCTGGCCATGCAGCCAGAGCACCAACATGTTCCCTCTTGTAGGACACTTGCACATTCCCAGTCCCCTGGACTGCTGGGCTGGAACTGCAGCGTAATCTAAAATCCTGGGAACAACAGAGTATTGAGATGCACTTCCCCCCTCCCCAGCATTTCATTGTATGCACTGAAACTAATTATATCTTTTGCAAAGATAAGTGCAGATGTGCTAAGAAAGGCCCAGAGCCCCAGCACCTGTGGAACAGGTGGAGCCAGGACGTTCTTGAGCAACTCCCGGAACAAATGGACGAGCCTGCTCTTCTCCCCACTCCCCATCATATTTTTGGGACTCCAGTTCAACCAGTAACTCTAGCTGTCCCCTCTCACATTTCTCACACCTGCAGCCTCTCTCTCGGGTGCAGGGGGAGGTGGGAGGAAGAGCAAAGGGCTCTTGGTTTGCTCCCTGACCCGATGCAGCCACGCCAAAGGATGGAGCTGCATGTCTCAAAGAAACACTTCTAGCAAAAAGCTATTTGAGAAATGGGGGCTTTTCTGTTACCCAGAGCTACTACAGGGAGCGAAACTCCTGCAAAGAGATGATGGGATTGACTGGCAAAGCCACTGCTAGGGGGGTGCTGGGGAGGTGGCACCGGAGGGGATCCAGCTGCAGGGAACGCCGGCACAAGCCGAGCACAGGCTCAAAAGCAGCAGGAACAAGGGAGCCTGTGTGCAGAGATGGCAGAGGAGAGAGAGGCAAAAAAAAAAAAAAAAGAAAACACAAAAAAACCGAAGTGAAAGCTTTCTACTGCTAATTGCAAAAAATGACAGGAAATGAGTGAGATGCTGCTGCCAGGAACAAGGCTTGTGACACTGAAGTTGTTGATGAAAGTGTTTGACATGCGCTACAACCCCCAGCAGAGTCAGGCCAAGATTTGGGGGGCATTTTTCCTTCTGATTCCTTCCTTCCTTCCTTTCCTTCCTTCCTTCCTTCCTTCCTGCCTTCCTTCCTTCCTTCCTTCCTGCCTTCCTTCCTTCCTTCCTTCCTGCCTTCCTTCCTTCCTTCCTTCCTGCCTTCCTTCCTTCCTTCCTTCCTGCCTTCCTTCCTTCCTTCCTTCCTGCCTTCCTTCCTTCCTTCCTTCCTGCCTTCCTTCCTTCCTTCCTTCCTGCCTTCCTTCCTTCCTTCCTTCCTGCCTTCCTTCCTTCCTTCCTTCCTGCCTTCCTTCCTTCCTTCCTTCCTGCCTTCCTTCCTTCCTTCCTTCCTGCCTTCCTTCCTTCCTTCCTTCCTGCCTTCCTTCCTTCCTTCCTTCCTGCCTTCCTTCCTTCCTTCCTTCCTGCCTTCCTTCCTTCCTTCCTTCCTGCCTTCCTTCCTTCCTTCCTTCCTGCCTTCCTTCCTTCCTTCCTTCCTGCCTTCCTTCCTTCCTTCCTTCCTGCCTTCCTTCCTTCCTTCCTTCCTGCCTTCCTTCCTTCCTTCCTTCCTGCCTTCCTTCCTTCCTTCCTTCCTGCCTTCCTTCCTTCCTTCCTTCCTGCCTTCCTTCCTTCCTTCCTTCCTGCCTTCCTTCCTTCCTTCCTTCCTGCCTTCCTTCCTTCCTTCCTTCCTGCCTTCCTTCCTTCCTTCCTTCCTGCCTTCCTTCCTTCCTTCCTTCCTGCCTTCCTTCCTTCCTTCCTTCCTGCCTTCCTTCCTTCCTTCCTTCCTGCCTTCCTTCCTTCCTTCCTTCCTGCCTTCCTTCCTTCCTTCCTTCCTGCCTTCCTTCCTTCCTTCCTTCCTGCCTTCCTTCCTTCCTTCCTTCCTGCCTTCCTTCCTTCCTTCCTTCCTGCCTTCCTTCCTTCCTTCCTTCCTGCCTTCCTTCCTTCCTTCCTTCCTGCCTTCCTTCCTTCCTTCCTTCCTGCCTTCCTTCCTTCCTTCCTTCCTGCCTTCCTTCCTTCCTTCCTTCCTGCCTTCCTTCCTTCCTTCCTTCCTGCCTTCCTTCCTTCCTTCCTTCCTGCCTTCCTTCCTTCCTTCCTTCCTGCCTTCCTTCCTTCCTTCCTTCCTTCCTAACAAGGAGCAAAGGAAATGAACTCTTTTTCTACCCTGCTGAGGAGCCTGGTGTTCTGAGTTCCCTGAGGCCAGACAGGTCTGTTCTGGGACACATCATTCCAGCTGCCGAGAAAGGCTGCTGGGAAAACTCAGCCCCTAGAAAAAATGGCTCCAAAACTGCTGAAGGTACCAAGGCAGTGATTAAAACAGCACCTGCCAAGAACACTGAGGACACATCCAGGCTCAAACTGGAGGACTCCAGGGAGCAAGCAGAGACACCTCACCAAGCAGAGGGACTGAAGAAAGCGCTGTGAAAGGGAGGAAGAAAACCCTTCTGCCTGAAGGGAACAACACAAGACCAGCCCGTTTCATGGCCCCATGCTGTGGCCATCCCAGGCTGGGAGAAGCCATAGCTCACGTAGCCATCCAAGAGGAGGCTTCCAGTGAGGGGGGGATGCCTGCAGCATGACTTGGCCAGGCCACAGGCACAGGGAGGGCTGCGAGTCCCTGCCTGCCATGGCAGCAGTGATGTTTCTGAGTCAACAGCCACCGCTCGCTGCCCCTTCCCAAGCCAGCTGCAGGGAAACTTGAGCAGTGCCTGGAAGCAGTAACATTAGCCCAGAGAAATGTCACCAGGAGGCAGGGGGGGAGCTCAGCTGAGCTATCTTTAGCTGTCGAAAAGTTAATCATCTCAGCTCCCCGCGCAGGCGGTGGAAAGTGGCCGGGACCTCCGAGGGGTGATCCTGCTCTATTCCCAGCACGGCTGCTGTGCGGGGCTGAATCACCCCCCAGAGGAGCTGGGCCCTTCCTGGGAGCTGCCACCGAGTCACAGAAGCTGCCTGGAAGGGACCTTCAGAGGTCACCTGCTCCAGCCTCCCACTCCCAGCAGGACTGTTCCCAGCTCGGCACCACCAGCCTGATGCTGCTGTTGCTGTAGCACCACTTCAAGCAGCTGTTGGGCACGGACAGACACCCCCACCCTGCCTGTCCTCAGCCCCTGGCTGGACACACAGCCTTCAGCACCACAACCCAAGAGCCTGGGGGTCCAGCAGTACCCACCCCTGCCAACGGTTCATGTGTCTGGCCAATGCTGTCTCAGCTTCCACATGGGAATGCTGAAGAACACAGTCCCACTGCAGCCAGGTATAGGCACCCCCAGCTCCCCCAAGCCCCCACAGCCAGGCCATCCCCCAAGCCCTTGGAGAAGGAGGTTGGGGCTTTCAAGCACAATTTGCCCTTGGCAAATCTGTGTCTACCCCTCCTGATTTACTTTCTTGTCCATCTGTTTGGAAACAGATTCCAGTGGACACCTTCAGTGATCTCTCTAATGCCTGAGAGGAGTTTGACTAGTCCATAATTCCACAGCTCCCCTTAAACTTTCTCGAAGATGGGCCTTTTTCCTATTGCCAGAGACCTTCCCAAGCACCACAATTTTTCATGCAGTACACTCAGTGACCTTATACTCATAGAATCATAGAATAGTGAAGGTTGGAAGAGACCTTAAAGACCACCAGGTTCCAACCTCCCTGCCACGACCAGGGACACCTCCCACCAGACCAGGCTGCACAAGCCTCATCCAACCTGGCCTTGAACACCTCCAGGGATGGGGCAGCCACAGCTTCTCTGGGCAACCTATTCCAGCACCTTCCAGCTCTCATGGTGAAGAATTCCTTCCTGATGCTTCACCTTAGTCTCTCCACTTTCAGTTTAAAACCATTCCCCCTTGTCCTATCACTGCCCTCTCTGGTGAAAAGCCCCTCCCCAGCTTTCCTGGAGCCCCTTCAGGTACTGGAAGGCCACTATAAGGTCTCCCCAGAGCCTTCTCTTCTCCAGGTTGAAGAGTCACTGCTCTCTCAGCCTGTCTTCACAGCAGAGGTGCTCCAGCCCTCTGATCATCTCATGTCGAGCTTCTCATCTACTACTGCCCCCATCACAGCACCCAGCTTCTCCAGCTTGAATCCTGTCCAACACCATGGACTTGAACATATCCATCACCTTGAGATTGCCCTTAACCTGCTGCTCCCTCATGGCTCTCCATCCCTCTCCTTCCCAAGCAGGCTGGTGGGCACTGGGGCTTGGGCACAAGGTTCTGTCTGTGAAGACTGAGACAAAAAAAGGCACTGAGTACTTCAGCCTTTTCTGTACCAGTTGTCACTAGTGTTTCTCCCACAGATCACCACTTTTTCTGAACTTTCTTACCCTACTCCATACCCACGCTGGAGTTCCCTCACTGCCACAGCTCCAGCAGCCTTTGGTCTGCACAACTTCACCCCCACAATGCTTTTACCTCCCTTGTTACCAGTCCTTTCCACTCTGTCTGCTCTCTTTTTGCACCCTGACTTGCTAAGAAAGCTCCTTGCTTGACAGAGTTGGCTTCTGCTGAAATTCCTGATCTTCCTGCACAACAGGATGGTTTGCTCCCGAGTTCACAATATGGTTTCTTCAAAAACCAGTCACGAGTTAAGATTAGTGGGTAATTTTTAGGTGGCTGAAGTTCCATGAAATTAATCTTATGACAATGATGGAGTCCCTGAGATCGAGCAGCCCCTGGCTGCAAGGGGAAGAGTTTCTGCAGAGCCCTGGTGCTGGGCAGCACACTGCCACAGCTCCAGCAGCCTTTGGTCTGCACAACTTCACCCCCACAATGCTTTTACCTCCCTTGTTACCAGTCCTTTCCACTCTGTCTGCTCTCTTTTTGCACCCTGACTTGCTAAGAAAGCTCCTTGCTTGACAGAGTTGGCTTCTGCTGAAATTCCTGATCTTCCTGCACAACAGGATGGTTTGCTCCCGAGTTCACAATATGGTTTCTTCAAAAACCAGTCATGAGTTAAGATTAGTGGGTAATTTTTAGGTGGCTGAAGTTCCATGAAATTAATCTTATGACAATGATGGAGTCCCTGAGATCGAGCAGCCCCTGGCTGCAAGGGGAAGAGTTTCTGCAGAGCCCTGGTGCTGGGCAGCACATCCTCCCAGCCTTGCTTTGACCTCCATTCCTGCAACCCACCCCAAGACGAGTGGCAGGACATCAGTCACAGGGGCCTGGCCACTGTTTTGAGGCAAAAATGAAACTTTTCAAGGAAACTCCTCTCAAGAGGTCAGCCTGGAGTGAGAGCCAAGCCCTGATGAAGCCAGTTAAGCCAGATCTGGATAAACCTGTGAAGGTCCTGATTATACCCACCAGTACTGGTGTGCTGGCTGGTCGGGGTGGATCACCACACAGGTCATGAGAAGTAGGTAATTGAGGCCCCACAGGGGCTGGCAGGTTCATGGGCTGGCCACCGACTTAATGAGGAATTGCTTACCAATCACTCCTGGGCAGGGTGGCTGTGGTCTGTTATCGTGGGAGCAGCACAAGTCACTCCATTTCACCAGGCTTTGTGGCAACAGCTGTGGGTGCCCACAAGCAGCACCTCCCATCCGAGTTAGTCCTCCAGTGTCAGCCTGTGGGGTCCCCTGGGAAGGGCAGCAGGGTACTGAGGGCACCAAGAGAGGAGAGGATGATGACAGGGAAGAGGCACCAACAGCTGAGACACCTGCCTGGGAACCATCTCAGCCCAGCTGAGCACAAGAAGCTGAAGCTCTCAACTGAAGGAGGGGTGGGGTGGGATGGGATGGGGGGCACAGCTGTAGTTTTCCAGGGTCTGCTGACAGGAGACCCTGTCATGTCCTCACAGATACCTTAAAAACAGACTGAAAAAGAATGAAGAGAACGGGGAGAGGACACTGCTCAGCTATTGCCCTGCAAAGAACCAGATGTACCAAATGTTGCTTGGAGAGAAGGACCAGAGCTTCAGTGGACATTGCAGCAGAGTGCAGAAGATGTTTCCCCATTAACCTTCACTCCCACAGAATAAATCACCCCAACTTCCCTCTTCAGCTAAGATGTAGCATTGGAAAAACACTTGGAAGGGATTAGCTAATAAGAAGCCAGGGTCTTGATTTAAGTTCAGAAGAAAGTGCTCCTACTCCTACATGTACCTGGGGTGTTTATGTGTGTCAGACACTCCTGCACCCCTAACCAGCTGTGCAAACCTCAGCTTTGAAAATGCTACAGTATAAAGATTAAAGATGGAGATTCCCAAAGCTGCAGCTTCTGCATGACAATGAGCTGCAAAAGTGAGGCGTGAACACTCAGAACACCTTAAAGGCAGCTATTGGAAGCCTAGGAAGCTTCCCAGAGAGGTAATTTCTGATCTAAAGATAAGCCTAAAGGTTTAATCTGAAATGCTAACGAGCGAGGAAAACTGGAGAAGTTCTAAAGAGGGATTGAGATGGGAGATACCGCCTCCCGGCAGGGTGGGATGGAGAGTTTCACCTCCAGGCAGTTCCTGTCTCTGCAGTGTCCTCCCCCCCCGGCAGCCCCAGCCCCAGGGAGGGGACAATGCAGCCGGGCTGCCACAAATCAGCAGGGTAAGTGACAGTGCTTTTATGGTGCCAAATGGAAGTAACAAAATGCAGGAAGCATCTTGTCAGATGTCACTTAGCAGCGGTATCATGGGGGAATCTGGGAACGGGATTTGCCTGCATAGTAGGAATTCCTCAGGACAGGGACAGGGAGAAGCAGAAATGGCAAGAGGGGCAGAATCTAATCTTGGCCTGTCGAATGAAGGGGAAAGATTGCTCAGCTCCAACTTTATCTCGGGGAGCAAACACAAGGGTTGGCACACTGTGGTCTTACTGACCACGCTTGATTCCTTGGTGCCCTGTAGGGCTCCTGCCTCAATCACAAGACAGGAGGAAAAGTATGATGCAAGAGAGTACCCTCTCCTCCCCAGGGTCTGACAGGATGAGCACAAAAGGCTGACAGCACACTTAGAGGAGAGATCTGCATGCAGGACACTGAAAACGTGTTTTCAGCTTTTGTAAGGAAAGAAACACAGGCCACAAACACATTTCTGAAGACAGATCACGACTACCAAGGCCAGTACAAACCTTTAAACAAATCCTCTTCACACCTTTACTCAACATGCTCCTCAAAGTGCAGCCCAGAGAGCTGGAGGCTGGAGATGACCACGATACCTCCACCCATCAGTTTTGCTGGGCCATGGAAGGAAGCTTCCAGCCCAAACCTAGATCTGAGGCCAGGGATTGAAATCCCAATCCCAAATGCCTGCAACTCATAGGGAGCCCAGATTGTGTCTTTGTTTCTCCAGCTGAACAAGGGAAGAACAGATGACAGCAAGATGAACATTTTAGCGTGTGAGTAGAAAAGTTTTCTTCCCGAGCACATGGTGAGCATGTGAATGCACCACTGTGAGGAGGACACTGAAAAATCAGGATACAATTATAAAATTACCCAGTTACCCACTTAGGATTTACCTGTGCCACACAGGGTATTATCTCATTTGATACATGTGGGCTGGCTCGGAGAGGGCTGGTAAGCTTACACATGCAGAGAAACCAAGTTGAATCCTGGAAGCAACATCCTTGTGCTAACAGGGCACTCCACCTCAACTAATTAGCCCTGCCTTTCAACAGGCTTAATTAGGTGGGGCACCATCCTGTGCTGTTGTGGCGAGACAGCTTCCGGTGCTGGAGATGGTTCATCTACAGCCCGTCCCAGGACTCGGGCGCTCCACAACCTGCTGCCATGTGCAGATGGTGGGCACGTTGGAGCTGGGGATCTCACCTCTGTTGGCCTCCAGAGCTGCCCAGAGGCAGTGCCTCTGCAGAGCTGGCTTCCAGGGTGGAGCCCAGGAGCAGAGCCTTTGCAGAGCTGGCTTCCCATGCACATTTGGGTGCCACGCTGCGTGCCTGCAGCCCTGGAAACTCCTCTGTGAGAAACTCTGAGCTGGCTTTCACAACAGGCCTGAGACAGGGAAGGGACTCTACACAGACTACAGCAACGATTTTCATTCAACAAAAGGGATAAAAAAAACCAACAACCCCAAACCATGAAAGATGCAAGGGAATAACCATATTCTATTTCATTGTTTCGTTAGAGTTTTGCAAACCACAAACAGAAGGTCTGCACGTGCATCTGCCACAGAATTCAGATGTGACTTTCATCCACATACCCACCTGTAGCCAATATATCAGGTTTTGTACCAGTTAACATGGAGATTAGAAAAGGTATGATCTAAAAATCCTGTCAGAGTGAAAGTCCTTTGACTGTGGTGAACCAAATACCAGAGTAGGAAATGGAAGAGGAACCTCAGGAGCGAATCCTGGAGGTACAACGCACACTGCTGAGCTACCTGAAAAGCAGCTCTTGGCCACTGGCACTAGATGTAAAGACAAAGTCTATTAATATTCCTTAGCTCCTCATGAGGCAAATTATTCAGGCATTTTAAATTAGAGTCAGAACAAGGCTACCCACGTCACCACAGCAGCGTGGAACAGGCTATTGGTAAAATGCTACACCTGTTTAAATCAGTTGCCTTGGCTCCCAGAAAGGTTACAAATTAAGGCAAAACTGTCCTCCATTGCCTCTCAATTTAATTTCCTGAAGGTCTCCAACATGAAAGTTAAGAATGTGGCTCCTGGAAGTATCCTGACCATAATTCATAGGAATTCCTGAAGACACATACCAACCTGTGCGCCTGTATGCCCCACTGTCAGCCTTGGAAAGGCTGGAAAGATGCCACCATGCCAGCGATGTAAACTATATTCATTATAAAATATAATTAAATGGCATTGCTTCACGGCCAAGTGTAATTTCTTGAAAGCCTCGTCCTTTAGGATGGAAGCTTAAAACAACTGATTTAGATTGGAATTTTAATCTGTTTTCCTACAACAGATATTTTATGTTCCCAAAGGGTAACAATGTCAACCTCGAAGATTTACCTTATTCAAACTTTCTGCCCTTATTTAGCCTCTCAAAAGAGATGAAGATGACTGCCATTCTGAAACCCAGAGAGACTGGTGCTGTGCAGTGAGCAGAGCCACCCCGGTACAGAGCACATTGCAAAAAACGACCTGTCCTGGCACAGTGGGTTCTCAGGTGATACTGTGAGTAAGCGCTATCGGCCCATCGGTGACTGCACCACGGACACGGCGGGAAGTCAGAGCGTTGCTCATCGCAGCCCGTGGGCCGCTCACCCAGCAGAAAGAGCTGGAACAATCTGAAAGCCCGTGCAATTAAACAAGCTCTTTCTTAATCCGTGATCCTCCAGCTTTGGAAAAGGCAGGATGCTTTGGATGGGTCCTTCAGACAGCTCCCTGGTAGCACCCCGGGATGAACGGGTTTGCTCTATTTGCACGTCCACACGCTGTGACTCCAAACGCTCAGAGTGAGCCTCAAGTCACAAAACTGAAAATCTTCAGACCTGCAGTAGCTGACAACAGAGCTAAAATATTTACTGTGCTAATCATCTGTATTAATCTAGCCCAGTGAAAAATTTCAGCTGTTGGGAGCCGTGACTCAGGGCGCCGCATGTTTACTGAGCTGCACGTACAGCCCTTTAGGATAATCTGTTTAAACTCACAGAGTGAAGTCCCACGGGTAACAGGGTGGGGAGGAAGAGGGAGATGTCAGTATCCTACGAACCAGCAGCATCTGTTTTGACAGCTTTTAATATTCCACATTAATCCTTTCTCCTGCTGATCTCCACCGTGCCTCTGTGTCACCTTCCAAGCAAGGCCATCACACCCTGGTCAGCTTTTCCAAAGATATGTTTGGGACACAGGTCAGAACTGGACCATATTTCCCTCAGCATTGCCAGGGAGACACCACCAGATTCACTACGTGGTTGTCCACAATCAGAAATAGATCATTTAAAACACTAGATAATCATTTCTTCGTGTGTTTGGGCCTTTTTCTTCCAGCTGGATCACTTTAGCCAGAAGGTGACTAAACCTGCAGGGCTGAGTCCAGTATGATTACTTTGCTCCAACCTGGGGATCTCAGCCCTGACCCAAACCAGGCTGTTATGGTAGAGCTGAGCAACCAGGGAGCTGCCTTGAAGGGGCAGATGGAGGACAAACTGGAAGCCAACAGTGACAGGCAGACCTGGAAGTGTGAGTGCTTGTCAAATCCCTACAGCCAGCACCAGTGAGAACAGCCTTTCACTCCCAAAATACATTTAATTAAGTTCAAGGAAATCAAAATGTCAGCTATACTAAAGGCACCATCATTAACGATCTCAGTTAAAATACCAGATTAAATGGACATGGAAATGGAGGTGTTCTCCACTGAAGGTCAATTATGGGTTGGCCTGCTGTGGATTATTCCAGCATTTCATTTGAGTGCTTTTAGTTTCCTGCTCTGTGGCACCTTTCAGAACTCCTTACATTTGCCAGCATAATAGAGGCACCTCGTGTCAGCCTTGGCCAAGGTCCTGCGCCGTCGCTCACAACACTTCTCTGAAGGAACTCATTCTGTGAAACAAATTCAGTGAAATTCATACAGTTTCTGCGAAACATCTGATTTTCAGCTGCACATGGCTTTCCATTTAAGGCAATTTGCAATAAGAGACCTTCTAGCAGCGTGCTAAATTGACCACACTTGGACGTGTTACAAAGGCAGGCTCCGAACGAGCAGCTGCTGCTGAAAAATGTGGTGTGAGCATCATCCCGTCTTGGGTTTCATGTCTTTGTTCCTGAACTATAAAGTGGAAGGAACAGATTTTTGGCTTCTACCTGGACAGTACTTTCCCACTGACAGTGGATGGAAACATTTAAAAGTTTCACGCAACATCGTTGAAGCCCAGGAAGCTGCTCACAGTTTATGGTATTTCAGTAACAGGAACTTTGGGAAATACCCTGCCCAAAGAACTGGAATTGAGATGAAGGTCTTGACTAGGCTCTGGACGTGGACCACATCCCAGAAAGTATTACTGTTAAAACAGAAAATACTCCGGTTAGACTGGAAATTTCTATCTGGATTTCTCTTCTCCGAGTATCTTTGGGAAGAAAGGGAGAAAAGCATTTCACAACTGGTAAATGCTGGCAAGGTCTATTATTGACAAACCCTGTCCTTGTGTTTGCTAATGCATCACCAGCTTGGGAATGTTTACTGCTTGGAATTTTTGCTAGCAGGATTGGCCCCACACTGAGGTCAACTCATGGGAGGATTGTCCCTGTAGAGCCCACGGTTCTACCACGTCTTCTCGGGCTGTCCCAGACCAGTGCAAACATTCCCAGTTTGGCTCCAAACGTCCTGCTCTCGAGTCGGGAGCAGCACGGCCGTAATTTCAGGTCACTTCTCATAAAACTCCAAGGAGGAAGGAGACAGGGAGGGAGGGAAGGGGAGCAGGAAGCCAGGCTGGCTTTCCCATTTCTCAGAAGAGCAGGCTGGTTTTTCAGAGAATGCAGTAATTGCTATAACTGTGTCCTGCTCCTGCCAACCTAATATATGGTATTGAAAGATAAATACATTGTTTGTAAAATGTGACATTTTAGAATAATTTTAAGTGCTCAGCTTGTGAAACTTCCCTAACCACACATTTGCAGCATGAAAGTCCTGACTGCATTAAAACCATTTTAAAGTAAAACATCAGGGTGTCTGGAGCATGGCTCTGGCAAACTGGATCCAAAGCCTTGCTCTAAACACCTGGAACCTTGAGTCTTTTAGGTACACTGCAAAAATGTCTGTTTAAAACATTTTTAAAGAGTATTGAGGTGTCATAGAGGAGTTTCCATAGGCACAGATGTTTAATTTCCTCTTGGAAAGGTGTATTTCTGACAGCAGGGTATTTATACTAGGACATTTACATTAAAAAGCAAAGCTCTTTTAAAAGTAAATCTAACTATGTAAGTATTTAGTACCGAGTAACAGCCACTGATCATGGCTCCTGAACAACAAAACACAGCTCCTAACCTTGGGTCAGACCCTACTGCTCTTCTGGATGCTGAAGGGCTGTTTGCCACTGGCCTTTGGCTGGCACAGCAATGAATACATCGTCATAACACATTAATTGTCAAACCAACACCCTTCTAGATTTTGGGGGTTTAGGGGTTTCTTTACATTCTGAATTCCTAAAATGATGAAGTGCCTACATGCACAACAAAGTCAAACAATGACACTTTTAGACAAGAAAATGTACTCTACAGGGATGGATGTATTTACATGTTGGTTTTTTTTTTTAAAGTCTACTGCTTAAGAAATGTAAATCTTTGTAAGCACACCATTTTTTTTCCCACTGAACTGAATTCACTTAAGGCATGTTTTATGAATAACCACAAATAATTAATTTCCTTTCTGTCAAAAAAAGTATTGCAATTATATCTGTCATTTAGAGAGACTTCTTGCAGAGAAAACAATATTACAATAAAATGTTTCGTTAACTATTAGCGTAACATCCTTTGCCAGTTGCACAACGACCTCATGCTTACATTAATAAGCATACTGTGCTTAACTAGATACATCTTTTTTAGCTAATCAGGAGATGAAAAGATAACAAGAATAAAGCCAGAGCATTTCTGGGTGATTTGAACATTGAGAACAGTCAATACATCCATTGTTCAGTATCTCCATTTGGGAATCAGCGAGTCTGAACCGTATCCCAGCATGGATGCAATTCCCTCCATGAATGGAGGGAGAAGTGCATTTGCAATCCTTCACACCCTCTTTTCATTCCACCTGGATCATACCTTCCTCTTAAAAGCTGTTCAAGTTTTAATCTACAAAATTGTTACCCTACAACTGTGGAGCTCACTTTGGTGGGCAAAATGTCTACCCGACGGAGGACAAGGAGCACATTCCAATTCTGCCTGTCCAGGCCAGCACTTCACCTTCCCTATCTGCCCTACCAGCCAGCATCAAACTGCTCCCACCAAGGCTAATCAACACGAAACACAAAACATCCAGCCTGAGCCCCCTACGGATGGAAGGATTTGGCCACTGGCAACAGAAACACAAAGCCAGAAACACTTACTTTTTAAAACGCAACAAGAAAGCAACTTACACTTGGAATCAGATCCTGCAGGAGGACAAAGTTTTGCCCACTGGGCCTGTCCAAGGACAGGCTGCTGGCTCTGGGAGTGGTGTGGTGCATTACCCTGGGAAGGTCTGTGTGCAGATCCCGGGATGCAGGCGCTCACACTCCCATGGCCAGCTGTGTCCGGGACACAGCGCTGCAGCACTGAGCTCAACCTCGGGGGAGGAAGGAGAGACTTTATATATAGCTGCTGCAGGGATGAGCTGATGGGTGCTTTCAGGAGCTTGTTTCAGCTCCCACTGGCTGGAAACTGCTGATGACATGGAAGTTGAAGGGGCTCTGATCAGCGGGACAATGAAGAACCCTGCTCATCACTCAGGCACGCACAAACTGTGCCCCGCGACCTTAAGAAAACAACCCGGCCTGCCAGAAGTTTGGTTTGGGTGTTTTTGTTTGTTTTGGTTTGTTGGCTGTTTTGTTGGTTTTTTTTTCCCCTCAGATCAAGTACACATTTCCCAAACTCATATGGAACTCATTCGGTGCACTGAAGGCTGAGATGTCAAAATCTCACCCACAGCAACTATTATCATTCTGTGCAGAAAACAAAAGAAACACAGATTTTTATCAACTCTGATATTAGCCACGGCAAAGCCTTATTGTCTTTGCAGAGGCCTCAACACCCTTCTAGATTTTGGGGGTTTAGGGGTTTCTTTACATTCTGAATTCCTAAAATGATGAAGTGCCTACATGCACAACAAAGTCAAACAATGACACTTTTAGACAAGAAAATGTACTCTACAGGGATGGATGTATTTACATGTTGGTTTTTTTTTTTAAAGTCTACTGCTTAAGAAATGTAAATCTTTGTAAGCACACCATTTTTTTTTCCACTGAACTGAATTCACTTAAGGCATGTTTTATGAATAACCACAAATAATTAATTTCCTTTCTGTCAAAAAAAGTATTGCAATTATATCTGTCATTTAGAGAGACTTCTTGCAGAGAAAACAATATTACAATAAAATGTTTCGTTAACTATTAGCGTAACATCCTTTGCCAGTTGCACAACGACCTCATGCTTACATTAATAAGCATACTGTGCTTAACTAGATACATCTTTTTTAGCTAATCAGGAGATGAAAAGATAACAAGAATAAAGCCAGAGCATTTCTGGGTGATTTGAACATTGAGAACAGTCAATACATCCATTGTTCAGTATCTCCATTTGGGAATCAGCGAGTCTGAACCGTATCCCAGCATGGATGCAATTCCCTCCATGAATGGAGGGAGAAGTGCATTTGCAATCCTTCACACCCTCTTTTCATTTCACCTGGATCATACCTTCCTCTTAAAAGCTGTTCAAGTTTTAATCTACAAAATTGTTACCCTACAACTGTGGAGCTCACTTTGGTGGGCAAAATGTCTACCCGACGGAGGACAAGGAGCACATTCCAATTCTGCCTGTCCAGGCCAGCACTTCACCTTCCCTATCTGCCCTACCAGCCAGCATCAAACTGCTCCCACCAAGGCTAATCAACACGAAACACAAAACATCCAGCCTGAGCCCCCTACGGATGGAAGGATTTGGCCACTGGCAACAGAAACACAAAGCCAGAAACACTTACTTTTTAAAACGCAACAAGAAAGCAACTTACACTTGGAATCAGATCCTGCAGGAGGACAAAGTTTTGCCCACTGGGCCTGTCCAAGGACAGGCTGCTGGCTCTGGGAGTGGTGTGGTGCATTACCCTGGGAAGGTCTGTGTGCAGATCCCGGGATGCAGGCGCTCACACTCCCATGGCCAGCTGTGTCCGGGACACAGCGCTGCAGCACTGAGCTCAACCTCGGGGGAGGAAGGAGAGACTTTATATATAGCTGCTGCAGGGATGAGCTGATGGGTGCTTTCAGGAGCTTGTTTCAGCTCCCACTGGCTGGAAACTGCTGATGACATGGAAGTTGAAGGGGCTCTGATCAGCGGGACAATGAAGAACCCTGCTCATCACTCAGGCACGCACAAACTGTGCCCCGCGACCTTAAGAAAACAACCCGGCCTGCCAGAAGTTTGGTTTGGGTGTTTTTGTTTGTTTTGGTTTGTTGGCTGTTTTGTTGGTTTTTTTTTCCCCTCAGATCAAGTACACATTTCCCAAACTCATATGGAACTCATTCGGTGCACTGAAGGCTGAGATGTCAAAATCTCACCCACAGCAACTATTATCATTCTGTGCAGAAAACAAAAGAAACACAGATTTTTATCAACTCTGATATTAGCCACGGCAAAGCCTTATTGTCTTTGCAGATTTTTTTTTAGCAAGACAGGCCTCTCAGGGCTCGACCTGTGCTTAAAGAGCAGAGAGAATATGGGGACACAACAAGAGAATGTCACTGTGAAGAGCTCTGCTTTGCCACCTTGGGTTGGCAGATGCCTGGGCCACTCAGCAAGAAGCCACCCAGCAGAGAGAAGCCCTTTAATGCCCTATAACTGATTTGATGGCTTTATCCTACACAGCAGAGTGTGGCATCATCAGTGAAATACCAACCTCAATGAATACAAAAAAAACCCCAGTGGTTTGGCTCCTCAACTGTTCTCCAAAGCTCACTGCTGCTGTTGATTGCAACATACCTGCTTGTCTTCCCAAAGGACAGGTACTCCCTCCACCTGGGTGAGGATGCCATCTATACATATCCCTAGGTTTTCAGCTCGCAGCCTCTCTGGAGCCTCTGCCAGCCAGAGCCATTCCTGACAGCAGGCACAGAGAACTGCACAACCCAGGGCTGCCTTCAGCAACGGGCGGGATGGCAGGTCTGGGAAGCAGGTATCTCCCTGGCCACGGCCACGAATGGATGCCTGGGCCAGGCCAGGAGAGCCCAGCCTGCCTCAGAACCAGGGCAGGACAGGGTGAGGAACAGCAGCAGGGAGCCCCACGGCTGCAGATGGCAGCTGGGCCCCAGGGACTGACAGGCTCCTGATGGCAGCAGCACGTGTAGCATCTTCATGTGACACCCACAGGTGGGGCGGAGGGGAAAACAGTTTTTATCCGTTGCTATGGAGTCATGATTGGCTTGTATGTCTTCAGAGCCTGCCGAGGAGAAATGAAGGCTATTTTCTTATATAGATGTCATGAAATCAATCCTTGCAGAATTTCTGGAGTCAAAGGCTAAACAGGTTTGCCTGAATACCTTCTGTTACTTGATACACAAATAAATCTAGCCGGGAGACCTAAAACGAGTGTCATTTTTCAGCTGGAGCTGATGGCAAAAAACTGCTCTTTAGTCTCATTTGGAGTTGTTTATGCACAACAGTAACATACCCAAAGTGTGTTAAATAAAACACAGCAATTATCCTCACAGCAAACGAGCCTCAGAAAATTCAGCGAAAACCCCCTCCCTTACTGCAAAGCATTGTGACTTCAGAAGAAACTTTTCCCTTATTCTCTCCAAATGCTAAAAGAAAACCTGATGTTCTTCTTTTAAAATGTGTCTGCCTCTAGGTCTTTGGCACAGGTTTGCTGATGGGAGGGCCGGCAATCTATTTAATGACTGCATTGACGTCAATAGCATAACTGAAATACTTACTAAGAAGCATGAGTCCAACTTTCAGGGGGTGTGTGTTCACAGGCAGGCACAACACACGAAACGGACTCTTCGTGGGAACGAACTACCCCCAAAGAGCAGGAAACAGCCTCAGGAAGTCCCCGGCGTGGTCTGGAGCTGGGTCAGCCCTCTCGCTGCCTCTGCAGGTAACTCTTAAAGTTCACCGTGAACCGCATTTTTAATTTCTCAAGCAGCTGAGAACCACTTCACCAATCAACAGCCTGCATTTTACCCAGTCACGCCGTGAAGCTGTTATCTATCTGATTCCTCTTACAGTTTTGCTTGGTTTCTAAACGATCTGCCTCGTTATAGCACCACATCCTTTAAAACAACATTTGGAGGTAATAAGCAAATCTACAGCTCCACTGGATTTCCTGTGCACAGTTACTTTTCAGCTCAGCTATTTGGTAACACGTGGTTCCTCCCGCACTCCTGTTAAAAGCCTGAAGCTCCACATCCACCCCAGCTGTACAATCTGCCCCCAGAATCAAGAGGCCAGCTCTCTGGTCAAACTCACAGCAGCCCAACGGAGTTTCAAAATGAATCCTCCGTTTCGTACATGCCCAGAGCCATTCTCTGCAGGCCAAGCAGAGGAAGTATGGTGCAACAGCACTGGCTCCATACTCATTACTCAGGATTTATAGATATTTGTAAGAGTGGACTTGGATGCACGAGGCTTGTTAACTCCTACAAGGAGTTGGGACTCTCCTTAGCACAAGGACCAGCACTAGGCAGCCTTTTGTTTACGCTTTATACAAAAATCCGTGCACAAGTCTGTGTATATCTCACACCCACGTGAAAAATGAAAGAGTACAAGTTTTGAGTTCGTGTAAAGGCATGTGAGAAGTGCAGGCAAACGTGCAGATGTGCAGGAAAGCAGAGGCTAAGGCACAAGCAAGAAAAACACTGATCTTTCACTCCCACCCCCAGAGAGGAATTTTAACAAAGCTTGAATCCCGTGAGCCCTGAAAAGCCCGAGTGTGACATCTCTCAAAGTGCTGCCTCCCCAGAGCCCGGGGTTGCAAAGCAGATGGGCTGTGTTATAATCCTAGGTCTATCAGGAATTGTGGGGACATCCTATAATTTAGTGTTGAAAGTATCCAAGGGCCACTCGGTTGCCTGCTCTTGACAAAAGTTTCTGCAAAGCCCTCACAGCTCCCAGACACTGCCTGACCCTTAACTCCAGGCTTTGCTCCTGCCAGAGTTCAGACAAACATCCAGACTGGCACATGACCATTGTCATGCAGCTGGGGAGAGGCCTTGATACTGGGAGTCTAAGCAAAGAGCACCAATCCTGGGCTGAGCTGAGAGAAAGATCAGGACAACACGAAAAAAAGTCCTGGGAAAAGCACAAAGGAAACAAAACAGATGGAGAAAAGGCTGTAGCACAGTGGGTGGAAGAACAAGAGGCTCAGAATGAATGTAGCAGCCAGCGAAAGATGATTTAATTCAGAGGGAATTAGGGTCCGTGGAGTAAATAAATATGGAGGAAGGAACAAAACTAAGCAGGAACTGCCAGACTTGTTGCTGGGTAAAGATGTTATTAGTTGAATCAACCGGGTAGGAACTAAAGACCTTCCAGTGACACCAGGGGAGGGGAGAACTGGATGGAGCACAGAAGGCACCGAGGGATTCACTGAGCACAAGGTAGCACAAAGGTCAGTGAAAGTAACTGTGGCAGAGGCCACACTTGAAAAAAAAACCCAAAAAGGAGAATAGGATCAAGAAACATCACAGGCACTGGAGCAACACTGTGTTTATCCCATTGTTTCTGCAGCTCCACAGAAGGCAGCAGGGCAACACCCCCACATAATCCAGCCCTGCACCCTGTAACAGGACACTCCACTCAGGAACCTCCTGCTCCAAAGTGTTCCCACTGTCCTTCCCAGCCACGGAGAACAGGAGCTAATTAAGGGTTTATGCACTTTTTGCTACGGCTTCATATTTCCCTCTTATGGTTTCTCAGTTAATTCATAAAAGCCATTTGGTTCGTTCCTGTGATCTGCAGTTATAACAAAATAACAGGAAAAATCTGCCAGGTTTGCTGAAGCTGATACCAAGGACAAAACACAGGATGTTCAATACATATCCCTCTTCCTTTTATGGCTGTGGTTATAAGGTTAAGAAAGCTCTGAAATTCAGTGACATCAGGATGGGCTCTGAAAGCACTTTGTCTCATGAGAAACCTGGCCAGAGTTTTTCATGCTTTCAAGAAAATGAAAGCAAAAAAAAAAGAGACAAGAATTTCATAACTTGGCAGCAGCTCATTCGTGTCACCATGGGCCTGGGTCCCCAGTGATGCAACTCCTTGGGAGGACACCAGCATGAGATTTGGCTCCTCTGGCTTTGAAGCAACGGACAAACCCTGTCATCTTCTAGCTGGAGTAAACAGCTGGTGTGTATTCCTTCCAGGGCAAATGCTGAACGTAATTTGTCTCCCTCCAGGGTAATTTTATTAATGCCTGCTCATCTGCTTTAAACCCTGAGTTCTGTACTTTTCATAACAGGATATAAATCACCCCAGTAATGACAACTAAAAGGAGACATATACGAGGTGCTCATAGTGATGTCAATTGACTGTGGTAAATCTATGAATCAACGTGTGACATGGAAGAGCCAAAATAAAATTCCAAGCTTTGCCGACAAACCGAGCTAGAAAATACAAACACATTTGATTTCAAAACACATTCTTTGATCTAAAGGGATGTCAAGCAGCCTAGTCCCAAATCAAAACATCACTGTTTCCTTCTCCAAAACTTTCAGGAAAAACGCTCTGCATCCTTTCAGACTCAGGAGCCATCAGCACTTAACTGGAAGGGTTCTGATAGGGAAGTCTCTCCTTCTTTTCATAATTTCCAAATCACAAGTGATCTAGGAAAAAAGGCTGCAAACTGGGAAGCAAAAAATTCCACTTCAACATCTTTGATCTTGCTGCTTTTAAACTGAAACTTCCTTAGAAAGTAAATGGCCACCATTGTTTTCTGTGCAGCTCATTTCTGTGGAAATGAGGTACAGCACGTACAAAGCTCTGTAAAGA
Organism: Chaetura pelagica; assembly: GCF_000747805.2. Lineage (NCBI taxonomy): Eukaryota > Metazoa > Chordata > Aves > Apodiformes > Apodidae > Chaetura > Chaetura pelagica. The sequence continues at coordinate 1,709,338 of NW_009952365.1, read as the reverse complement.
GGTGAAGGGAGGCAATCACCACCCTGAGCAGCCCCTGGACAGAACAACTACAGCCTCCACAGGGAACAAGAGAGGCTCTACAGGAACCTGGAACACCTTCTGGGCAGCGAGGTGGGGACACCAAACTCAGAAATTCAGAATGGTCCTGGCTTACATGCTAGAAGAGCACAATAAAAGAAGTGCAGGACAGAGTAACCCTGGCGTTCCTCACCACACCTCTGCTCAGGGCAGCACGTGAGCTGAGGGTGCACAAGCGGTCACAGAAAGGAGCAGGAGGTGTCAGGGTGCTGGCCTCGCCCACAAGAGCACGTCCCCTCTCTCAGCTACAACCCTGGGCCTTAAAAATGACCCAGCACCCTGTGAGCGTGGCAGCTCCACCGGGCTTTGTCAGTGCCCCTTCAGCGTGCCAGAGCTGCTGCCCCTGCTCAGCCAGCTCCCCCCTGGCCCCCCAGTGCAGGGGGGGGTGACCCCAGTGCAGGAGCAGTGTCTGAGACTTTCAGCCCAGAGACCTGATCCTGTGAGAGCTGATGAAATCCAGCAACAAATAACAACCTGAAGCTGAACTTCAGTGAGAACCCCAGGCTCTTCCACTAGCAAGGTCAACACTGCCTTCTTGCGTGCGGGAAGTTACACAATTTCCTATCAACCCCAAAAATATTTCTTAGCCTTACCTACCAACTGTCACAATTCAGCTCTAATGATACACCTCACATTTTTGGTTTCATTTGAAGGCTACGCCTTGAGCTGGTTAAGAATTTATCTACTCGAGAGGCCACAAATCCAGCCTGTAATTCTCCACTTTTGACAAGTTCCACGAGCTGCTGAGCTGCAATTTTCTTCCACAGTCCTTTTGTTACCCAATTAACATTTGCAGGCTGCAAAGGCCACCAGGGTGGCTCACTTCCACACCTGGACATATTCTTTTTTTCACATCCCAGGTAAGATGTTCACACATTTTATTTTAGCTGCATCCACCTACCCACATCTAATGCCTAGCATTGAAACAATAAAAACCATGAGTCAGGATCACAAGGTTAAAAATGCTAAAGGTTGCATTCTTCTGAGATGCTTTTTGAGCTTTGCAGGGTAACACAAAACTGGCCCTACAGTTTTGTGTGTCAGACCCTTCAATCAAAGAGGAAGCTGAAGTTTTCATGTGCTTTCTTTGTTTTTTGTTTGGTGTTGGTTGGGGTTTTTTGTTTGTTTTTTTGTTGGGTTTTTTTAATAGAATGCCAGGTTAGAAGGGACCTCAAGGATCATCTGGTCCAACCTCTTTAGCTACTACTCTAGTTGATATGAGGTGGCTCAGCACCCTGTCCAGCTGAGACTTAACACTGTCCAACGTGGGGGAATCCACCACTTCCCTTAGGAGACTATTCCAATGTTGGACTGTCCTCCTGGGGAAAAATTTACCTGTCGTGCCCAATCCTAGAGTATCCTACAGCTCATGTAGAAAAAAAGCCCACAAAGTGTTAAAAAGCTGAAAGCAATTGTTTCCACAGAAAGTGTTGTGAAAATTGATCTAAAAATTCCTGGAAGGGAATTCTCCCCCCACGATTAGCTCCCATAACCTATATAAACAGATCTATGGAAAGCTTATGGTATTTTTCCATTTTAATTTTTTTTCCCCCCAGAGGCCACAAAACCCAAAGTCCTGCTAGAACAGATTTTTAAATAAAGTGATGAGCTGCATTTCTGCTGGCCCTGACTCGACACTGTTCACAGACAGGGAGGGAAGGAGAAGACATTTAAGATCATGCTGTCCAGTTTTCTTTCTGCACCAGAGGTTTCCATATTCCCTTAACAAGTTTTGAGGAACCTACTCTGCAAGTCTCCAGGACTGTCCATGTCCTCAGCCAGTAAACAGTACATAGCAAGAAGGGAAATTATAGTTATCCAGGCTTCACACACTGTAAAAATTAAGCTTTATTAGTCCCTCCTAGCACATAATTATTGGAAAGGCTGCAATTAAGCCTTACAAACAGGCACTCCTCCAAATCTTATCTCCTGCCCTGTGGGAGTAACCTTTAAATTAGACCACGTAGGGCCAGCTCTGCTCCTGACAGGGGTCCCACAAGTGCCTGCCACTGCAGGGCCTTGTGAGGTGAGGGACACTGTGTGCAGGGGGAGCAGACAGGAAAGAAGGAAGATCAGCCACACTCACTGACTTCTTCTCTCCTGCCATTGCTAACTGTAGATTTCAAAAGACCACAAGCAAACAGTGAAATGAAAAGAAAGAATAAAAAGGTTCTAGGGCAGCCTAATAGAAGCAGGGGAAGTTTCACCTGAGAAAGGCCTTTCTGAGATTGCAATTTTTACATAGATCACATGGAAACAAAGTTAAATAAACAGGATAAAAAAAAAAAATACAGCTGTGTCTGAGCCTGTTTGAGGCTTGTAGGCTGGGGCTTGTCTGGGCCTGTGCAGCACAGGGACTCAGAGGAATAGCAGTCACTGTGGCCATGACTATCAAACCAAAATCATGTTCACCTTACATGCTAACACACAAAGATAAACCCAACCCCCAAACTATTCAAACAACAATATTTTGGTCCTGATAGTCCTCTCGTGTTGGTTTTGCAGCAGGAACTCAGAAGGAGCTCTGTGAGGCCAGAGCTGCACCAGGGGAAGGGGGCAGAGAAGCAGCTCTGAGGAAAAGGATGTGCAAGAAGCCTGTGCCTGACCTTGCGGGCGATTACTGGAGTTGCACACGTACCTTGCAGGTTAACTCTGGAGACAGGTGGCTGACTGGTTGCTGGAGATCTCCTAAGAGGGAGAAAGAATACTCTATAAATAGGCATTGTTTTACCATTTCAAACCCTGTTGGCAGTTCAAACCACCACCTCCCGCAGTTAAAAATCCTTTTTCGTACTCACAGAGGAGCCCCAAACACTTCAGGATGATTTGGCAGTTAATGAGCAATACCAACAGATCTGTTAGGAAACCCCAAAGATGTCACGTCCTCTGGCTCAGCACACACTCATGTTGAAAAGAAGGTACACCAGGGAAGAAGTGCCAGCATCCCACACTGCTTCTGCAGCACTTTCCTGCTCAAAACATGCCTGGAAGTCAGCAAGGGCCAGTCCCTGTGGCTGAAGGGGGTCAGTGGGTCCTGCAGAATCAAGGCCTTCTCCTGAAAAAGCTTTTCC
>NW_009952365.1:1704585-1705635 GCF_000747805.2 Chaetura pelagica | reverse complement strand
AACTGCTACACCAGCGTGGGGGCTGCAAGGCAATGCCAGGGGTAAGGTGGGAAATGTAGGGCTTTAAACCCTTCACTTAACAGCTTGAATCACACCTGGATGCAAGTAAGAAGAGGGTACACCCACTAGCACAGGCTCCGAAACAGCTGAAGGGCGTTTTTTTGACTAGGAGCAAGAACTTAATCAGAAAATACTGGGTTTCATTAAGGGCCAAAAGCTATTTGAAAGATTTGCTCAAGTCAAGCAAACCAGGCCTGACTGGAAAAAGGGTGCAGCATTTCCTCAAATGTCCAAATATTTTCCTGTGACATTTGTCAGATAAAACCGTTAATCTTTTCAAGTTGAAACCCTAATTTATGTCTTTTTTAAAGACGTTAAAAAGAGTTGACACCAAACATCAAGATCCTTCATTTTGGACTGGATGCAGTATTTCAGGCTGACAAAAACCGAAACTTTGGGCTTTCCCTTCCCTAAGAAGTTCCTGCTACATTTTAACTGAAGCCAGATTTCCCCACGCTCTCCCTTAGCCAACCCCCTAACCCCAGTTTCTTGAGTCAGCCACTGAACTGAAACATCCATTATTCGCCAGGTCTCCTTTGAAGCCAAAATCAAAGCAAGTGAGCAGCTCAATTCTGCTGCACTTGTAGCTCCGGAGGGTTGTTCAGCACTGCCCCAGGAAGGCCTTGCTAACCAGGTATGATCTGTGGTGGAGCAAGGAACCCTCAGCCTCCCCGTCCGAAATCCCGCTTGCCGGCTGGGATCCCACAGGGCCCGGCTTTTCCAGAGGGAGCAGCAGGACCCAGATCCTTCGAAGGGCTCAGCACACGTTGGATGCCGACTTCTCTGCAAATCTGCCCCGACCTGCCTCTGCTGAGCCTTTGAAAAGCCAAATCTCCAAATCTCTCAAAAACAGAAACTCCCCGACAGGGACACCGCGCCGCAGCTGCGGTGCTTCCAGTATCTGGGGAGACGTGTTCCAGGTATCTCCAAACCCGGAGCTGCACAGACATGCCTGGGGGGGGGCGGGGAGGGACGAACTACTGTTCAGCA
>NW_009952365.1:1695125-1704485 GCF_000747805.2 Chaetura pelagica | reverse complement strand
CAGCAGGGTATTCCCCACTGCAGAGGGAACGGCTCCACTCCTGGCACCTTCCAGCTGTCCTGGCTGTGCCCATCTCTGTTTCTGCTGCAGGGACCAGAGCTCCCAGGCACCACCAGGTCCCAGTGTGCTCCTGCTTCCCGCTCCTTCTCGCTCTCCAGCCAGCACTAAGAAGAGCGGGTGCCGGGTCCAGGGCCCCATCTGCCAAACTCAGGCACTCCAACACCATTAATCACACTCTCCTCTTTTCCAATCAGGAAACTGCCTTAAAAACCCGAAGGTTAAAGTCCAAAAAAATACGACTTCTGGTTGTTTTTTTCTTTTCCTCCAACCCTTAACATTCATATTTTCCAGCATTTCTGTAAATGTGTGGGACAGCATCCTCTTCTCATTCTGGTGGTTGGGTTTTCTTTTTCCGCAGGGCAGGGGGTGGAAGAGGAGGCAAAAATGGGGGGAGAGGAGGGGCTAAAGAAAAGCTGAGATTCTCATGATCCCCAGAGCAGAGGTTTAAGTAAAATACCACATTATCATGAGACATGTGATAAAATCATGAGCTGGCAGCACGGCTATAACCCAACAGAGCTGTTTGGAAACTGTGAGGGAAGCTCCCTACTGCCTGGAAGCACATTCTGCCACAGACTTGGATGTTTGGTGTATAATGGGTTTAAACATTTAATGACTTTTACTTTGGCTGGACACATGACTTTATACCTCAATCGAATCTGGGAATGTTTTCAAAAGGCCACTGCAAGATGCCTCTGTGTCCTACAGGTTACGCCCTCGCTTCCTTCCAGCCCTGTCCAATTTTATACTCCTCATTAAGAACTGCTGAAATGCCTGAGCAGTTCAAAAAAAGAAAAGCTTAAAAAAAAATGGGAATCTATTTCTGCCATCTGTTTTTCTATTAACCCCCATCTCGGAACGCGGCGGGTTCCTTCCGATGGAAATTTGCAGCGACAAATCAAGGGGAGGAGGACCCAAAGCCTGGACAGAAAACCTCCCTTCCCCACAGCCTTTTTTCCTGAGGGAAACCCCACGAGGAGGGGGAAAACCCCCCACCCCCTTTCCCTCTCTTGCGAAGAACAAGGCTGGGAATGCGGGTCGGCCCGTGACGCGGGGCAGGCGAAGGCCGAGGCCCCTGCTGCTCACCAAGGGAGGACAAAACGACGTGCTTACTTGTTGGAGGTGCCGTGCAAATTGGTGAGGAGCGTGAAGTTGTTCCTCACGCTTCGCAGACTCGCCAGCACCTACGAGGGAGGCAAAACCCCAGACGTTACCTTCTCCGCCGCAGGTTTTAAGCGGCGCGTTTTCTTGTTGGTTTGTGTTTGTGGGGGGGGTTTTCTTTTTAATTTCAAAGGCCAACAGGCTGCCAACTCACCTGGGCGAAAGGCGTGACGATCAGGTCGTCCCCGTGCCTAGGGAGAAATGGGAGAAAACGTGCAAATTTACGTCGCTCACCTCAGAAAAAGAGGTTTTACAGGGGGAAGTCTTCCCCCATGACAAAAAAAACAAAACAACACAACCCCGTGTTAACTTGTGCAGCATTTATTTAACACTGCACAAAACCCTGCTCCTCGTGGAAAGGTGTCACAGTGTCCATCCCAAACAACCCTCCTGGAGCAACCGTTCAGATTGGTTAACACCAGACAATAAAAGCCAGGAAATTCAGAAGTGAAGGCAGCCCCGCTCACACCACGGTGGAAAAAAAAACACAGCAGTCCAGAGAAAGGTCAGCTTTGAGTTTCCTGGCTTTTGTTGATCTCTGTCACAGTCTTCAATGTTATTCAGACACTGGGTTTTTGTCCAGCTGTTTGCATCATGGAAGATTTGAGCAGAAGTTCTGAGAAAAATACATCGTCACTGTCAATTTATTTATTTCTTTTTTTCCATATTATATATAGCACTTGTGTGGGTATGAAAAAAAATCCAGCATGATTTACCTAACAGAGTCATGGCAGGCTGCAGGATGCCACTGGCACCTCCAGAGAGGTGTCCACCACCATATTTACTAAATGCTAACCAAGAGGAAAGGGAATGTTCTCTTCCAGGAGAATTCTCCTCGTGGAACTCACTCATAGGTTTCCATTTCATGACAAAACTTGCAGGGCTTTCATAACAGCACTTTTTTATAGCTTAATGGTCACTTTAAAACTTCAAACTGTGCCTTTTAAAATAAAGGGCTCCAAACCCAGGACACTCATTTAAGCTCCACGCTCTGTGTTATATTGATCCACTCAAGCCCAACCATCTGTCTGGGCTTTCTGCTGTATTTTCCGCTCAGTTCTAGCGAACAACCCATGACAGAAAACAGGATGGAGAGGAGTAATACTCTAAATATAAGTACAGTCATATTTCTATTGTCCAGCCTAATGGAGCGTTCCTTACTTAAGAGAAAGCAGAGATGATGTTAACCAGGCTCTGAGCATGCATGGTGAAAGCATAAAGGAGATAAAAAGAGCACAGAAAAACACCAAGAAAGCTCTTCTGCTAAACTACAGAGAGAAGGGGACTACTTCAAGGAGAGGATGAGGACAGGGAAGTCATGCCTTGGAGGACCATAAAAGCAGCCATCTCGGGCACTCAGGCTGTGAAATGCAAGTACCAGCCATAAGCACCTCTTACCAGAGCTCCAAGGATTACAGGACGCCACGCAAAGCCCTGAGCTACTGTAAAACGTGACGTGAGCTGAATCTGTGCTTACTGTTCGCTCGGCAGGGAAGAGTTCCTGGACATGGTCTTTGGTGATAAGTCATAGTCGCTGTCGGAGCGGTACAGGAAGGACTCCCTGCGCTGGCTGTGGCCCGGGAAGGTGGTGTGCAGCACCAGCCCTGAGGAGGAGCTGGCCTGCGGGTCCAGCGGGCTGCGGCCTGGGGACGGGCCATTTTCCACGTCGAAGCTGTGAACAAAACACAGACGGTGTGTCAGGTGCACCTGCCAACAGGTGTTTTCCAGCGCACGTGTCGCGTTGGCAATTGCCCGCACCGTGTTATTTGCTCAGGACAGGAGACACAGGGAGACACACTTACTGGAGCCTCTCCCTGGCATATTTGTGATTTATGCAAGCAAGACTCCGCATTATGATAAAATATTTGCCCCTGAGGCTTCTTTCCTGCTTACATCTGCTCAGCCCTCCTCCAGCCTGCATTTCTCCAGGCTCAGCACAGCTCCTGTCGCTCCCAGCACCAACACCCAGCACCGTCCCCAAGCTCTGCAGCTCCATGGCCACAGGGTTTGCACCAGGCAGGGGGGCTGGATCTGCCCAACCTCACTCCATGCCTTAAAAGCATAACAGGGTCTAAAGAAGCGATGACATGCCACCATCCTGCAGCCAAGCCCTGTCTCCAGCCATCGGGGAGGCAAACTTTAGAAATCCTGCAAGAGTGGGGAGGACTTGGCAGTTGTGTGAGCTGGATGCCTGAGTCTCTTCAGCCAGACTTCAAGCTTATCCATGTGAGATGTGAGTTCAGTGAATTTCAAGCACTTGGGCTACAACATGGAGGACTGCTTAAAATTTCTTTAAAAGCCACCAAACCTTATGTCACCGTTTCCATTATACACCCACTTTCTTATGGTTTCATAACTTGGCTGTTTCAACTTGTGGCTGAAGTCACCCTGGACACTTCAGCAAGTGACACCCCTCGTAAACCCTGAAAATAAGCAGGTTGGCCTCCTTTCCTTGGGCACTGGGATCTGATATAAATACCATGTGTGACCATGTTCCAGCTAAGCCAAGTGAAGTGCGGGTGCGTTCAGTATGAACGTTCTTGCCTTTGGACATCTGAGGCTTCATCTCACTTGCAGTAAGAGCTGAGTTCTGGCTCCTACCAGGGCACGTGCCCCATGCTCTTCCAATTCATTGAGCCTCACGTTCTTCCAATTAATTGTGCCTGATGACCACCCTTGACTGCACCACCCGGGCGGGCAGGCTCTCGGACTGCAGCCACAACACTGAGCTGTGATCCTTGCCATACACTTCTCCACCCCTCCCTGTTGCTGCCTGCCATCCACTCATCATGTGAAGTCAAAAGATCCCCCTGAGCACGGTGGCAGGGAAGGAGACCCTGTCTCTGGACAGTGCTTGTGAGTCCTGCAGGATGAAGCAGATAAAGTATCCAGACCAAAAAAAAAAAAAGCAGCAAAACTTCTGGAAGAGCTGAAAGTTGCTAAAAAAAAAAGTGAGTCTGCACCCAGTTGCTAAATGTGTCTCTGCACAGAGAAAACAAACACCAAACACTGCAGGTAGAGGAGGTCGCAGAGGAAACCACTGACGTCAACCACATACGGTTCCTCAGGAAGCCAAAAATGCACAGGAACATGTGTTTCATTAATGCAATTAAAAATGCATAAGCAGCAGCGCAGAGATTTCTAGGTCCTTTTGAAATCCAAAGGCAGGGCACCAGCACAATGCAGTGCTCACTGAAGGAGATTCCTCCATCCACCACGCCTCACTGTACCATTTACCTGCCCAGCTGCACAACTACCTCTTCAAACTGCTCATGGCTCAATTCATAGGGTTTTCTTTTACTCTTTGTAATTCCCTCTTTCACCAAAGACAGCTTGAGCACACTGCATTTGTCACCACAAAATAAACAACAGAAGAAGCTCAGCTCTGTAAGTATGGCATCTACAAACAACAGCCAGCTGATAATTAATCTCTACCTATTCTGAAAATTAACTCTGATTACTCAAAATACGTTACTGCAAAACCTTCAACTGAGAAAGTTCAGTTTACTGACACAAATGGAAATAGTGTGGTGAGATAAATCTGGACAGTCAGCTGAGCAGAGCTTCTGCTGGCTGCTTGAGGCTGTACCTGCTGCTTGCTGCTGGACACCAGCAAAAGGTCTGGGAGGAAAAGCTGTACAAGGTGTAAAAAGTGCGTAGGAGGCAAAGGGAGGGAGCGAGGCAGGGGGCAAGGCTGCTGGGGGGATCTTCTGCACAGAAGGAGTAAGTGTAGTAAGAGGGGAACTGTCCACCAAGGATCTGGTTTTGCATGGCTAACTGTAGCACAGCTGCTGTACCTTGAGGTAGGTGGAGGACACTCAAACCCCCTTCCCTTTCCCTCTTCTGACACCAAAAACCAGGCTCTCTGCTGGCCTGAGTCACTCCCACAGGAACCCCCGTGTGAACTCCAGGGATTTTCAGTGCCTTTGGAAGGCGTGAACAGTGTCTTAGCTGGAGGCATCAGAAGGAGCCCTGATGCTCTGTGACCTGGCTCAAGGTGGAGGTTAAACCCTGGCAGAGCTCCCCAGGGAACACTGTGCCCGAACCCTGCGACTTTCCCAGCTCCCTGCAGCACTGGTGGCTCAGGCTGGGATGAGCTGGAGATGCTCAGGGCTCCCTCGGGAGGCTCAGCTGGCACCCAGCTCTGCCTGCCCTGCCTGCTCCCAGCCACCCAGGCTCTCCCTGCTCCCTCTGCCAGCACCTGGGACGCTGCAGCACGGATCAGGCACTTGGGAAGTGCAGCTCTGAGAGGGTAACTCTGCAGTCGAATTGCAGTTCTTACCAATTTCAGCAAATGTTTGTCTGGGAGATGTTTTTTTTTTGCAGTCAGGACACGATTCCAGATGGGCTGTTATACAAACCAAGAACAACTGGTGAACATAATGTGCAGCAGAGATGTGAAAAACACAAGGTTAAGCTCTTGCTCTACAAATCTCAGCCCACGTTCTCCCAGTGTTGTGTCATCTGGGGGAAATAGTTTCCCATGTTTCATTTCTTGTAACTGTTAAAAATAAAGTGACAGCAGGGACTTAGACCTGGGGTTTGGCCCTTCCAGTGGAGCCCTTGCCCACCCAGCCATGCTGCTGGGAGTGCCTGTTCAGGAGCAAAAACCAGGATGGTCTTGATTGACCTAACTGCAAATTCCTGCTTAACTTCACTTTTCTTGGGGGGAAATGTTTTGTTCACAGCTGAGCACAAGGTTGCCTGAGCACTGGATCAGGCCAGGGGAGGGGAGCCAGCTGAGGGGGCTGCAAGCTGAACTTGCAGAAAGAAAGCCCAGACAAACATTTGCTGAAATTGGTAAGAACTGCTCTTCTGCATGAGCCTGTGTATGCCCACCATGCCCAGGATTAAGTGAGCACCTTTGAGACTTCAAATTGTGTCACCTGAACACCTAGATCACCAGCCTGGTACCTAAGGTCCCTATAAATCATTCAAGACAAGCTGCATAAATACCCATCCCCTGTAGATCTCCCTAAGAACCGTGCCTGGCCTGACGGGCTTGGGAGCTCCAGGTCCATCCAGCCAACACTGCCAAGTGCACTGACAGTCTCAGGGGGTGATGGTGCATCTGGAGGTCACTGAGGGCTTCTAAGTGTAACCAAAGACTTGACTGACAGACCAAACCAAGTCTCCTGAGGTCCTTCTCCTTTTACCAGTGGATTGGTAAGCGTGCACTTCCTGAGCGTGGCTGAGTGGCACTCTTGGGGTGAGCACATTCTCAGAGTAACTGGGCAGCAGCAGAAGCCCAGCAGCTGGAGCAGAGGGGAATCTGGTGGACACAGAAAGCCACAAAGCCTGGTGCCAGCCGAGGGGCACAGCAGACCCACCAAGCAAAGCCCAACTGCAAGAGGGCAGGCAGGGTGGGGAAGGCAGAGCCTGCAGGGGCAGCACAGGTCTCCTCTCTTAGCTCTGCAGAGCTGAGAAGGAAGGTGGCTCCCTGCATTTCTTAATGAACCAGGACCTTAATGAAGTGAAGAGCAAGGAAGGAGGCAGCAGGTGGCAGGATTTAGCTGCAGCTGGTGAGGACAGGCTGCTGAGGGGACGACACTTGCTTTGGACCTGGGGAAAGATGTGATTTCAACACAGCAAGGAGCAGAGGAAATACGCAGTGCAAGGCAGGAGAAATCTGCTCGGCTGTAAAACATCGCCTTTCATGCGTCATTCTGCAAAACAAAGGGCATTAATCAGAGCAAACCCCGACTGCTCAAATTCTGTAGTTTTACAGGAATGACCACCATTTCTCTGCAATAAAAAAAACCAACCTACCGCAGCCCTTCAGCACAGAGGGAAAGCCCAGCCGAGCCCCTGCGGGCAGAGCCATCCCTGCTGCGGGACGGGGCCAGATCCCTGCGGTGTGTGCGGGGACCTGTTCCCATCCAACCAGTCCCAAAGCCATCCTGAACCGGCCCTGCTCCTTCCCGCAGCACAGCAGCGCCCTCACATGAGAACACGGGTGTCCTGACAAAAGGTGCTGCCTCCAACTCGGCCAACAATTCAGCTTTTCAGCTCCTGGATCTGCCTCTGCGAGGGGGTCTTGGCACAAAGTGGAGAAGCAGCAAGGAAGAGGCTGCAGCAGGAACACGTTTTCCCTGGCTCAGCATCGCCTGCCAGCAGCCTCGGAGAGGGGCAAGTTTTGGCATAAAGACTGAAACCCGGGACTGCACCCTGATTTTGATGTGACTCGGAGTCGTTTGAGCAGTCACCGCAAGTCAAAGGGTTACCAGGAGAGCTCGGCAGCCCCCCAGTTTGCTTCTGGAGCTGCAATGCAAATCACAGACACGTTCCAGTCTGTCAAACCGGGCTCGTGTGTGGCTTTTTGTTTGTGTTACAGATTTACACTTTGCCTGAGGATGACTGCACCGGCTCCACCAGAGGGCTTACCATCTGCTTTGCCTTCCCAGGCTGGTTCCTGAGGACATTCCTCCTCATCTTCTAACTGCAGCACCTCCTTCACCACGGTATCAAAGAGGTTTCCCAAGCACAGTGCTGCAGGAAGCCTGGGCAGGCTCTGCTTGTTACCAAGATCCTCTCGCAATCATTAGAGCCCTGCATGTCACCAAGATGTTCAGCTGGGTGTTTAACACCATTAGCAGTGAAAAATACTATTTCTTACATCTCCAGATCCATGCAGGCACAAAGCTGCTTCTCACTGCCCTCTCGTTTTGTGCACTTTTTTTCCCCACCATCAGAACAGCTTGCTGCTTTTTCCAAAGCATCTTTTACATGGGAAGTCTGTGGCTTGAAGGCACTTAATGCAAGGGGCTGGGACATCAGCAGGCACACTGGAGCTGAGCACCAGCAGCCCATGCAGAGCTCCTAGCACCTAGTCTTGGTGGTTTGTTTTCCTCTTTCCAACCTCCTCCCACTAAGGGGAACATCATCTTGCTCTCAGGGGCCTCTCAGGAGTGTTCAAATCCTCTGCCAGGTCTTCCCCTTATGTGGCTTCAAACTCTGGTCTGTAGAGCCCAAACATTCCTGCCACCAAACTCTACAGCCCCTCTGTGGATCTCAGCTGCCTGGCACAGAAAAGCTAGCAGTGCTTACTTAAACGTTTCTAATATAAACTGTCATCTGCTGCTACACATTATTAAGCCTCCCTGTGTATGGCAAAGCAAAAATCTCTGCTCCTTTCAGCAGGTTATCTCTGAATATGGAAGTTCATGCTCCCTGCAACGGGTAGGATGGAGGCAGAGTAACCCCAGCCCCCTGCCATGGCTGCAGCCTCCCTGCCACCCCACAGGCTGGGGCCAGGAATCAGCTTGCCTTGTGCCCACAGACGGCTTTGACTCACAGGCTGAGGGTCTAAGGCAGACCCAGAGAGCTGGTGGTGCTCCCTTTGGAGCCCAGCTCCACCTTCAGCCTCACACCAAGCTCCCAACACCCGCAGGCAGCCCGAGCCCCTGCCCAGCACAACTCACCAGCAGGGCCCCAGGGAGGTTTGCTCGTGGTTTGCACAGCAGCAAACATCAGCTCAGCTCCCAGCTTGGCACAAGCACTGTCAGGTTGTGAAGGATGGTCCAAAGTGCTCATCCAGTTTTTTAAAGCCCTAGTCACGACAAGGAACCCACTGTGCTACCTGCTTCTTCAGTGGCTGTGGCAACCACTGCCTGCAACTCACCATCTTGTACATCAGGTCCTTGAACTGTTACCTTTCTTGTTGCCATTCACTCACCAGCACTGGTGAAAGCCACCGGGCTCCAGAGCCATCATGTGTGCCTAGGGACAGGACACAGCACCACCCTGAGCCAGCTGCAGCCTCGCACTGCTCCCCAAAACCACCAGGAGATGGTTGGAAAAGTACAGGAGGGAGGTAAAAAGGAGTTTGGATTTTCTTCTAGCATGGATGGTTCCAAGAAATCTAATCCTTTTCATGTTTACTACAGATGAGTAGCTTGACGTTATCCCATAACCAGCTAACATCATGTGGCTCTTTAAGTCTCCCAGAGAAGAAATCCTGAATTCTATAAACCAGTTGTTATTTTTCCAAATGCACATCCTGGGCTACTTCATCATCTTGCTGTGGTTCACTGCCATTCATCTCTGGAAAATGCAAGGCAGAGTCATAGACCAGACACCCTCCCTATTTTTACTTCCAGAGCTTGTAAATGCAGTTGGGTGTGAGCATGATCACCCTCA
>NW_009952365.1:1693369-1695058 GCF_000747805.2 Chaetura pelagica | reverse complement strand
TGGCAACCAAGGGAAGAGCTGCTTTTCTCCCCCACCTGAGGGTGTTTCTGCCCCTCATCACTCACAGCTCCTCAGGACCAAATCTGCTCTGGGCCACAGGCTGGGCTTTAGCTGGGCTGAAGGACCCAAGAATGACCATCATATCCCTGCAGGAAGGTGCTGGACGGGCAGTCCCACACCTGTGGCTGGTGGCACAGGTAACACAGGTGGCACAGGTGGCACAGGTGGCACAGGGACAGCTCAGTGCTCCTCAGCAGACACAGGCTGGATTTCAGCATCACCTGCTCTGCGAACGGAGCTGTTCTGCAGCACAGATATTTACATTCCAGTGACAGGATAGTATTTATCCCAGCCTGGCCTGGCTGTTCTGCTCTGTTCAGTGTCAGTTCAGCTTTTACGGCTGCATTTGAGCACCGTAACATTTTACAGGCTCTCCTTCCCAATACACAAGACCTGGATGCTGCCTCCCGCGGAGGAAGCTGCCCGTGGTGGCCTGTCTCATAGGATGGGGGCCCTGGTGCAGGGCTGCAGCTGAGCCTGGAGCCTTCTGGTGGGGCTCCAGGACCTATTCCAGCATTTCTATCTACAGACAAGTCCCGTTCCCTCCCCAGAACCTGCCTGGTGCAGGGGTAATTCCACCCAGCAAGTGGGTAGACAGAGCTTTCCCTTCCCCCCAGGATATTACTGGTAACAAAAGGGGAACTGCAGTCACCCAGTGCACTTTTATCAATGCATCTGGAAGCATCTCATATACATATTTTAAGTGTAAGCCACACTTAACACTCCCCCCAAAGCATCGTGCACTAATGGCAAACACAAGGCAGCAGCACCAGCCTCAGGGGGCCCACAGAGCACAAACCCTCTGCTTCCAGCACGTAGGAAAATGTTCCCCTATCTGTCCGGAACCGGAGCATCAGGAGGCTGCTGGCCAGAATCATGGCTTATTTCATCCTGACCTTCAAAAGAAGATCACCTGGCACGGCTCCAGGAGGCACTTCTGCCTGTTCCAAACAGGCTGGCAAGCCCAGGGCGAGCTGCTCTGCTCGGCTGTGTCACCAGGCGCAGCCACCGAGGCCTCAGCCACAGATCACACCAGTCCTCAGCTGCTGACAGGACTGCAGTGACACCCATTGTGGACAGAGACCACAGATTTTTCCATGTTACCTGGCTGATCTGAACTGGGAGGAGAGGCAGCAAGATGATTTGCAACTTTTCTGCGCTCGTGTTTTAAAAGTGCCTCAGCCCATCCCTCCACAACACCCAGAAGTCCAACAGTGGATGTGGGGAAAGCTGAGAAAGGCACCAGGCCTTTCCACTTGATTCACAAAACAGTCATTTGAGCTGGTTTTTGGATGTATCTCCATAATTGGTCTTTGTGCTCCTGGCCAGCAAACAGACAATTCAATGTCCTAAGATGGTATTCAGATTATTAAACCCTTTGGAGACTCAGCCCTCCCAGAAAAAAATTAATCTGGTTGGGTACATCTCAGCAAAACTGTACTCACTTCACAGGTTTCAAACCTCTGTACTCTTTTATATCAATAGGAAAAGACACTGTTGCTCAACAGTGTCTCAACTCCTACTGCCCAACTACATCACAACAGGCAACGTGCACTGGTGTGAGTCCAAGGGCAAGCAAAATATCAGGGTCTTGGTGGTAAGGCCAGAGGGGCCCAGCTCATTCATCCT
>NW_009952365.1:1687999-1693218 GCF_000747805.2 Chaetura pelagica | reverse complement strand
GCTGAACCCCCCACTGCAGGGTGATGCTTCCATGGGTGTGCTGAGGGCAAAGGCCACACGAGGAGATGAGATCTTGAAGCTGGAGGACAAGGCTGGCACAAGAACAAGATGGACATGAATAAAACGATGCTGGAAATCAGAGGGAAAATTTGCCTGGAGAGCAGACAGATCACTGAACAGCTTTCCTGTGGGAGAGATGGGGGTAAACACCACCTTGATGTTATTACTGGTGGGATGAACAGCATAATTGATGACAACATTGCAGGATGGAGCCTGGTGGTGTAGGAAGCTCATCCCACCACTGGCACTCAGGGTGCACCTCTGAGGGACTCAGGGGGGACCCCCATCCAGCTCCCTTGGAGGGAGCCCATGTGTCCCCACTGGTGACTCACCATGGATCAGCCCTCTCCCACTGAACACCCATCCACACTAGAGACACACTTACTTGGGGGATGTCACAGGGACACACTGGGATGGGATGCTGGGTAGGGGGTCTCTCTGCCCCCTTCCTGCAGGAGGAAGGCAGGAAGCCTCCCACCCAACCCTTCTGTCCTGCTCCCAAGCCCAGCCAGCAGAGCAGGCAGCAGCACAGCACAAACAAGGGGCTGGTGTCAAAAGCACGTGCCACCACCCCACATGAGACACCCCTGGCATTGCCTCTGCCACCGTGTGCCATCTGCTGGCAGGCACAATCCCCTATTTCCATACATTTGCATTTCTTCTAATGCTAGTGAGCTGGGAGGGACACCTGAGAGCAGCCTCAGCAGTGACACGCTCTGCCTGCCCACACTCCCTCCCTTCCTCCTCAGGCTGTTTGAAAACACAAGAGGGGAAAAGAGGGTGAATTCAAAACACAGATTTCTATTTTCTGCTATTCAGTCACATGCTCTGGAATGAGCTTTAATAATTCTGGACAGCAAACTGGATTTAGCAGAAGGAAAACCTCCTACAACATGGAGAAGAGACAGAGATGGTGGGCAGCAAGAGCAAAACCCTCTACAGGAGTGACTACAGGCCCCAAAAGCCAGGCAGGGCAAAAGTTTTTGCAGCATTTTCCGTGCAGTTTATGCCAACTGGTGAGCTCATACAGTAAAAACAAGGCTCTGGACTTTCCAGGTGTGGCAGAGCTCAGGATGTTTGTCCCTGTAGGCCTGCCAGCTATTGATGATAGCAAAGCACTGACTTAGGAAGGAGACAAACATCATTACCCATCACACGTTATATCCGTTACCTGGCTGGGTTTTTTCTTTACCCTTTCTAGCATCCTTACAGCTTCCTTCTTCATCCCAAACAAGTCTTCCAAACCCTGGTGTCTGCACAAGCCAGCCCTGCTGCAGGTGCCCAGATGGACACAGTTCTCATCCCAGCTCTTCTCCAACCCCCAACACAGCTCCAGACCTGGCTCCCACCACGCAGCAGAAAGTCCCATCTTGCTGCTTCCTCTGCACAGTTTCACAACCATCTTGTGACTCCTCCAGCATATTTGTGCCTGCAACAGTCTGCATTTTCTGATTGCCACATTATGGCCTTGCTCAAGTCCTACCCCAGGTCATCAACCTGAGCCATGAAGCCCTTCAGAAAAGCTCCTGCACAGCCTCCTCATGCCTTGCATCTCAACCAGCTCCTCTGTGCTGCCTCTCTAAACACCTCTTGGGAAGGAGCTACTTCTCTGATGTGAAAGCAGACAGTGTCCAGCTGGCACCCAATCATTATTTAATAACACTATTATTTTCTCTAGACCTCCAAGTCATCCCAGGACCTGCTTCAGGGCTCATCTTGATCTTCTTTTAATCAGTGATCCCTTAGAAGCTCTGCTTCATGTTGAAAATCACTTGCTGGAAACCACAATTTTGGAGCCACTTACTACAAACCATAAAGCTACACTGAGAGAGAGATGTGGGAACACAGAGCAAGATCCACAGCAGCCCCCAACTAGGAATATACATTCAATGCAGCTATAAGTCATCAAGCCCAGTGACAGCAACCAGTGCAGCCACAAACACTTGGTGATTAGGAAGAAATGTTAGCAGAGTATTTGCTACAATGGATTACCATTTAATAATGCAGAAAGTGAAGATTTCAGTGTGAATAAGCATGAATGTGTAGGCATGGCACAAAATCATTATATCTGATTGCACTTGAAGACTCACATCATCATAGTAAAAGCTTTGTTCCTGAGCTAATAGAATTTAGACATAATGGGTTATTTTCTAGTATTCACAAAGGCTGGTGCTGAGCTAATGAAGAGTGAGCAGGCAGAGGTAATCAATGCTCAAAATGGGGCCATTTGAACAAAAAAACCAGCCCTGAGAAAATGTGTGAAAAGCCTGTATGTTGGAAAAGCTGCAGGTAGTATGCACAGGTGTGCTGCTCCACTGGGGTTATTGGACTAGTGAAAGGCTTTGAAGGAGAGAGGAGCTGCTGAAAGCCCTGGGGGGATGGCTGGGTGGCCCTGGGGCAGCAGGCAGGGCAGGCAGGGCAGCAGCAGAGGGTCTGGCACCCTGCACACAGCCTGGGCCCCAGGGATGCTGGAGCACTGAGCAGCCAGCCCTGCAGACAGCAGCCCCCCTTGCAGGGCACCACCTCCCAGGGGTACCTGCTCAATCCCAGTTTTCAGATCAAGAATTCCATAAGGTGCAGACCTGAGCACTGAACAGGGAGGGGTTAACCCTTGCTCTGCTCGCAGAAATGCTGCATGTGCTAGATTGCTGCTAGCCATCCCATTTCAGTTACAATGAGTCAGTTTAAACTCAGATTAAATCCCAGCAGGAGACTGGAAGGAGACAGCATCAAGTCCAGCTCAGGTATCTGCCTTCTCCAGCCCAAACCAAGATACAGTTTTGGAAACTGTTCCCCTTCTTCTCTGTGCTTTTGCTGAACTCCAGCTGAAATCCAGCTCCTTCCTCCCTTCAAGCTCTGAGCTTGCAGATGTGTTGATGTGTCTGGAACTGGACAATGGCCAAGAAACCCATCAGTCCAGGGGTGAGCAGGACAGAGTGCTGCCTGCCTGCCTGCCTGTCACCAGGGCTGTCTGGAAAAGATCAAGATTACAGAGCCAGGGTGAGAGACAAACAATGGGTATTCCCTTGACACCACTCAGCCAGAAGGAAAGGTGACAGGCTGTATTAATAACCTGGCATCACCCAGCAAAACATCTGACCAGGGGGAACATAAAATGCCACACAGATACTGAGGGCTTGATGGCAAGTCATGTGAAGAGCAAACAAGATAGCTGGGTGGCACGAGATGCAAGCAGGGAACAAAACCCTAATGTCAAGATCTTTTTGTGCTGAGAGGAGTCAGCCCTACATGGCTGGTGGTTTTTGCTTTCTGCCAAGGTGCTGCTTTAATTGGGCAAGGGAGACTGTTGGGTGAATTGGATAACGCAGAGCAGAGAGGAAAATGGCAGGTGCCAGGCTGAGGAGCCACGTAGAAGTCACCCTGCTTGAGCAAGTGCAGAGATTTCTGAGTGGTAGGAACACATCTCACTCGTCATGGCTTTTTGCTGCACTATTGTATGAAACGTTCTCCGTGACTTCATCTACCAACACAACCTGCTGGTAACCAGCCACACACTGAAACCAAACTGTCTAAATTTATCCTTGTAGGCTCCACTAGTCTCAGAAAGCAAAGCCAGAATTAACTCCCACTCCTTTTAATTTCTTTGGGTGAGGTGGAAGCAAAATGCCACCGAGCACGGAGGCCTCCTGAGAACATAACCATGGATGTGCTGGTGGATCTCATCCCTGCTGGGACTGTCCCACACACTGGCCTGGGGGAAGCAGGACCCAGCACTGCTGCCTTCATTACACACTGCTCTTACCTGCATGGCAAGGGCAGGTCCTGCGAGGGCTGGTGGAGCCAAGTCCTCTCTGGGGGCAGGGGCTGAAACCCAGAGTGCCTCCAGGTGCCTACTGGGTGCCTCCAGGACATCAGAAGTTGGCCTGACTCCTTAATTACAGTGGGCACCCAGAAGGCTTCTCCAGCAAATTTTTGATGTAGAAAATGTGAGCAAGCAGAACTGAGTTACTGACTTGAATTTAATTAGATGGGTTAGTAAACATCAGTACCTCCTCACAGCAGTACCATCCTCAGAATGCTCCTTCCTAGACTCTTGTAGCAGCTCCATAATCATCTGAAAAGCATCTTTACTACTTGAACCTCTTTCCAGCATAAAGACAGTTCAATAGCAGCATTCAAGCCTAGAGTAGCTGGACTGGCTGCACTCTGTCTCCACAAGGGCATGAAACTCTTGCTGCAGCCTAAGAAAGAAAAATCACTTAGCACAAATAAGGTCTCTTTTTAAAACCACTGATTAAATAGATATTCACAAGCTAGAGCACAATGGCTTTGATGGAGTCCTTGCAACCTATTACATAAATCCTCATTCATGCCCATAAGAGCTTTTCCTTTCCTTTTTTAATAACAGGAGAGAAAATGCAGCCATGTAAAAGATAAAAAATTGCATAAAAATGTATGACTGGTAAAGTTCATGACTTAGAGAAGAAGAGAGAAGCAGAGTGGCCCTTCAGGAGGTGGAGAGGCACGTGCCACAGTGACCTGGTGACATGGAAAGGCCAAGCACCATGGTCCCTGGACCTGTGGGGCATCCTCTCTGCCTTGCTTCTGGCACAAGAGGGACCCATTTGTGCCTGCTATGGGTGCTGGGCTCCCTGCCAAGCCCTGTGCAGTCTGTAGCTGTAGGCACAGTCGTCCTGCACAGCCAGGCAGCTTGTCTCAACCGAGTGTCTTGGGCCAGCAAATCCAAGAGAAGAAGTTGTGTCCCCACTTCACGCTCACTGGCTGTAGGGGTGGACAGCACGCAGAACCAACCACTTATCTTCTGCTCCTCAGATGTCAGAAAGGGTTAAAAAGAACCATTGTTCAGGAGACCCATGGGGTGTCAGTCCCAGACTTGGACTCACATCACAAAAGAGACATGTACTGAACCCACCAGCTGCTCCTGCACCTTCCTCTGCTCTGCAAGGCACAGCTCACCCAGCAAAACCAGGACCTGACTTCACTGGTGTCACTCTCTGTGTTAGTTCATTCCTTTCCTCCTGACTTCATTCCTTTCCTCCTGACCTCATCCAGCTCCAACTCCCCCAGGGCTCGTGCTGCAGTCGGGAACTGGTGACGCGTGTGGGGATTTTGCTGGAGCTGGAGCAGAGATGATATACAGGAAATCCCTGACTGCACTTCCTCCAGCTGCCTTCCAC
>NW_009952365.1:1686074-1687972 GCF_000747805.2 Chaetura pelagica | reverse complement strand
TCCCTTGGTGGTTGTGTGGTATAGCTTCTGAAGGCTCAACCCACCCAGGAACAGCCAAGTGTTCCATGGGTTTACTGAGCTGAGCAGGGGACAAGGAGTCATTGATCCCAGGACTGGACTCCATGCACTGGGTGAGGGGCTTGCAGCTGGGGTGGCTTCCAAGGGCAGGGAACAGGGATCAGAGTGTCTTAGAACATGGGGAGTGGGACAGACTGCAGCACTTAGTGGGAAGTTCACCTCACCCAGTTTTTAAACCGTTCCCACCCGAGTCAATACTCTGTCCCACGTGGAAGCAGAGAAGCAATTACATGCTGGAGAAACATTCAGGTCCAGAAATCTGGAAGAAACTTTGTGGGTCCCTGCATCCCCTGCTGCTGCAGACTACACTAGACCATCTCTTCCATAAACGTCCTGGGATTTCTCCTGAGTGCTCAGTTTCTGCACATTTCCAGCACTTCTCCCCAGCTGCACCAGTGGAGATGCCCTGGGGTGCTGCACACCAGCAGGACACCAGGTCCCACCCAGAGTGATGTACCTAAGACAGACCCATTCCACCACAGCCTTCTTCATTGTAATGAACTTCTCCTTCCCAACCATCTTTAAACATCTCTCCCTAGGCTAAAGCAGTGATAAAAATGGAAAAGAAATGTCAAAACACAGCATATAACAAAGAGTAAAACAAAGTAAGTTACGATCAGTGTAAAAACAACAGACATCATAAGATAACTGAACAATAAAATGTGATGTAGAGCTTTTCAGGAGCCTTCCCAGCTCACCCTCTGTGTAACTTTGAAACCTGGCTGTGGCACCAGGAGGTCTGGGCAGCCCTCCCGAGCTGCTGAAGTGCTGGGGTGAGGTGGCCCACGCAGAGACGAGTGTAGGAGACCCACAGCTAGTGGACAATTAAAAAAATGACCTGAAATCTTAATTCTGAATGTATTTTTGGTGATGATTTCCTCTGCTGGTGTGAATCACAACAGTGAGGCACTGCTGAATTCACGTCCTTGCAGGGCTGAGGGTGAGCCCTGTCCATGCAGCCCTCAGATGTCCAATCCAGCTGTGCTGGCACGTGCAGGTGGGAGATGAAGGAGCCATTTGGAAGTTTAACCCCAGGTTTCCTGCACCTGTGGGCTCCTCCATATGGGAACACGCATATGCAAACATCTAGGCACAGCAATGCTTTGATGGACTGAGACCTCAGGGAGGTGACCTTCCAGAACAGGTACAGGGTTCCCCCCGTGGTTTCTGGAGATGCAGACCACAAACCCAAATATTGCACGTATCCAAAAAGGAACTGCAGCAACAGGGAGCAAGTTGGTGTCAAACAGCAAGACAAACAGCAAGACAAAGAGCATTCACATGCTGCTAGGAAGGGGTTCACCAGGCTGGGAATGCTGCCCAAGAGCTCCAGCCCAGGTCCAAAGAGGTGTGCCAGGGCCAGCAGCAGCCCCAGGCTCCCCATGCCAGGCTCCCACGGCAGGGGGACCCCTGAGAGGGTTTAATGCTCACTTTCCCTTCTTTAGGGAAAAAAGCTCTTGCCAAGAACCCGTCTCGCTGTTGCAGAGCAGTGGTGTGGCTTCTGCTGTGAGGCAAACCTACAAATGAGCACTTGGCAGAGGAAGGCTGTTTATGAAAACAAGCATGAGTTGGGGGAGGACTTGGGTGGCAGCACATGCTCCCGAAAAGCTTGTGGATCTCATCCCCCTGTGGGGACAGCCAGCAGTTGGCAGGCAATGAGGACAACTCCTCCCACGGTTACAGATTCAGCCCTTCTCCCACCCAAGGAGCCACGAGCCATGGACTTTCCCTTCCTACCAGTGTCCAAGAGTGGCTGATTCTAGCCCAAATATTAGTCTGTAAGCTTAGGAACCAGTGAATGACACACTGAACCGCCTCAA
>NW_009952365.1:1678542-1685691 GCF_000747805.2 Chaetura pelagica | reverse complement strand
CCGCTTCACAACAACAGGTGAAGTTTGTGCTGCCTTCCTGCTAAAGTCAGAGGAAATTAATATAAACAAGGTAAGATTTAATCTCTCGGTTCTTCTCGCATTAAGTCATCCTGAGGACTTAATTTTAAAATACAGAAGTGTTCTGAGAATATTTTGTAATTACAAACCAATAAGAAAAACCATCCAGGAGGAATAATTACATAATTTCTAGATGAACTCACTGCTTAGAAGAGCTCAGAGCCTAGAAGAGCAGTAATAAATAGCTCCTCATATCGTTCCTGTTGCTGCGGCTGATGACTCACCACTGTTCCTGGGACCATATCCCAGAATAGTCATGCCACTCTGTGTACTGCATACAAAATGAGCCATGAGGGACTTACTATTAAATGAAACAGATTTAGGGTTTTAGGATTCATGTGGTCATGTCATAAAAACGAAAGCTGTTAAATATTTCACTTGGATGCAGTGGCTTTCAGATCTCCGACCTGAAGGTGTCTGCTCTTGTCAGGCAGGATCAGCATCTGCTGCAGGGGTTTTGTTTGGGATTTTCAGTGAGCACCAAAAGTCTGTGAGAACTGCAGGGCAGATCCCCAGGGAAGCCACGTGAGGTACTGGCAGCAGGACAGGACAGAGGAAGGGCTTCCCCCACCCGACTTCCCAACCCCATTTCCAAACCCGTTCTGTTCTTCCACCTCCTGCTGTTTGCGCACATCTCCAGGTGTGTCAGCATCCTTTACCTTCACAACATTAGGAACATCCAGACTACATTTTTGGCTGAATAAAACCCTCTCCCTGTGGATTGTAAAACAATCTAGTGTGTATTACCAGTGAAAACACTTATTTTTCAACCCCCAAGCAACGTCCAGTTCTGAGTGTTCAACAAAATATTACCCACGTGCTCCCACCTCTGGGTGCTCCCTCCTATCTTTCTTATTTGAACTACACCTTCCCATTTTGCCAGCCACTAATTCTCCAGGCTTTCCCCTATTTTTATTCTATGTCTGTTCCCTCAGAGAACTCCCTTGGTGTCCTCTAGAAAAGCACACAACATGACAGATCATCTTTTCCTGTCCCTGCAGCAGCCCTGCACCAGCGAGGGAACCGCTGCCCCATCCCCGTGAGATGCCCTTGCTCCTTCCTCTTTCCTGCCGGGAGTTTGGTCCCTTTGGGCACCAGCTGTTCTGGGAGCCAGGGTGGAAAACAGGACAAACCATTGAAATGACACATAGTGGGGTTGTTTTGTTGTTTGGTTTGGTTGGGGTTTTTTTTTTCAAGCTAGGTTCAGGGTTGTTGGAGGTCAAGAGGTGGCAGGAACAGGCGGGAAGCGGCATGAAGCGCCTGGTCCATCCAGCTCCTGCCGGTCTCCCCCCAGCTGTGTCGTGCTCAATCTGCCTCATTTTCTGCTTTAAACCCTGAACTCCTAATAACTGCTGTGACTTCCTTGGAAATACGTCAGCTGCTGCCCTAGATACTGAGACAGCTCCACCAAACCATCCTCTCCAGACTGCAGCTGATTTCTCCTGTTATTCTCAGCATCCTCTGGTTCACCCTCATTCCGCCCTTCCAGCCACCCTGCCTGGACGACCACCACGCTGCTGCCCACCCTTCCCACCTCCTTCCCATTCTCCTTGACTAATCTGCAGAAAACCAAGTACTTATCTGCCAGTTTTTCAGCTGCCAGACAAGAAGAGTTTTGCTCATTTCCCTGCAGACCCAAATTCCTCCAGGCCAGGTAATAACAGGCTCCCTGAAGCAGCCTGTCCGTGGAGGATCTTCCTGCTGCTCCCCGGACCGCCCACTCACATCCTTAGCTAACAGCCAATTTTCTGGCTGTATGAGACCTCTCCCACCTCATGAGAGTCAACTTGAATACCCAAAGTTATATTTCATGCTCTCTAAAAGCCAAATATGTGCTGTCTATCAAATTCAGTTCCTCTCCTAATTCTCTTAGTTCTATAAACAAACCCACCAATCACATCTGCTGCGCTTTGCTCATGCTTCTGCTTCTGACAGTGGGCCAAGCCACTGAAATCAGAAGAGCTTCTGAGGCAGGGTAGGCAATACCTGTTTTGTTGTGTGGTTTGGTTGGGGTTTTTTTTTTCAAGCTAGGTTCAGGGTTGTTGGAGGTCAAGAGGTGGCAGGAACAGGCGGGAAGCGGCATGAAGCGCCTGGTCCATCCAGCTCCTGCCGGTCTCCCCCCAGCTGTGTCGTGCTCAATCTGCCTCATTTTCTGCTTTAAACCCTGAACTCCTAATAACTGCTGTGACTTCCTTGGAAATACGTCAGCTGCTGCCCTAGATACTGAGACAGCTCCACCAAACCATCCTCTCCAGACTGCAGCTGATTTCTCCTGTTATTCTCAGCATCCTCTGGTTCACCCTCATTCCGCCCTTCCAGCCACCCTGCCTGGACGACCACCACGCTGCTGCCCACCCTTCCCACCTCCTTCCCATTCTCCTTGACTAATCTGCAGAAAACCAAGTATTTATCTGCCAGTTTTTCAGCTGCCAGACAAGAAGAGTTTTGCTCATTTCCCTGCAGACCCAAATTCCTCCAGGCCAGGTAATAACAGGCTCCCTGAAGCAGCCTGTCCGTGGAGGATCTTCCTGCTGCTCCCCGGACCGCCCACTCACATCCTTAGCTAACAGCCAATTTTCTGGCTGTATGAGACCTCTCCCACCTCATGAGAGTCAACTTGAATACCCAAAGTTATATTTCATGCTCTCTAAAAGCCAAATATGTGCTGTCTATCAAATTCAGTTCCTCTCCTAATTCTCTTAGTTCTATAAACAAACCCACCAATCACATCTGCTGCGCTTTGCTCATGCTTCTGCTTCTGACAGTGGGCCAAGCCACTGAAATCAGAAGAGCTTCTGAGGCAGGGTAGGCAATACCATAGATGATGCTTTAAATGGGGCAATCCTGCTTTTAACAAGGACAGGTTTTAATCCTGTGGAAGCAATTGCCTAGACTACTGCCTGGACGCTTTTACCAACACGTCCTGTATTACGTTGTGTCCAAATCAGGAGCCCCCAACATGAGAAGGACAAGGAGCTCCTGGAGCAAGTCCAGAGGAGGCCACAAAGATGATTCAAGGGCTGGAGCAGCTCTGCTCTGGAGACAGATTATGATTCTGTGATTTGCTTTCTCAAGCCTTTTTTCTGTACTCCTGTCCCAAAACTGCATTACTTAACTCACCAAATACTACATTTAATCTGTCAGTTGACGTTATTGACCCATCGTGATTTATCCACGGCTTCTAAAACCATGGAGTCAGGCCCTTTGATTCATTCAGCTCCCCATTATGTCACTACACCTGTTGCTCTCACCTAAGAAAACACACATAGATGGCAGGTTCACATCTCCTTTAGCTCTCAGGGACCAGCACCTAGAGAAAACCTGAGCGTCATCGTTCTTTCAAATCAAACAGCAAATCTGGGGGCCCAGCATGTGGCATTTAATAGAGAGGTAGAAACTGCAAGTGGTCCAGTTCTGTGGAAAGCAGAGCTGGGGGGAATCTTCTGAATACCAACGTCCACATCTGACACTTGTACCACACACACGAGTTTCACACCAGGCAAGCACAGAAAGGAAAAGGAAAGATGGGAAGCCTTCCAGGAGGAGTAAAAAAGGAGGAGTGGTGAGAGCTCTCCTGAAGTTTCAGAATCGTGTTGACCACTCTGGAATTAGCTGGTTGGATTTTGTTGTTTCTGCTTCCTGAGCTTGACTTGGAGCCAACACTTGCCCCCAGCAGATACAAACACCTCGGAGGGAACAGGCACACAGCAAAATCTGCTGAGGGCTTCCCCTTGCCCAAAGCTGCAGCCTCGCCAGGCTTGACCTGCTCAGGATGAAACCTGCCTGGAAAGGTCCTCCAAAAACCTCTTGAGCTGGTTGCAGGAATGAAATTATGGAAGAGCTGTTCTGGCCACAATAACAAATGGTCTGTCAGAGCTGGCTGCAGGTAGCTGGGCTTGATTTTATTGTTCTTTTTCCTCCTCTTTTCTGTTTCAGGCTATTGCTTTTAAGGCTTATTTTTTAACTTGACAAGAGCGCCCGGCCAGTGTTAGTCAGGGATCAGCCTTTCCCTGAGACAAACACTCACAGTTGACTCACTGATGGTCTTTTGGAAGCAAATCTTAGCACACATGGTCTAACTGGAGCTTTTTTAGTGCTGCTCTGTTAAGTGGTCCCGAAGGCAATGGGCTCAGGAGGGGAAACAGGCGGCTGCTGCCTGCAGTACCCAGCCACTTCATCCAAAAGCCAGTGAGGAGAGAAACTGGGTTTAAAAATAGGTTGCAACATAAGTAAGGACCATTATAGCACACAGCAGGGTCCTGACCTTGACCCAGGCTGCTTGGGGTTCCCTCTGGGGGGATGTTGCTGCAGGGACAGTGGGCGTGTGGGGCACTGCTCCCAGGGAAGGCAAAAACAGGTCTTGGCACTTCTAAGTTCTGGGGCTTTTCCCACTCTTAAATTTTAGCAGGCTTAGGGATGCAGATTCTTGTTTCAAGAGTTTGATCAGGGTTTCCTTCAGAAACAGCTTCTACAGAGGTTAATAACTGGGATGAAGATTTCTGTTAGCTTCAAATGGCTTGGTCTGTAAGGCAAGCTCTGGGCACTGAGCTGTTACAGAGAACACCACAATGAAATATGGGTTTGAAATCTGGATTCTGCTGAAGGATAAGTGAAGTGGGGCTCCTACTGACCTGGGTTTTGTTACAGGAGGAAATTCTTCACTCTGAGGGTGGTGAGAGCCTGGCCCAGGCTGCCCAGGGAAGCTGTGGCTGCTCCATCCCTGGCAGTGTTGAAGGGCAGGTTGGATGGGGCTTGGAGCAGCCTGGGCTGGTGGGAGGTGTCCCTGCCCATGCAGGGGGTTGGATCTCAATGGTCTTAAAAGGTCCTATCCAACCCAAACCACTCTATGGTTCTATGATACACAAGGAATTTTAGAAGTAAAATGGTTCTTTCTATACACCTTCCACAGCTTGTGATTTACAGTCCTGCCCTCCCGAGAACAACTCCACATCAGCAAGGAACCCATCCCTACAGTTTACCCCCTTTGCTGATGTGAAAAGGGAAGCAACTTTTCCAGAGGCCACAAAACACTCCCTTCAAGCTGCTTCTGTTCTGCACAGAACAAAGCCAGGAGCAGCCTGTGCAGGAGCACCCTGGCTGACAAGATGCCCAGAGCAGGATGGAGGGTCACTGGGCACCCTCTGCTCCCCAGGTCCAAAGCTCAGCCTAAATTCAACCCTGAGGCCTAAACAAAGGATTCTTCTCTATGCAATCCCACCTTTGCTGACATCCTGGGTAGCACAGGATTGGAATGATAGCCCTGGTATCTATTCCTCACCTAGATGAGGTTGGTCAGAAGAACTTCTTAAAAGCAGTGAGGTGGGATTCAACATCTTTCTTCCCACATTCCAAAACCAAACCTAGAATCATCAACCAGCTCCTGTTTCCACTAGTTCTGTCTTGGACTATTGAGGGATGTCAGTGCCTGGCTGCCACCTCGACCCATGCCCTGGCCACCCTCTGGGTCACAGCAACCCATCTTCTCTTCATCACTTTGAGGGCAACCATATATAAAAGAAAAAACCCTGAAGCTTTTAATGCAGAAGACAAAAAGACCTGGTTGCATGGAACCTAACAATGCCAATGATGTCTGATTTTTCTGAGTGGTGTAAAATGATGTTCTAAACTGGCTGAACTACAGCAGGAAGAGCCTGGTGTGTTTCCTCCAGGAGAACAGAGAGCATCCATCTGAGTGGAGGTGCCAGGAGCTCTCAGCAAGGCCAGGTTATAATGAGCCACACTTGGTTTCAGCAGATCTGTCTGACATAGCAGGAGCATCACAGACCTCAAAACTGCAGCTGGACCCAGCAAAACCATTAAAATGCTGCACAATGGCCCTATTCCTAATAAGCAGCTTCAGGCAGGTGAGGCTGTGAAGCAGGTGACAGCAGGTCTTCTCCTGCAGTCCCACCCCACTCCAGCCTCCCCTTTCTCAGCAGTTTTACAGTCTTTGTCCTCATCACAGATGATCCCTGATGCTTCTTATAACTGCAGTTTCATTCAAATGCTGACTTGATAAAGGATGTGAAAACAGAACAAATCAGGGAAGGTTTTTCTGAGAGAAAAGCCTTATTTTTTTCCCTTGTGAATTGGCTCCCAGTGAGGCAGCCCCATAAATCATTCATGTTCTGCTACCAGAGCTCACACCCCCATGTCCACCCAGCCCACATCCCACCCTGGCCTGAGGACCCAGCAGGGACTTCTCCAGACCACAAATCCTGTTTGCATCTGTAGAATCACTTCAGAACCGATGCTGCTGCTTTCTTAACAGCACATCTCTCCATTGAGGTGCAAAAAAAGGTGTTTTAAAGAAGAAAATCCTCCCAAAGAGAAGGATCCCTGATGCTGACAGAAAGCCCAGCAGCCTGACCCGCCCGCTGCTGCTGCACCAGGGATCAGCCTGGCTGCCTGCTTCTCATCATTTCATTTCCATGCAAGTGGAGTGGCCGTGCTGGGTTGGTGTGAAACCTCCCCGTGACGTCAATGGGCTGGTGAGCTCAGAGCTCAGGGAGACCAGAGAGCCCAGAGCTCAGAGAGACCAGAGAGCCCAGAGCTCAGAGAGCCCAGAGCTCAGAGAGCCCAGAGCTCCAGAGCCACCGCAGGGCCCCCAGCTCAGCAACAACCACCCCCAGCCCAGCAGCTCCTGCACCCCCAACTGCAAACCAAACCCAGGGCATGGAGGATGAGATTCTGTCCTTCTTCTTCTTGTTGTGCAGCACAATTAACAAGGGAAAGGGTATGAAAAGCTGCAGGTGGCAAATGTATTGAAGCGCTGGAGCTCTTTGCTAAATTCTGCAAGTTTAATTGTTTTCTAAAGAAAAAAGACATTCCAAAGCAACAAAAGTGTGGCTTGGCTTAGAAAGGGATGGAATAATCCTTTTACAGGATATCCCTCCCCCCCCATGATACTTGTATGGTTCTGTTGCTTTTTTTTGTTTAGCTCTCACTATAAATTCTAGCAAGAAAAGCCTTTAATAGCAGTTTATGTTTGTAGCTTTTTTTTCCTTTTTTTTTTTTAAGGCAAGCATATGAAAATGTGTTAATTTGATCAATCTGTTAAACAGGAAAACA
>NW_009952365.1:1672784-1678501 GCF_000747805.2 Chaetura pelagica | reverse complement strand
GAAGCCTCATGTACTCGTTTCACCCCTCTCACCTTGGGTTTAACAAGGAATTGTCCCAGCTCATCCAGCCCTTCTCACCTGAGATATCAAATCTGGCTGTGTGAGCCCAGGACAGCTGGAGGCAGCACCTCCTGAGCCACCATGGAGCAGGTGGCCAGGACAAGGCCAAGGGGAGATGCTGGGAGGAACAGGGGTCAGTGGTGGACATGTGATGGTGGCCAGGACAAGGTCTCAGGATCCAGTTGCAATAGCAGGGAAGTCAGGAAGGATCACATAGGAAGAAATAAAATTATCTTAACTCTCTGTAGCACAATTAAAAATAATCTCTCAAGCTTCATGTCTCAGGCTGAGAGAGTTGGGGCTGTTCAGCCTGGAGAAGAGAAGGCTCCAGGGAGACCTTAGAGCACCTTCCAGTGCCTGAAGGGGCTCCAGGAAAGCTGGGGAGGGACTTGGGACAAGGGCAGGGAGGGAGAGGACAAGGGGGAATGGATTAAAACTGGAAGAAGGAGATTGAGGTTAGATATTAGGAAGAAATTCTGTGCTGTGAGGGTGGTAAGAGCCTGGCCCAGGCTGCCCAGGGAAGCTGTGGCTGCCCCATCCCTGGCAGTATTGAAGGGCAGGTTGGATGGGGCTTGGAGCAGCCTGGGCTGGTGGGAGGTGTCCCTGCCCATGCAGGGGGTTGGGACTGGATGACATTTAAGGTCTCTTCCAACCCAAACTATTCCATGATTCTATGACTACACTCATGGATGATGAGGGAAGGATAAAAACCAGAGATGCAGAAGCAGGCTTAGAGGCTGAAGAGCAGGGAAGATAATGAGCAGTTCTTTGGAAGCCCGTGGAGCACCCAGTGGTTTCCCCCTTCATCAGGAGGAAGACCACTGCCTTCCCCTCTAAAAGCATCTAAGGGGAAGCTGGAGTCCTATGAGGAAGTCAGCACGTGGCTTCCTGGTCATCCTGGATGCCACAGAAACCAGCAGGCATTCCCTGGAGACCCACCAGAGCCAGCCTGGGGGGAGAAGCATCTACTGAGCTGCAGGGCAGCTCCTCCACCCAAGCTCACCCTGAGCTGCTGGTGGGATCGAGATAGCCAGGGGTGTCTGCACTGGGGGAGGACTTCAACCTTGGTGTCCTGGACAAGTCCACAAGGAGGAAAGGACTCAAAAAACCCAACTTCATGTGCACAGCACGTAAAGATATACATGGACTTGGTTAAAAAGAGCTTCCCACCCAAATAAAGTTACCTAGATTATTTCACTGGAAGTTAAGATAATCAATGTAAACATGATCATGTAAATTCAACAGGAGCAGCCTCAAATGCTCCAACTCTTACCTTCTGCCTTGCAAGACCAGCATGAAAATACCACCAGAAACAACTTGAAAAGACACAGCACGGAGAGAAGGGAAAGGTCACTAAATACCAAGCACTGTTCTGCCACCAGGATCCCTCCAGAAGCAGCTTCTCAGCTGCTTGAAGCAAACCCTGCATTACTCAGACCCCGTTAAACCCCCATTATTTTATGGTTTAAGCCCCCATTATTTTATGGTTAAAGCCCCCATTAGTTTGTGGTTAAAGCCCCCATTATTTTATGGTTCAAACCCCCATTATTTCATGGTTTAAGCCCCCGTTTCAGCCAGGCGTCGTCTTCCCTGCAGACACCTTTCAACAGGGTATTCTTTATGCTTCCTACAGCCATTTGTGAGCACAAGGGAAATATTTGGCTTCCTCTTTCTAAACTGTGCCTACAGATTCCTGAGTTATGTCTCTCAAACCTACCCTCTGCATATCAATCATTCCTTTGTTGAAGACACCAGCTATTTATAGGCGGCTACAGAATTAATACAGCAAGACAATCAAACTGTTTTAAGTATGTCTGAAGTTACAGCTAAGCCCCATAAAAGTCAGGTAACTTGAAGGTAGAGCAGATTTCCACCCATGATGTTGGAGAGTATCAACTCCCAGACCTAAACTTCAGTACCTTAAAATTCAACTTAAAAATCAGACTCAGTGTATCTTTTTTCCATCACACGATGGAAACTGCTTCCAGCCTCATATCCCAACTGCAAACTCAGAATCACAGACTGGTTTGGGTTTTCTGAAATGCACAGAATCACAGGATCATGGAATTGTTGTGGTTGGAAAAGATCTTTAAGATCATCAAGTCCAACTGTTAACCCAGCACTGCCAAGGCCACCGCTAAACCACGTTCCTCAGCACCACATCTTTGTTGAAGACACCAGCTATTTATAGGCGGCTACAGAATTAATACAGCAAGACAATCAAACTGTTTTAAGTATGTCTGAAGTTACAGCTAAGCCCCATAAAAGTCAGGTAACTTGAAGGTAGAGCAGATTTCCACCCATGATGTTGGAGAGTATCAACTCCCAGACCTAAACTTCAGTACCTTAAAATTCAACTTAAAAATCAGACTCAGTGTATCTTTTTTCCATCACACGATGGAAACTGCTTCCAGCCTCATATCCCAACTGCAAACTCAGAATCACAGACTGGTTTGGGTTTTCTGAAATGCACAGAATCACAGGATCATGGAATTGTTGTGGTTGGAAAAGATCTTTAAGATCATCAAGTCCAACTGTTAACCCAGCACTGCCAAGGCCACCGCTAAACCACGTTCCTCAGCACCACATCTACATGGCTTTGAAATCCCTCCAGGGATGGTTTTCATGACCCCTTTGCAATCTAGAGCAGCTCTTTGCTCCCTGGCACACCCACCTGGCAGGGAATGGTTACTTGGTTCATTTGTTTAATTTAATTAATGCATGTTGGATGGTTGGGGCCAGTGAACGGTGACGCTTCCACCAACATCTACAGCACTTTTTTTGTTTTAAAGGCAGTTAAAGGGTGTGTTTCTGCACGATGGGACAGAGGAAGGAGGAGCTCAGAAGAGGACCAAAATGTATTAAAGAGGAACAAAAAGCCTGAAGGTACAGTGCAAACACCTGACAGCAACTACTGAACCTCAGCCCCTGTGCATGGTCTGAATGAGCCACCAGGCAGATCCAGGGCTGGTGAGCAGCAAAGCTCAGACTGAAACTGCAACTGGACCAGCCTGGGTGAAGAATATGCTTCATTTCCACCTGTAGACAGGTCCAGTGACTCTTCCCAGGACAGCCCCTGCCCTCTCCCTGGTAAATCACTACATTGGCAGGGCTCCCCTTGAGCTGTGCAGGTTTTCTTATTACCTGAAACTTCACTGACTGATCAGATCATCCCTGATGGCCCCACCTGCC
Source organism: Chaetura pelagica (assembly GCF_000747805.2). NCBI lineage: Eukaryota > Metazoa > Chordata > Aves > Apodiformes > Apodidae > Chaetura > Chaetura pelagica. Next base: position 1,675,249 of record NW_009952365.1, on the reverse strand, counting down.
TCTGGAACCCATCTCTAACCATCCTCCCTCCTGGGATTATGGTGCTGTTGGGTGTTTACTTCAGTTACACACTTCCTTGAGCCAAAATTACTTATGATACTCCTGCAACTACAGAAACCTCTCTCTCTTTTTTCTAAATGATGGGTGTTTGTGTGACACCCCCTGCTTCACAGGGTGGTAGCACTGCCCAGAACTGACACAGTCTCTCCTCTTCCTGGCACCAGTAATTCTGACCAATCAATTAACGCTTCCAGCCCCTTTCCTCCTGATCCAATATTCCTCTGACTTCACTTATTAGGGCTCCTCCTCAGGGGGAACTTCCTAAATCCAACCCACTCCCCCTGCCAAAGCATCGAGGGGGAGCCATGGGAATAATTCCACGATAGGTCTAATATGGGCTCTGCAACGTGCAGCAACACCTGCCTCAGGAGCAGCCACATCATCCCTCACTCATCTCTGTCCTTCAGCTCTGGCAGGTCACCGAGTGCTGGCACCAAAGGCACATTTTCCTTCCTCTGCTGGCCCAGCCTCATCTGCTGGTGCTGGACCATGGCAAGGTGCCTTTGGAGCCTGCTCACGCACCAAACCAGCTCCGCAGGGTCAACTTTATGCAGGCTCTTTATGACACTCCTGTGGCCCCTGGTGGTGGGGATCCTGGTGGGATCCTCAACACACAGACCTGGATGTCATGTCTGAACCCCCCTCTGCCCCCACAGACGAAGAGTCACACACGGAGAAAGGAAAGCTGAAGGATTTTGGTACAAAGATGACAAATGCTGGTAACGTGCTTGTCTGCAACAACAGGGCCGTGCAACACCTCGCACAGCAATTGCACATTTGACACCTTGATGTCCTTATGTGTCTGCAAGCAGCACATCTGCTTGGGAGTGGAGTCAACCAGAGCCCTAAGAGGACAGGGGAGAGGGGACAGTCCCCAGCACAGCCACCTGAGCAGCACGTGCTGGAGCTCTTTGGCTGGGGAGGAGCCCTTTCTGCCAACACCCTTTCCCCTCCTGGGCACAGAGCAGCTGTGTGAACTGGTGAGGGGACACGTGCCACCAGGTCTGTCCCCCAGAAGGGCAGAGGGTGTCTGGGCAGTGCTGTGCCTCTGCTGCAGCTGCACCAGCACTGCAGGAGGAGAACTGACCTTGCCATCCACCCCAACCCAAGGGGGAAAGAGCCACCTTTCCCACCTCAGCCATCAATCCATCTATCAGCACCTCGCTGAGGGCCCAAGACACAGCCCAGGTGTTTATGCAATGTAATCACAGACCCCCTTGGGCTTTTTAATCAAGAAGAGCTCAGAGGGGTGAGGAATGCATGGATGGGAAGCAGCCCTCAGAAAAGGACACCACACGGCACCTCGCATGGAGAACTCAAGCAACTGGTGGGCCCCTCCTTCTCTCTCCCTCTTGCTGCCTCCTTGTTTAGAGAGGCCCCATTTCTTCCTTTCTTAACTCATTCTTTAATCAGAGATCTTCCAGCAATGTAACAAAGTGCTTTTCCTTTTCTCTAAATATTTACCTTTCCATTCTCCTGTCCCTGAAACACCCCACACGGCTCTTCTTGATGGGCAGACTCTGGTCTGGAGAAGCAAAGCTCCCTGTCCAGCTTTGCAGCAGCATTTAAAGACTCAGAGCCTCAATATTTTTACTCATATCCATGACTAATGAGCTATAGGTTCATCTCAGAGCCTAATGCAGAGGGAGCCACAGTTCAATGACTATAAGCAATAATGAGATTATGCAGAATAAATTCTATGTAAGACCAGAATGTATCTTTCCAGATACAGAACACAGCCTTTGAGTATCTACAGTATCAAATCCTCCCTGTATTTTAGATTTTTACAAGATGCTGGGCAGACTACCTGGAGTGTCTGCAACCACAAGAGCAGATGGAGCCCACTATCCAGTGACTCCATGCCTTAGCTCCAAGACTGGACCCTCACCTACACGAAGGGAAGCTGTGTTGGTGCAGCCCATCAACCCCCAGGCGTGGTACCCACCATGGGACACGCCTCTGAGGTTGCCCCAACATCTCCCTCAGCCCTAAGACCCCATGAGCAGAGCAGAGGTGGTGGCTCCATCCCCTTATTAAAACCTAACAGTAGTCGACAACAGACTGGAGGAGGTACAGAGGTAACACCACCAAGTCCCCCAAGGGCTTTTGAGGGAGCCCTGACTTTTTAAACTGAAAAGTTCCGCTCACATACACCTTGTAACCACAATAACTAAGCACCATAGAAAATGTCCCAGCCTTTTCACCCCCCTGCCCAGTTCGGAGACGCCGCGAGGGCGCGTCGCGGGATCAACATCTGACCAGGAGAGACAGAGGAAAAGCAAATATTCCGTAAGCACCGTGACAATTCCACAGCTTGAGGAGCAGGCACATCCTCACCAATGCTCCCGTCAACGAGGAAATCAAATCACACCCCTTCAAAGCTCTTGTTTTCCCCACCAGAACCG
>NW_009952365.1:1670637-1672773 GCF_000747805.2 Chaetura pelagica | reverse complement strand
GCTCTGGCCCAGACCGACCCGGGTCACACTCACCAAATCCACGAGTGGCGGCGATGGGGCAACAAATTAATATTTAACATCTTCCCAGGTGACACTTTTCCACTCGTCCCCAGAAATTCAGACCATTTTTCCCTGCTCGTTCCAAACTCGTGTCTCTGTGAAGCTGCACCGGGGGCAGGCAGATGCTTCCAGGGGTTTGGATTCTCTGTGGTTACATGTCAAGTCCCATCGCAGGGCGGGTGGCACCTCAGAGACGAACGCAAGTGGCTTGGCAATCAAAATGTGGGGGTGCCTGTGGAGCAGCCTCTATGGGCTCCCATGCTTCTTCATTTAGATCAGAAAGGGGGGAAAAAAAAGAAGGAAAAGAAAAAGAAGCAAGGAGATCTATTTCTGGCAAAGCCCTGCCTGCAGTTTCCTGCTCTCATTTGTATAATCCCTTCCAGTGATCTTGAGACAGAGGGGGGGAAAAAAAAGCAAACCTTTCCCAAACTGGAGAACCCTCCCCATTTTCCTGTTTATCCTCTCCAGGTCATACCCCTCGTTCGTTCACCACCTTCGCGGATGAAGCAAAGTTTTCTGGAGCTGCAGAAACTCCCCTCCCGCAGACTCTGGTCTGGAGAAGCAAAGCTCCCTGTCCAGCTTTGCAGCAGCATTTAAAGACTCAGAGCCTCAATATTTTTACTCATATCCATGACTAATGAGCTATAGGTTCATCTCAGAGCCTAATGCAGAGGGAGCCACAGTTCAATGACTATAAGCAATAATGAGATTATGCAGAATAAATTCTATGTAAGACCAGAATGTATCTTTCCAGATACAGAACACAGCCTTTGAGTATCTACAGTATCAAATCCTCCCTGTATTTTAGATTTTTACAAGATGCTGGGCAGACTACCTGGAGTGTCTGCAACCACAAGAGCAGATGGAGCCCACTATCCAGTGACTCCATGCCTTAGCTCCAAGACTGGACCCTCACCTACACGAAGGGAAGCTGTGTTGGTGCAGCCCATCAACCCCCAGGCGTGGTACCCACCATGGGACACGCCTCTGAGGTTGCCCCAACATCTCCCTCAGCCCTAAGACCCCATGAGCAGAGCAGAGGTGGTGGCTCCATCCCCTTATTAAAACCTAACAGTAGTCGACAACAGACTGGAGGAGGTACAGAGGTAACACCACCAAGTCCCCCAAGGGCTTTTGAGGGAGCCCTGACTTTTTAAACTGAAAAGTTCCGCTCACATACACCTTGTAACCACAATAACTAAGCACCATAGAAAATGTCCCAGCCTTTTCACCCCCCTGCCCAGTTCGGAGAAGCCGCGAGGGCGCGTCGCGGGATCAACATCTGACCAGGAGAGACAGAGGAAAAGCAAATATTCCGTAAGCACCGTGACAATTCCACAGCTTGAGGAGCAGGCACATCCTCACCAATGCTCCCGTCAACGAGGAAATCAAATCACACCCCTTCAAAGCTCTTGTTTTCCCCACCAGAACCGTGGCCCAGACCGACCCGGGTCACACTCACCAAATCCACGAGTGGCGGCGATGGGGCAACAAATTAATATTTAACATCTTCCCAGGTGACACTTTTCCACTCGTCCCCAGAAATTCAGACCATTTTTCCCTGCTCGTTCCAAACTCGTGTCTCTGTGAAGCTGCACCGGGGGCAGGCAGATGCTTCCAGGGGTTTGGATTCTCTGTGGTTACATGTCAAGTCCCATCGCAGGGCGGGTGGCACCTCAGAGACGAACGCAAGTGGCTTGGCAATCAAAATGTGAGGGTGCCTGTGGAGCAGCCTCTATGGGCTCCCATGCTTCTTCATTTAGATCAGAAAGGGGGGAAAAAAAAGAAGGAAAAGAAAAAGAAGCAAGGAGATCTATTTCTGGCAAAGCCCTGCCTGCAGTTTCCTGCTCTCATTTGTATAATCCCTTCCAGTGATCTTGAGACAGAGAGGGGGAAAAAAAAGCAAACCTTTCCCAAACTGGAGAAACATCCCCATTTTCCTGTTTATCCTCTCCAGGTCATACCCCTCGTTCGTTCACCACCTTCGCGGATGAAGCAAAGTTTTCTGGAGCTGCAGAAACTCCCCTCCCTGGTCCCTCCTGCGTGAGCTGCTCCGGGATGGGGTGCCAGGGGTGC
>NW_009952365.1:1646183-1670027 GCF_000747805.2 Chaetura pelagica | reverse complement strand
TCAGCCCAAGGGGAGGGGAGGGAAGGATGGGGGGTCCTGCTTGGGGCGTTCCTGGGCTCCCTCCCGCTCGGGAGACGACACCCCAAAAGTTCCACGCCAAGGAACGCACAGGCTGGAGGGGCCAATTTTCCATCCCCTGGGTTGTGGGTTTTCTTTTCTCCTCCTCCTCCCTCGGAGCCGTTTCACCTTGAGAGCCGGGAGGAAGGGCTTTAGGTCCGCAGGTGCCCAAGCAAACGGGCTTTCTCCGGGTGATGTCCCGAGACATCCCATCCCATCCCAGCTGGAAGTGCTGCGTCATGTTCCCTGCCCGCAGGGAACCCGGGAAGGGACAGCCCGGTGGCACCGACGCGGGGACCAGCCCGGGGATGGAGGGCTCTGCCCTGGAGCCGAGAGCCGAACCCTGCCAGGACCACCCCCCTCCTGCAGCTCAGCCCCTGCTGGGAAGGGGGATCGGCAGCTCGTTCATGAACCAAGATCTCAACCCCAAGTTCAAAGCCGGCAGGAAGGGGGAGGCTGGTGATGCCACGACCTGCCAAGTCACAACAGATTGCACCAACGTGCTCCGAGCCAAGGGGAAAAAAAAAAACCAGACTGGGCTTCCACTCCACAACTCTGAGATGAACCATGAAATCGTATTTTGTTCTCCTGCCATGGAAAAACATTCCCTAAAAACGTTGGGGCAACTTCCAAGCCCCACCAAAGAGCGAGCGCGGCCGCAGAGACGGAGCGTGGACACCCCACAGCCACCTGCACCTCTCCTCTGCCCTGCTGCAGCCCCACTTCTGCCTGTTTCTTTCAAAAGGAGCCAGTTTTACACCCAGCAGTCAATGATCCACCTTCCAACCGCGCACCTTGTAGATGAGAAAGGCCCACAAAGGTGCACAGACAGAGATGAACGCTCGGGGACACACGCACGTCTCCAGGCCCAGCCTGCAGGTTGCACTGCTGGTGCCACTGGGACTGCCTTGTACAAAGAGCCATTTTCACACCCAGACAGAAGAGACAACAATTCTGCTTCTGGAAGTTAATTTCCATTTTTCCAAACTGATGTGTATTAGGCTGGGAATGCACATTGGTTTGGACGTAACTGGAATCTCAGCTCAGATGATATTCCAAGCATTTCTTAAAGATGCAGTAACTTGTAGATCACTGTGCCCTCCATTTCTTCTGGGAACTAAAGCCCAGGGTCACCAGCTTCTTCTCTACATGCTTGGCACTTGCAGCCAGCCCAGCAAAACCCAGCATCACCAACCCACCAACCTGCCTCGTGTGTCCTCAGAAATGAAAAACACTGCATGGGAGAGTTAAATGAAGCAGCTCCCCCCAGGGGGAAATGGGATTTGCTGTCAAGCAGCAGAAATTTCAGCTCACCTGATGAGCTTAACCCAAGCCCCAAGGCCATTCCCAATGGGCACACCAACACTGGGGAGCAACAAATGACTGGCACCCCAAAAAACCCACCTCTCACTCCGCTCTGCACCCAAGCTGGAACTCTCTCCCTTTCATGTGACACAAATAAGGTCTTTTTTGATGTCCTCCTCTCACCCAACCTGATCCTGCCTTTGCAGCTCTTCCCCAGCTCACAGGTTGGCACATTAAAACATTGCCAGGCTTCAAATGGTTTTGCCCTCCACCCCCCAGGCCTGGGAGGACACTGGCACGTCCCCCTCCACGACAAAGTTGGCCAGGTTGGCCTTCAGCACTATCCTCATTCTTCTTGCTGAAAAAGGCAAAGTTAGCTCTCTGTTCATTTGGTAACAGATATTTTCGTGTGCTTTTGTGTCTTTCCAACCTACCACGCTGAGATTCTGCTTTTTCTCTCCCTGCTCCCACTGGTGTGGTATCTCCCTTCGTGTTCCCAACCTTTCCCTTCATCAAACATCCCAAACTTGATGTGGGTAATTGCAGGGAGGGCAGCAGTAATCAAATGGTGGCTGGGTGGGAAGGATAATAACTCATTCTCCTGTTTTTAGCTCGTGTAGCTTCTCAGACAGTTGAATAATTATCCCCCACTAAAGACCCAAATGAAAGACTAGCAATTGCAGCATCAACATGACACAAATTACTATAACTCTCAGGGCTGTGATCAGAACCCACTTCTACCTCACTTCTGGGTCTAAGCACCACTGAGTGCCCTGCCTCCTACTCCTACACACTTAAAAAAAAATAAATCACCAAAATGGCTCATTTTGATCATTATCCACTGGGTACCACATCTACATATTCAATGTGCTTATTAATTAAAGGATACAATGGCTTCGCAAGCCCTACTAGTGATGCATCCTAGCCCCATGAGTCCACCCTGGCAGCCCCAGTGCCGATGCTCCACCAGGGAAATGTCAAACGTTTGCTGAGAAATTGCACAGACTCTTCAAAGCCATTTTCCAGAAGCCCAGCAGGCAGCATTTCCCCCACCTCTTTCAGAAAAGCTGCAGAAGTGCAGCTCCTGCACGGCTGGCGCGGCAGTCGCGCTGCTCTGAAACACTCCAGGCCCTTCAGCACTGTGTTACCTTTATTCCCTCCATCACCAGCAGGTTGCTGCGAAGGCTCAGGAATGTTCCCTGTCCTCCAGAGGCACGGCAGCCTGGAGAAACCATCAGCTGGTATTTTGGATGCCTTGAGAGAGACCAGAAACGTGGCACCTTGGTAAAAACGGGCGCATTTGGTGCTGTCGCTTCCCAGGTTAAAGGCCACATGCAAATGCACAGTGGGGTTTTCACCTCAGGTAAAGAAATTAAATGCTAAATGTGTTTAGAGGAGTGTTTCAGCTCCCTTCTAGTTGTTAATAGTGGAATAATCAGGATACTCGTGCAAACATCCTCACTTATCACCAAAAAGCACGTGAACCACTCAGACCAACTTGCTGCTCCTGGTATTTTATGAGCTGCTCTGCAGAGCCATATCGACCCTGTCACAAATGTCCCCATTGTTGGGGGGGGGGGGAGGTTGTCACATGCTGCTGCCACAGGCTGCTCTGGGGAGTACAAAGCTCTCTATTGATCCGGAAAGGATGCGATTGCTTGTGCCCCAACCCGACTGCTCAGCTGCGCAGCAGCTTTTCATTCATCCTTTCTTTCTTTCTTTCTCTCTGGCCACACTGATTCACAATGATGAAATCCTGATTTGCAATTCTAATTCCCTTTTTTTTCCCTCCACAATAGTCCTCAGCCCAAGGACTGACCCAAGAGCTGCCTCACCTTATCAACCCTTACAGTAAATACCAGCACTCTCCCAGTAATACTGAAAAATAGACTTAAGAAATGCAGTCATAAACCATATATCCCTTCAGAATTATTAGCTCATCAAAGATAATTTGAAGATCATCCAGTGTTCTTGAATTCTGGAATTCCATTCACCAAGTAATAAGCTATACCTGCTCGAAACTGACTCGAAACCAGCAGGTAATTTGGTGTGCCAGGAAATTACCAGCTTCAAACCCCAACCTGCATCTCCCCCAGACTCTTCTGCAAAACTCACGTGGCAAAGAGCTCGCAGGAATGCAAGCCTGGGATACACTGGATGCTGCACTGCAGAACAGAGCAAGCAGAATTACAGGCAGGTATGGATTGGGGACAGGCTCACAGCAATCTCTTGCCAGTGCAGATGACTGTTTAATTGTCTACTCAACTCCTCAGGGCTGGTTTTTCCCTGCTCTGTGGGTGGTGCAGTCTCTAAGCCCATCTGGTGGGTGGTCAAGAGGTGCTGCATGTGAATGAGGGGTCCCTCTCAACACCCTACACTCAGGTTGAACCTGGTCTGCAGAGCTCTGGGTAAACACAGGCAGGAGGCAGCACAAGCACTTCATGTTTTCCAAAAGTGGCAACACTGAAAGTCATTTGGCAGCTGGAGATGGCAGCTCTGGAGCAATGCTGCCAATACACCCGGAATCTCTCCTCCACAAATGCAAACCCAAAGTGCTCCCCAGGACAGTTCATCCCTTCAAAACAGACACATCACCTCTATCTTTCTCACCAACACCTGCTTTCCCCTCCTCCTGTCAGTAAAACTGTTTTCAGACAGGTAAGGCTCAAAACAAGCAGCTCAACATGGAAGAGGCAGCACTTCAGGACAAACTGTTCACCCAAAGGGCTCAACCCCATCAAAGCAGTATCCAGACTCAGAGGCACTCGGTTGCTCTCCCTACCACAGGCATGTAGGATAACTTAGTGTGGAAGCCAACATTCCCCAAGCCATCCTGAACGGTCCCTCACCCTGCCTTGTCTTCCTGGCACCTCTAAGAAGGTCATACAGGTGGCAGAAGGCAATGAGGAGCTGCTGGGAGAAGACTCTGGAGCAGGTGAGGCACCAACAGCGCAGCAGGCTGGGGGGGGTGAGTGGGGCAGAGTCAAAAAGAGCCTGCACAAGAAACAGGGGAAAATAGAAAAAAAGGGGGAAAAAAATGGAATATCAGCTCAGCAATAACTCAATCCACCCTGCAACTTCCCAGGGAGCATGTCTGAAAAGTTTCCAACCAAAAATAACATAATGAATCAACAATGGCAGCTGGTTTGTGAATTCTGAGCACCACGTTCTTCAGAACTATCTCCAAGGGGTCTTAGTACCGACTCAGCTGGCAATTAATTAGTGGGAGACTAATTTTTCCTCTATTTTATGTCAACAGCCCCTATGATGACACCTTCAGAATGCACATCTTTGGTAGAGGGCACAGACACCAAAACCTCCCATCTGGGAATGTGCTGGGTACAGCAGGAGCACATGCACTGAGCAGCTTTCCAGCTGGATTATATTTTGATCTACGATTTCACTGCATCCTCTGGGAGCTTTAATTTTATGTTCCATTTTGGCTACTTCCAAACTCTAAAGCTTTTGCAAACCCATTTGTGGGAGAGATGCTGCAGGGGATGCCAGTTCCCACCGCAGCACATGAGGCAACTAAACCATCATTTATGTGATGGGAAGAGAAACTACCACAAATTTTTCAAAATGAGCTTTATATCTAAAATGAAATTGATTTGCTCTCAAGGCTCCACTTCTTTGGAGATGCAGATGCTGTGTTGCCTTGGTGAGGGAAGAATCATAGGCTTGGGTTGGAAAGGACCTTAAAAATCATCTAGGTCCCACCCCCTGCATGGGCAGGGACACCTCCCACCAGCCCAGGCTGCTCCAAGCCCCATCCAACCTGCCCTTCAACACTGCCAGGGATGGGGCAGCCACAGCTTCCCTGGGCAACCTGGGCCAGGCTCTCACCTCCCTCACCGCCCAGAATTTCTCCCTCCCATCTCATCTCCATCTCCCCTCTTTCAGCTGGAAACCCTTCCCCCTCATCCCATCCCTCCCTGCCCTTGTCCCAAGCCCCTCCCCAGCTTTCCTGGAGCCCCTTCAGGCACTGGAAGCTGCTCTCAGGTCTCCCTGGAGCCTTCTCTTCTCCAGGCTGAACACCCCAGCTCTCCCAGCCTGACAGGAAACACTGGTGGCTGCTTTCAGGATAAAACTAAATGAAGTAACAGAGAAGAAGTGCCGTAATCCCTTGTATTTTAGAATATGAGACTAATAATTAGAGATGAGGCATCTCAGAATAGTTGGGTGGTACCATACCAAGCATCATGAAGCTTTCCAAGCTTTCCAAGATGTGACTCTGGGTCCTCCCTCCATCAGTGGAGCCATCTGGAAAAGCAGATGCTGAAGAAACGCCCAACACCAGCGAGCTCTTCCATCTTCCCACTCCCTGCTGCAGGCCAGGAAGGAAAGCTGAGTCCTGCACCAGGCTGGACATCTTCAGGATGAGCAACAAACCCCCAGGAACAGCCCTGGGCTCTGATGGGGTCCTGGCCTTTGCTGACTCCAGCATCTAAAGCAGGACTCCAATGTAGGAGCTTATGCCAAGGCCTGGATTTCCAGCCATGCTGGGAAGGTGCTGAGCAGCAGGGAGCTCTGCTGCCTTCCTGAGACCTCAACTCCAGCACAGATTTATCTGTGAAAAAAATTAATTGCCTCTTCAACCTAGGTCATAATATTATGACTTAAAACCCTCAACATTTTCTTCTTTTTTTTTTTTTTTTCCTTTCTTTCTTTCTGTGTCTTCAACCCTTTGAGCTGCAGTTTGGGAGAGCATTAGCTCTCATCTCTCCTGACTGAAGAAGGGGTATTTTTACACCATGGCATTTTGTGTTAAAACAAGCAGATGACAATTTCAGAGCGTGGTACTTAAGGAACTATTTCCTGACAGGCAACGAGGGAAAGCAGCAGTTTCCTCAGATTGCTGCTCCCTGCTCTCTCCCATAATGTGAACTCCCATCATGCTCTCAATTTCCTTTGAGTACAAATCCATCTGCACGGAAATATTCTAAAATATTTGCTGTTACATCTGATTCAGTGTCAGGGAAGAAGCCCCAGAACAGACAGGAAAATGCATCTTCATGTGTATCTCCACCTACGTTCTCCATGTGCCTCCTCACTTGCATGATTCCACACCCACCTCTGGCTGTGGGGATCCCAACTGAACCCCACAGGAAAAGCTTCCTAAATCTTTGCAAATGTACCACTTAGCCTTTGTTTGGGCATGGACTGGCCAGGAGCTGGTCCCAGCACAGCCTGTCACCACTGCACCCACCTCCAGGTGTCACGTCCCCAAGGCAGGCAGGTAGAGGGGATACACACATGGAGCCTGTGCCTTGCAGAACCTGTGTGCAACCAGCTGGGGCAGGACAGGGAGGGGGCTCTTACCTACAGGTCTAGAACAAGACTCTTCATGTGCCTTTACCTAATATTACAGTCCCTGATTTTCCCTCTGAAGAAGATAACCCGGTATCTGGAACCTTGAAAACGCAGGGATCTTCTTCTCCTCAGACCCTTCTGAAAGCTAAAAAAGCTAAAAGACAATATTGCAGAACTGACCAATGTTAAGATTTTATGTAACACATCATTTCCGTAGACCCACGGACTCATTTGGCTTGGAAAAGACCTTTAAGACCATCAAGTCCAACTGTTCCCCCAGCCCTGCCAAGGCCACCCCTGCCCCGTGTCCCTCAGCACCACATCTACAGGGCTTGGAGATCCATCCAGGGATGGGGACTCCACCCCTGCCAGGGCCTGGCAACCCTTGCCAGGAAGAAACTGTGTCCTAATATCCAACATAAACCTCCCCTGGCACAACTTGAGGAAATTTCCTCTTGTCCTTGGCATATTGAAACTTCCCTCTCAACGATACATTATATTTCTGCAACAAAGAAGTAACTTACATTGACAAGAGTTACTTTTTCATATTAAAATCACTCTCGTTTTCACTTCCAGCAGCAGAATAATAGGCATGTCTGTGTGAATTCACCCAGGCCAGAAGCTTTTGGCCTGCTAAAACTGGGACAAATCTGAACAGTAATCATTTTTAAATCATTTGAAAATGACGACTGTGCCACCCTCATCCCAGAACATTTCCCAGAGCTGGCCACACAAACTAAGTCACCCTTGGTCATTAAGTGGCAGCTCCAGAGTGCAGCACACTGTGAAATACATACAGCACGTGGCAATAACCTGCTCTGAACCAGCTCAAGGTGGGTGAGCTCCAGGGTGGCTTTGACCTCCTGTGGGTACTTCTGCCTCCTCACAGGTACCTGGTTTTAAATCACCTTCTCTTGGGGGAATGGAAGGAGTGGTGGTGGTGGGTGGACTGCAGGCCTTTGTGCTCCTTTTTTGCAATATTGGCTGAGCTGTGGTCTCTGTTCTTGGAAAACTGCAACCCTCTAAGCACAAGGAGCACAGGGAACCCCCTGCAAATCCTTCAGTGGCCAAGCAAAGTGAAAACAAGGGAGTGCTACCCAGAGTTTAACAGAAAGGTTAGTGAACGTGAAGAAACACCCTTGGAAGCCACATCAAGGAGAAAACACCTTCATGCCCACAACATTTACTGGACTTACACAATCATCATCTTTTACAAAGACCTGTGCTACCCTGTGGCCATTCAGACAATGTATGGAGGAGCTAGATGAGAACTCAGACATCCATCCCAGCTCCTTCTGTTGGGATCACTCTGCAAAGAGATCTCAACTGCAACACGGATGAGCCAGAATGGGACTGAATAAATGGTGTGTCCTTCACAAACCTGCTCTTCCCATGCATTTAGCAGCCCCTCTTGTCACTTCTGTGCCCAACTCTTGGATTTTGTTCTTCCTAAATAAACAAAGTCACTGTTCTCAAGGTCCATACATCAGAAATCCATTCCCCTCATCTTTCCTGTTGGGAAATCAGCTTTGCAAAAGAAACACAGAGGGAAAGACTTCTTAAACTCATTCTTCTTGTTTTATTTATTTATTTATGTATTAAGTTTATTGCCTGTGTTGAAGCTAATTAGAGAACATGTATTCTGAGGCAGAATGTGAGGGAATGGCTACCTTCATTCCAGGCAAAGCCTTTCCAAAGCCAGTGTCACAAGTATCAGCTCCACACAAGCACAGGTGCCCACCTGGCACTGAGAGGTGTGTGAAGGGGTTTGTGTCACGTAGCAGTAGAGAAAGTGTGTGCCCAGATAAAGCTCCTTTTTCACAGGATGTTGGAAAACACCCTCAAGATCATCAAGACCAACCACCACCCCTACTCTCCCAAGTCCAGCACTAAGCCATGTCCCCCAAGAGCCACCTCCAGACAACTTACAAACACCTCCAGGGATGGTGACTCAACCACCACCCTGGGCAGCCTGTTCCACTGCCTCACAACCCTTTCAGTGGGACAGGCCTTTTCCTGCTGTTATCACCAGCAGTGGAAAAGCATCTAATCCCCAGCATGGAGCATCCTCAGGTGATGCCAGGTGTGCACCCACACACCTCTCCTGCCATCCCTGTGAGTGCTGCTGCCCCCAGGGGATTAGACTCAGGATTTAACAGCCCCCAAAGGCCCTCCCTCCCTCTCTCTCTGCACCAGCTGAAATCCCCAAGTTTTGCCTACAAAGACTTTGCAGGCAAGTGGGGATCTTGCTTTTCAAGAGCCCGAGTGTTGCCAAAGCCCCACAGAAAACATCTCTTTTACTCAAGCTCAGTGTTATTGGCATTGTTCTACTGGGAAGTGTCCCTGCCCATGGCAGGAGTTTGGTACCTGATGATCTTTAAGGTCCCTTCCAACCCAAACCATTCTATGGCTCCATGATTACAGTAACATTTCAAAGAGAAATTACACAGCATGGAATTTAACACATACCTGTTTATTTCACAGAGATGAACCCGATTAATCCAGCCCATGCAGTTCATCACCATAGGTAGGAACACACAATTTCTCAGACCCCAGGGCTAGAATGAGCCATTTCAGTCCTGCCCAGGACCCCGTGAGAAGGACAGGCTTGTTCTGCACAAAGCCTCTTGGCAGACAAGTGTCCATGGAAGAGCTCAAGGATCTTTTCTATGGACTGCTCTTGTCTGGCCTTCCGGATGACCCACAGGATATGAAGAACAAATACTACTCCCAGAAGAGATTTCATGAAGAGGTTGAAGTCCTTCATGAGACTTACTCCTCATCACAGCCCAGCATCCTGAGTGTGTACATATAACTGCTTTTCCTTATCACTTATCTTCCCTTCCCTCTAAATAAATATCACTACCTCAGGAATAGGGAGGAGGGCACATGCAGCCTAAATGCTTCCAGCTTCCAGGAAAATAACCAAATCACACACACACACACAAAACTCCCCACACAAACCCCTCAACTTTCAGACTTTGGCATTTGGACTCTTTCCAATTTGCTTCCCCTCTACTATAATTTTCAAACAATTTTTTCTTGCTCCCATTTCCCTGCCAAACCCACATTTCAGAGGAAAGGGCAAAAAATTGGGAAGCATCTCCCCTCTGCACCTCTCAGCCCAAAGCCCAGCCCAGAACACTGTTGCAGACCTGACAGCAGTGATCCATAAAACCAACAAAAATACTTCTACCCCAAACACGTTGACATTCTTGAATATGGGAAAGCTACATATAATAAAAACTAATGGTCCTGCAGTGCTGTGTCCTGGGCTGCATCACAAGCAGCATGGGCAGCAGGGCCAGGGAGGGGGTTCTCCTCCTTTCCTTGGCTCTTGTAAGACCCCACCTGGAGAACTGTGTCCAGCTGTGGAGCCCCCAACACAAGCAGAATATGGAGCTCCTGGAGCCAATTCAGAGGAGGCCATGGAGATGATCTGAGGGCTGGAGCAGCTCTGCTCTGGAGACAGGCTGAGGGAGCTGGGGTGTTCAGCCTGGAGAAGAGAAGGCTCCAGGGAGACCTTAGAGCAGCTTCCAGTGCCTGAAGGGGCTCCAGGAAAGCTGGGGAGGGGCTTGGGACAAGGGCAGGGAGTAACAACAAGAGGAGAGGACAAGGAGTAATGGATTAAAACTGGAAGACGGAGATTCAAGTTGGACATTAGGAAGAAATTTCCTTAGTGTGAGGGTGGTGAGAGCCTGGCCTAGGTTGCCCAGGGAAGCTGTGGCTGCCCCATCCCTGGCAGTGTTGAAGGGCAGGTTGGATGGGGCTTGGAGCAGCCTGGGCTGGTGGGAGGTGTCCCTGCCCATGCAGGGGGGGTGGAACTAGATGGTCATTAAGGTCCCTTCCAACCCAAACCAGTCTGGGATTCTCTGTATGGCTGCCTATACTGAGGTCCTGTTTTCACCTTCCTAAAGGTCTTGGCAACGGGTCTGTCCAAGCATGAGCCTGTTAGCTGATCTGAAGACTATGGTGGGAACTAAGAAAGTGCCCAGTTCATGCAGTAGAATTGTAAATAGATGATCTTTAAGGTCCTTTCCAACCCAAACCACTCTATGATTCTATGATATGCTCTTTCAAGAACACTTCAGACACCTGAACAAAAGGAACACAGCTGAGCTGGGGTGACAAAGCCTGAGCCACCAGAATTAGGACACTGACCCTACACTGCTTTTTGGTTTTTTCACACACCCAAACAGCAATTTGAGAAACGAGCTCCTGGCTTCAGGAAGACACAAACCCAGATGTTTTCAGAAAAAAGGCTCTGCAGAGGCCTCTGTTACCTCCTGACACTTCTCCCTCCTGGGAGCCTGGTGATGGCATTTTCTTCCAGGAAACATTTGATGCAAGGCAAGCGCAGTGCATTTGTTTCCTTGGAAACAAACCCTTTCAACCTCCACTGCACACAATCTTCAGCAAGAGAAAACTCTGTAATTAGGCCCAAGGTTTAGCTATTTTGAGCCAGCAAGATGTTAAATCCCAACTATTTTATTAGGAAGAGAACACAATGAAAACGCACTCATTTCAATTATTGGAGCAGTAAGTCTTCATCTCAACCAAAACAATAAACCACAGAGAAATAGAATTGCTTGCCCATTTACAAGAATTGGGTAGGTCTGGATTTAGCCCTGGGCTTCAGAGAAAACCTCTAAGTGACAATCAAAACTGAGACACCAAGAGGGAACATTTATTCATTTAGGAGACTTCAAAACCTCTGCTGTTGGTGCCTGTTGTGAACAACGTGTGGCCACAGAGGCTGAAGGTGCCACCACCCACAAGTACCTTGTCAGCCCCTTCCTCAGTTCTACCACAAAACAGGACTGTCAGCACCAACTTTTAGCCAAACACTGTTTGCTCTGCAATCAGCTATTGCATAAAACTCAACATCAACATCACATTGCTTGACTTGACTTCGCTGTAGAGTTTTGTATTCAGGAGTCAAATCCTTTCTCACACCCAGGAAGATGCTGGACCACCAGAGATGCACTTGCACAAGGGTCAGCAGGAGCTGGCATGGCTCCTTCAGCCAGTGGGATCAAGAAACACACAGATCCTGGTCTTCACAGCCTCTTCTTTCCAAAGGTTTAGGTTTAATATATTTAATAGAAGTAAAAGGCCTCAGGTTGCCCAGGGGAGGTTTAGATTGCATCTTAGGGACAATTTCTTCCCCAAAGGGTTGTAAGACCCTGGTCCAGGCTGCCCAGGGCAGAGTCCCCATCCCTGGAGGGGTTTCCAAGCCCTGTAGATGTGGTGCTGAGGGACACGGGGCAGGGGTGGCCTGGGCAGGGCTGGGGGAAGGGTTGGACCTGATGATCTTAAAGGTCTTTTCCAACCCAAAGGATCTAACTGCCCAGCAGTCAGAACGCAGAGCAGCCAAAGCATCAACTGCAGAACCAAAGGCAAACACCTGCAGTGGTTACTGCATCCCCAGTGCCCCATCCCCACCAGGAAAACACCTCAAGAACCAAAATCCTGTAGCCAAAGCAGGATTCTTTCCCCAGCAACATAAATATGGCCTGAGGAACTTAGTTGAAAGGAACTGGGTAGCTTAGTTTAAAACATACTGGTTGATTCTATTCTCCTTATGATTTCTTGTAGGTTTTCCTATAGAAAATCTCTTCAACATTTAAATTTAAAAGAAGCAAATCAAATCCTATGAAATTAAATATTGGAAAGGATAAATGGGAAAGTAGTATTAAATTCTACTGTGAAGCTGGTACTTTTTCTAAGAAGTTTTACAGATTTATAGAAACATGTATTCTATAAATCTACAATTTTATATCATTCTCTAATTCTATTGTTGGTTTTTTCACTTGTAGGAATTACAGGATATTCTTGCTGAACAGATTATAAGGTATCAAACCATTCTTTCCCTTAAATTCTACTACCAGGCTGCTTGGGGGAATGGATCATTAAATTAAAAGATTTGTAAAACTATAACTTTGTGTTTCCTGCAGCAAAACTGACCCCGGGAGTGAAAATGTTTCACAGCCCTTAACTTATAGTTGCCATTCTCTGGAGTTTCTCTCACTTGCTGCTGATAGATTTTCCTATTCCTTCTATAAATGTTTTAAAATGAGAAAGATTTATTCTATGACCATCACAACTCTTTGATTGAACATTACACTGCAGGGGTTTTTTTCCACAATAAGCAGAGTGGTTTGCAATGAAAGGAAGCGACACAACACTCGTGTGCTGAACCAGTTGAGCAAATAAGAGGTAAATCACAGGGAAGGGAATTTCAAAGCTTTTCTGGGTAAAGATTCTTGTGCTTAGTGTTGAATATGTGCTGAAGTTTCTGGCCTCTTCATAACCAAAACCATTGCCCTGAGAAGAATCACAGCTCCTGAGAAGACTGGATGCAGAGGTGAGTCTCAAATCACCATTTGCAAGTGTGAAGCTCTGTACTGAAATGCTGGATTTCCTGCTCTGTGCAGCTGAGAGTTTAAAAGGAAATTAATGGGCTGTAACTGAGCATATGCCCTTACATGCTTCCCACCAACTCAGAAACAGCCTGTTAGACTGGAGGGGACAGCCTATGGCAGGGGAAAAAGAACACAAAGTAATGGGAGGCCGGGAAGGCAAGAGGAGCCTCACACCTTCTGCCTTTTGGTGCTTCTGTTACTCCCTGCAGAACTGTCACCAACGTTTTCATGATTGACAGCAAACCAGAGAATCATAGAATCATCCTGGTTGGAAGGGATCTTGAAGATCATCAAGTCCAACCAAAAAAACTCCCCCTGCCATAACCTAATTTACCCATCCAGTGCTTAAATCACGTCCCTAAGCACCACATCTACATTTCTATTAAATACCTCCAGGGATGGTGACTCCACCACCTCCCTGGGCAGCCTGTTCCAGTGTCCAACCACTCCTTCAGTGAAGAAACTTCCTAATATGTAGCCTAAACACACAGCCCTGACCTGCAGCGAGGCCAGATGGAGCCTGCAGTCCTCACCAGCAGACACCCAGGGACCTCTTCCCATGGCAAGGTGTGAGTGCTTGGGTGCTCCTCACCCACCCCAGCCCCTGCTCCCAGCTGCAGGAAGGCTGACCAGCTGGAACACCAGCTCCAGCAGGCAACACACGGATCCTTCTCCCCGAGGAGCAGGTGAAATATTCAGTTCTCTCTCCATTCTGAAAGCAACTGACACAACAGCAGCAAATTCCGAGCTGGATCCAGTTCCCTAAATGAGGCAATTCACTGCTGAGAAATGACACTGCTCTGGCTGCCTAAGAAATGCTTCATTACAAGAGCAGCTCAACCCCTGCTGCTCTGAGGGAAAAGGTCCACTTACTTGGAGCCGTGGTGGATCCTAATATCATGCCCCTGTCTCTTCAGCTCCTCCAAAACAAGGGCTGAACACAGCTCTGCACGCTGCAGAGAGACAACCTACCTGCTGCGACAGAAAATTGCCTCTACTTGTCACAGAAAACACAGACTGGGAAGCAGCTGGTGAGAAAACTACCCTGTTCTGAACGGTGGGAAGCTGAGAGTCTTAATATTTTTCATTCCTCCAATCTCTGGGGTGTATCAGACTCTGTTCTGCAAGAGGTGACTGAGCATTATGGGTGACATAGCAGGTAGGTCCTGTTTTATGTCAAATAAAATCATCAAGATGCATACATGTAGTGGAGGGCAACATGGACCATGGAGCCACCCCTCACTTGGAGCACAAGCTACAAAACCAGCCTGTGTCAAGGAGATGAAGCAACTACAGTTGCCTCTCTTCTCGCATTGTATTACAAAGTCACCAAGGACACCAGCCAATTTTCCTGTGGAGAATCAAAAACCAAACCAAAATCTCAAAAGTGAACATCTGAAACCCCCTGAGGCTTCACAGCTCCAGGGAGGAGCAGCCTCCGTTGCAAGTTGTCCTTGTTCCTGAACTTTGCAGAATGGAAACTTGGTCTGAACCTGATTTTGCTCCGAGTCCCCCACGTGGGAAGCACATCTAGAAGACATTATCCCCTATGTTGATGTGTTTAGACCTAAGAATGATACAAAATGGATTCTAGGCCAGTCAATGCATCTGTTATTTTTTATTTCAAAGAGCAACTGGAAGCTGTTACATCTGATATTAGCTGGGAATGGATCTAGTTAATAGAATCAGCACCAAACAAGCAGAACGTCACTTCTGCTCACAGAAACAGTAACGTTCAGATTAATGCTCATCTAATTGTACATGACAGGGATTCTACCAAGGGGCCTTGGTGGCATCACCAAGGCTGAGTGGGTTATTTATCCCACAGTCGTCCCTCCCTGGGATTTCTCTTCCCATGAATTATTCAGCTTGTTTGAAAAACAAAACCAAACCAGCTTAATATGTATTTTATTCCGACTTTTTCATTATGAATTTTCTCCTCTCTGCACTCACTGCTCTCAAAACTGGAAAGAGTAATTTCTTGTGCTTTCAGCTGGATGCTTCTCATGACAATCCAATTTTTAACTCTTTCTTTATCTGAGGGAAGAGCCTGGATATCTAATTGCCTTGGACTTCCATGAGATCTTGGAAATCTGTCCCAGACAGACAAAAAAAGTAGGGACTGATGTACCAGCACTAGCTGGGAGGTCTGGCTGAAGGTAACCACTAGGATAAACTCATATGTTGAATTATTTTTTAGCAAAACAACTGGTTTCAGGTCTGTATCACACCAATCAGAAGTAGGACACACTGGAGCAATGATGCTACTAGTTAACAAAAACCCAGTTCTGTTTTTCACAATGTAACTCAACGAGCCCAACTTCACTGCCACTCACATGGGCAGAGCTCTCCATGCCCCACACCCACCAAGTCTTTTAAAGCTAATTGTTCTGGTAGCTCATGAGGAAGTTCATGATGAATTTCACAAAGCTAAAAACGTGGCACACTTCAATTCTGAAGTGCTTGAATGCTGAAATGTAACATGAACATTAAAAACACAACTAAGAACAGATCCTAAAAAGGATGGAAATGCAGAAAAATCCACTCCAAGGAAACAATCCACACAAATCTGCCAGTTCACAACTTCTCCTTCACCAGGGAGGTTACTCATGTGCCTAATATTCTATTTTTGCACCTATCCAAGAGCACACAGTCTCACTTGCCACTGCACCCAGTTCCCAGCCCAGCCTCTTGGGATCTACAAATCCACCTTTTCCAATCTGGCAGCTCCTCACAGGAAAGCTTAACATGTGGATTCCATGGAATTTAGCAGCTACCCAGGCTGGGACAGAGGTGCAGATTCTGAGCAGGAAATCTGAAGCCTAGAGCTGGAGACCCACTGGTCAGGTCTGTCAGTTCCCATTGGTCCTGGGAAAGTGCAGGAGGCAGCAAGATGTGTTGTCCTCATGGACCAGCTGAACACACCTCCCCGTGGATCTCCCCAGGGCTCAGACATCACCTTACAGAACCACAGACTGGTTGGGGTCAGAAGGCACCTGAAAGCTCATCTCATTCCAACCCCCCTGCACGGGCAGGGACACCTCCCACCAGCCCAGGCTGCTCCAAGCCCCATCCAACCTGCCCTTCAACACTGCCAGTTCCCAGCCCAGCCTCTTGGGATCTACAAATCCACCTTTTCCAATCTGGCAGCTCCTCACAGGAAAGCTTAACATGTGGATTCCATGGAATTTAGCAGCTACCCAGGCTGGGACAGAGGTGCAGATTCTGAGCAGGAAATCTGAAGCCTAGAGCTGGAGACCCACTGGTCAGGTCTGTCAGTTCCCATTGGTCCTGGGAAAGTGCAGGAGGCAGCAAGATGTGTTGTCCTCATGGACCAGCTGAACACACCTCCCCGTGGATCTCCCCAGGGCTCAGACATCACCTTACAGAACCACAGACTGGTTGGGGTCAGAAGGCACCTGAAAGCTCATCTCATTCCAACCCCCCTGCACAGGCAGGGACACCTCCCAGCAGCCCAGGCTGCTCCAAGCCCCATCCAACCTGCCCTTCAACACTGCCAGGGAGGGGGCAGCCACTTGCCCAAGCCATAGCACCACCAATGGCAGGATTCAACCCAGAGACCAGCTCCCTACCTCCTAATCCTTGAAAGCTAGAAGGGCAATTTGCTACTGCCACACTTCAACAATATTAAAAGGTATTTTAGTTAAATCTTAAAAAAAACCCCACCAAACCTTTAGTCAAACAAATGCAATAATAAACTGGGACCTTTTCTATTTTTTGTTTGTGACAATTTGCTGGCATTAACATTATTTCAAACATGACTAATATAAAAATATGAAAATCACATACTAGGAAAGCATCAAAATGACAGCAGCAGCAAGTACATAATTCTTTAAAATTAGACTTTACTCTTTTATCATGAAGTAGATTTTTTTCCCTTGCAGCAATTTGTTTTGGAAACTAATAATTTCATGTGAACTGGAAGGTGTGAGATAAAAAGAAGAATTAAATAACACTGCCATGCTTACAATAAACTTTACACCCTACATGCAAGTATAAATTTCACAGGCAGAACAACTGGAACTACACAAGGATGTGAGTTGATGGAAGGTGTGGAACTGGCTTGTCAGAATAAAGCTGAACCACCCTGATGTGTGCTGGGTGTAAAATACACTGAATATCTGAGTGAACACAGCTAGAACTTAGGGCAGTCCTGTTAGTAACAGCTGAGGAAGATGGGAGCTCATAAGATGTTTATATTAATTAAGACAGTTGAAAAAGAAATGGAAATGCATTTGACTTGGCCTCAGCAAAGAAGTGCTCTTCACACTGATGGGGTACAAAGCTCTTCTGGGGTCCTTCACAGGACTTCAGAGCTCCTGAAGGTGGCCAACCTCTGTTTAGCCTTGGCCAGAGCACAGAGATCACAGTCACGATGTCTAGAAATGCAAAAAATACTCCTGTAAGCAAAAGGGGTTTGCCTTTTTCTCTCCCTGGCCAGGGACCTGAGCTCCATGTAGATGCCTGAGTTGGGTGGAGGAGCAATCCAGCTCCAGCAGCCCAGCCTGAGCCACTGCTGCTCTACAGCTCTGCAAGCACCAGTTAAAAAAGAAAGAAAGAATTCCAAAGACACTTAATTCCTGCAGGGATCAATGACCAAGCTATTCATGTAAGACCAATATTTTTTTTAAAAAAGCACTTTTTTCTTCCACAAGCACCTCTGGGCAGGCAGTCACAAAGTGTGGCCTCCAGAGGCTGACCAGATGCAAACAGAACCAGAAGGCTTGGGTGGCTCCTCCTGCCCTTTCCCACATCTTCCTTTTAAATCTTTGCAGCACCAAAATACTTGTCAGGGGGGGAAACCTGTTGACTAGTTTACCTTGCAGCAGCAAAGTATTTTCCAAATCAGCACCTAACAGGAGTTATGAAATGAAAAACTAAGGACTTTGTCAGTGTGTGGCAAAACCAGGCAATCCAGTGAGCTTCTGGAAAACCAGAAATGCATCCATCCTGCTTCAGCAGAAAGGAGCAGCAGTTCCCAGCACCCTCTTGCATATTAGAGTAATATGCATCAACATCCTTAAAACTTTCCCAAATGTCCCTGCTGCTCTTGATTTCGTGGCACTGCCTTATTATTCTGAGCAAGAAACCAAAATTCACAGAGCTACTTTGCTGCTCATGTTTACTTTTCATGAGCACATGCAGATCTTGTAAGAAGAAAGAGTGGACTTGACTTGAGCAAGGATTCAGCAATTTGAGCCAATTCAAAAGGGAATCAAATTAAAGCTCACAGACCTCTGAAACAAATTGTTCTGGCTTTGACTGTTGTATTTAGGCCTAACCAGTAAGTTCAGAAATACAGCAAAGTCAGAACATTGTGGGATTTTACAAAAGAAGGATTTTCTCTACAGAACCAAATACTTCTTGCCTCTGTGACAGCAACAAAAACAAAGTAGAAGAAAATGTTGTTACAGATCACCAGGTCAGACTGGTGCCTTGGAAACCCCCAAGTCAAGTAAAAAAAAAAAAAAAATCAAACTTTTTTTTTACATACTCCACTGCTCTTCAGAAAGAAACATGGATCAATGTCCTCAGAAGTTTTAATTTTAAAGACAGCAGTACTGCCAACGTGGCTAAGCTATGTCTGCTGGGGGTTTGGCATAAGAAAGAGCACTGATCTTCAGGTCCTCAACAGAGATAGATCAAAGGAAGGGTCTGGGAAGAGCAAAATCTGGATTGGGAAATAAGCAGTTGCCTTAGACCTGTAGCTCTCAGGAAACACCAGCAGGGCTTGGGAGAAGCAACAGGCCAAGCAGCTGTTGGAAGATTTCCACCTCCAATTGCCAGGAGGACCACCAGCTCATCTTCCAAGGTTCGTATCAGATGAACTGCAAATCATTAAACCCTCCACTCAAAGGAGAAGAAAATGAGAAATATTCTTGCTCATGCACTGCTCTGAGTGAGCAGGAAGGCTGGGACAGGGGCACGGGGAGGGAGATGCAGCCCTGCAGCTGCACCAGGGCTGAATCTGAGAGAGAGATAAGGCTGCAGGGAAGCTCCAGCAGCTTTCTCCTCTCCTTTCACACACACCTCTGAGCACATCCTTTGTTTGGCAAAAGGTATTTGAAATTACCAGTCCAGGGGCCACAAAGCCCAGGATGCCTAAGTGGTTGGTGGGGCACTGGGGGGCAGGTTTGCTGTGGGCCAGTTCAACATCCCCTTGCAAATGGAGTCTATTCTATCAATTAATGCCATTTAAAATAGACTTCTAATTCTTCATCAGTATGGCCCAGTGCTAGCCCCATGCCATGGCACAGCTGATGGCACTAAGCAGGGGCAGGAAGGTCAGCTTGGGTGCCCATCACAACCCCTAACGCAGCCACCGGGCGGAGGGAGCGGGCAGATCCATCCCATGAGAACAGCTCCATAAAATCCTCCCAGCTTTGTTTGCTGCCTCTGACGTTCTCAAGAAGCGCCTGGTGCAACCCAAGCAGGAGCAGCAATGGCTGAAAAGGAGCTGTTTGCAGCCCATCACTCAATTGAGATGCTGTCTAAACATTTGCAGCACAGCCCTCCTCGAGGAGCCCGCGGTGGCACCTGCGGGGGCGTTTGATGCCCGCCGTAAAGAGAGTGTGCTCAGGAGATCCCTCCAAGTGCCTGCAACGGAGGCTGCTGAGGGAAGCAGCTCTGAGATGTGGTGGGATTCCACCAGGAAAGCATGAAACCTGTAGCAGAGTGCCACCCCCACAGCTACCTGCAGAGACAGAGCTCCCAGATAAAAATACTCCGTCGAGCTGCAGCGGTGGCTGGATTTACACAGGAGCCTCCAGGGAAAACCTGAATGGGGCTTGTTGGGGTTTCTAAAGGGAGTTCTCCAGACCCTGGCATCTATTTTCCTCTCATTAAAATCAAAAATAAAATAAGCAAGTGGCATGTATCATAGAATCCCAGACTGGTTTGGGTGGGAAAGGACCTTAAAGGCATCATCTATTCCAACCCCCCGCATGGGCAGGGACACCTCCCACCAGCCCAGGCTGCTCCAAGCCCCATCCAACCTGCCCTTCAACACTGCCAGGGATGGGGCAGCCACAGCTTCCCTGGGCAGCCTTGGCCAGGGTCTCCCTACCCTCACAGCTCAGAATTTCTTTCTAATAAATTTATTCCTAATCAATTGGAATGAATACTAGAAGAAACTCAATTGCCAAAATCAGGGCTTGGGCCTCAATACACATCAAGGAGCTTCCAGAAGAGATGGCATTTCCATATGCTTGTCCTGTCATTACTTTTCCATGAAACTATGGCATTGTCCACAGCCTTACATGACACAATATGGAGGGAACCCCAGTTCTCAATACAACCAAGACACAGACGTGGGTCTTTCCACTCCTCCAAAGCTCCATGTGCACAACACACTGAGAGCAAGACATGAACCAAAGCAGAATGTGGAGACAAAAGAGAAACTTCACTCTCTGCAGCTTCCTGGTAAATACAAATCAGGGAGGCAGAAATTAGTGTGTAAAGTACTGGGGAGGAAACACTTGAAAACCTGCAGTTCTACTAAACTATAACTGATAGAAAGGAAATGGAAGACCTAAGGAGAGAGGAAGCAGACAAGTCCCTGCTCTGATCCAGGCCTTGAGCTTGTAGGATCTGCTCATCATGGGACTTGAGCCCTTTACAAAACTTCTCACAGCTGTGGCAATGACTGCAGGTAAAGCAGACCCTTGTGTGGCCCTTTACATTGCTGTAGTCACCAGCTATGACTGCCAGGGCTCCTCCTCTGCCAGAGCTGTTGAGGTCTCCTCTGCTCTGCACTAGGCACAGATTTCACTTTGCTGAGCTGCACACAACTAGGTACTTCTGTTTGTTTTGCAAGTTAATGTTCTACCAGACTGGCTACAGCATGGCTGACCACAAGGCAGTGATGGGAACGTGTCACCAGCCCTTCAGGCCCTGGTGAGGGCACAACCTGGAACCCTGAGCCTGAACCCACATGATTGTCTACAAGGAGTGGCTCAGAGCTGTGAAAGGAGTCACCAAACTCTCTTCCTGGCTTTATTCTTAGAGGAATAACACCCACATCAGACCTGTGACCCTTCAAACCAAGCCCCTTGCTGGGCAGACACGATTCAGTCCGGTGCCAGGACTGTAACATTTGTTAAAATGAGGGGCTGCATTTTCAAACACATGTGTCCAGCAGTACCCTGCTCACTTCTGGTGTGCTGCAGCATTTGACAGCAGTCATTTCATACCCCTCTAGGGTTGTTTGTTTTTTTTTCCACTTGACTGCAAATCCTCAAAAATAAAAATTAACTGTATTCAGGGCTTTTTTTCCCCCAAGTACATGACAATGCTCATGCTAAAAACCTCTCTGTTCTTATTTTCATTTTTAAACCATGCACCACAGCTATGGGAGCATGTCTTTTTCCCCTCTGAGATAGCATCCAAAATTGTATATAATGGTCCAAATCCAGCCAGATTCAGGAATGTGTAACCATGGCAGGTCCAGACATCAGCTCCTGCTAAGCTGCCACTTCTGGAGAGCAGCAGTTCTCTGCACAGTGACCAACCACGGGATCATCCAGACCTTACATGGACAAGTGCTCTGCAACTGCAGGGAGGACACTGACAGCATTATCAGTGTCACCTTTGCTCTTCCTGGAGCAAAATATAGATGCAGCCTCTGCTCTTTACAGCAGGTTTTAAGATTTGTAAAGGGTGCTGGAGAGTGTGTGCGGGGGGAGGCACTTTTGGGTTGTCTCTGCCAAGGACTAAATGCGATGACTCAAGTGGTCTCTTCCAGCTGTCCTGCTGATGGAGCCTGCATCAGCCAGGCTTTCTGGCCAGGATGGGGTTCCTGCTGTGCTCTTCTGCTGTGGTTAATGCAGGAAGGAAAACTACCTGCCCTGAAAGAAGAGGACAGGCTGCTGCTGCTCCAGCATCAGGTCACTGTAGGATGCATGAAGCTGAGTCACTCTCGCTGACCCCAGTGCCACGCACGCCAAGTGAGAGGAAGAGCTGCCACCAGCTGAACACAATGTCAGCTCTGAATTCAAACTTGTTGGGCAAACTACAGCCCAAGAGCCATTAAAATGCTGTTGCCATGAGCTACAGAAGTTATTTTCACACAGACTGCAGGCCAGGTGGCAAAAAGAAGGCTTTTAAAAAGATATTAATTTCTAGGAACCAACATATAAAATTCATTTATATCCCCTTTCTGGAGGCAAATCTAATCCAGAAGCAAAAAGACAGGGGAAGACATTCTGATACCCTCCTTGGCACCTCAGATAACAGCATTAGGTTTCAAGCAAAACAAAATGCTTCATTTTTTTTATTACAGGCTGATTTGCTCCAGGTTACACATTAACCTGCTGCATTTGTGAGGCAATCACATTGTGCCGGGTGTGGGAGTCAGCAAATTCAATTGTAAAGCTCCTCTGAAAACAGTCCTCTCCAAAAGAACAAAAAGAAATTAAAATAACAGGAATTATTTAAGTGGATAAGGTGTTGGGGTTGGTTTTTTTCCCTGTGTTTTTCCACAAAGGTATCAGTTACCACCACCTGAACAAAGATCTCCTTTGTAGCACTTTTAATTTGCAAAGATCCCCTAAATAATTACATATTCTTCCATTAGGTGGCAATTTTAATAGAAAATTTACCTTCCTATGTTTTAGGAGGAATATATTATTCATCTGTTTATACGTAAGTGAAAACTATTGGGATTCACTGGGCTTTGTCTCCCAGATTTAAGGTGGAAGCAAGAGTGGGAATTCTCTGTCCCACAGCCCAGGGATTCCCCAGGTATGGGGCTGCCAGGACACCACGAAAAGCCTGGGATAGAGGAAAGCCCAGAAAGCCCACCTGCATGGATCAGCATGGAAATTCATGGACTTTGGCTTTTTTTTATCCAGATTCACTCCTTCATTGCCTTTGGACTCAGACCCACCTGAAGTGTTTGCTACAGAGAACAAGGCTGGTGAGAGCTGAGGAGTGAGTGTGTGAGACCCAAACATCACTTGCATCTGCTTTCTTCATCATCCTCGTGCTTCCCTTACTCCCACCTGCTCCTCTGTTTTCCTCTTTTCACAGTGGTCTCCTAGGAATATCCTTCCTAGTGGCAATAGGCAGGAACTTGCAAATGTTACAGCTGGTCTTGAGTAAGGAACCAGATTATTCCAGAGCTGCAAGGTATCAACATTGTTCCCTGAGATATCTGCACTGGCCAGCAGGCAAGAGGACTCTAAGCCATAGAAATCAGACTCACAGTGAGATATCTGCACTGGCCAGCAGGCAAGAGGTTTTTCTAAGCCATAGAAATCAGACTCACACAACAGTACAGGTTAGAAGGCACCTCTGGAAGAATCACATCCAAACTCTTCAGGTCCAAGCAGACCAGGTTGCTCAGCCCCTTGCCTAGTCACATTTTGAGCATCTCCAAGCATGGTGATCCCACAGTTTCCCTGGCCCCTGTCCCAGCATTTGACCACCCTCCCAGTCAGAACGTTTACACCTGACAGCAAGACAGAACTTCCCACCTTGTAACTTTTGCCCTGAGAAGAGGCTCTGTCTTCTCTACACCTTCCATCAGACACCTGGAAGCGGGAATGAGGTTTCCCACACCCCACCTCTCCCAAGTGCTGACCAAACCCACCTTTCTCACCTCTGCTGACAGACCACGGTGACCTCCTGGCTATGCCATCAATAACCCAGCCCTGCTTGGGCTCCCCTCCAAAGGCAGGCTGGTGGATCAAGCTCAACTTCTCAACCAGGACCCCCAACCCTT
>NW_009952365.1:1632890-1645972 GCF_000747805.2 Chaetura pelagica | reverse complement strand
TGAGCTGCTTTGCACCTACTCAGCACCCTGGCGGGTCTGTGACATGGGGTAATTAGCCCAGATGTCTCTTTCCTTCTTCTAGTTGTTGACTAAAGCTATGTTGCTTTGCCTTTGCTTGGAAGTTGGTTTTCATTCCAGAAACTGTTATTGTTGTTTTTAAAAGTGTACTCATCATTCCCATCAGCTCTTGATGAACAAACAACAGGCTTCAAACATTCCCTGTATCATCGGAATTGATTTTAATTTGAGCTGAAGCATGGAGATAATTTATGGTATCAAAACACATGCATTTTTCATGAGGAAAGTATGCATCTTGAAAAACACTGACTTTACAAAAATGCCAATGGCTTAGTGACCATCCACACTGCAGTTATAAAAAATACATACCCTTCAAAAGCACATTAGGAAGATTCTGGTTTTTTAAAATATCATTGATTCTCCTAGTACAGCCACCAGGTATTTCCACAAGGATGTATGAATAATGAATCAGAAATGAAAGGAAGAAGCCACTTGCCCCTTGAATATAGCAAATAATCAAGTTGACCTGAAACAGAAAATCTTCAAGGTTTATAAAGCACCACAGCTCTGCTGGTGTCACCAAAGTCACAGGCTCTGTGAGAACCTCAAACTGTGCATCACTATAGCTGCCCTTCTTCTATATCATTTGTTCACTCTCTTCAACACCTGATCAGAAGAGATCATGATTTGGCAAAGTCTGGTGAATAAATGTGTCTCAACACACAAGACTTTCCCATGCCCACAAGTTGGCAACATCCAGTTTGAGCAAAGCCATTTGTGCATGCTCCATTTACTCCTCCAGAGCAAGCAGAAAGCTTTGTGATCCTGATAAATACCATCTAAGTCTAAACAAAGAAACCAGGGGGTGTATGTTCCCTCTGTAGGTACCAGCAACACACTCAAGTTAGATCTCTAACACTTCTGGCATGAATTATTAACCCCACTGAATGGAGGGAACTGAGGGCAGCTCCTACCACCCCCCTGCTGTGCCTGGATAAACTCCTACTCATTCCATATGAGGCAGAATTTTTCCTTCCTTCACCCCCCCTGGGAAGTGAAGACCCCCAGCAATCCCTATGATAGAAATAAGGAGCAGGATGGGAAATCTACTGCTCCCTGACCCCATTTCCCTGTGTGGATGGAGAGCACAGACACACACAGACACCCTGCAAAGGGTGGCAGCAGCTGTGGGACCCCAGGGGACACTGGCTCTGACACTTTGGGCTGTCCAACAGCTGAGTGACACCAAAGACCATCCACTTCCTCCTTAACATTGAGCTGCTGCTGCTCAGAAGAAAACACAAGGAAGACAGAATATTTTAAAACCAAAGATCAAGTCGCGGTCGTCTGAAGTATCTCCTGTTTGATGTGCACACAATGAAAACTCTTCTCTTGACTGCAGTATTTGTTAAAAATAAAGAAAACAAGGCCAAGACTGTCACAGGAGATGCTTCTCCTTCCCCTGGGTTGAATAAATTCCCATGAGGCAGCTGGAGGGAGGGGCTGGCAAGCCCCAAATCCAGCAAATCTGCCCTCACTTGTGCTTGCAAATGTGTGAGTCACGTCTGAACTGATGGCAGGGAGATATATATTTATTCATCTCTTTACCAGTATGAGCAGTGAGTGCTGCTGAGGAGACTGGATTAGCTAAGTTTATCACCATATCTTAAGAGAATCACTGACTGGTTTGGGTTGGAAGGGACCTAGAAGATCACCTAGTTCCAACACCTAGTTCCAGGGACACCTCCCACCAGCCCAGGCTGCTCCAAGCCCCATCCAACCTGCCCTTCAACACCCCCAGGGATGGGGCAGCCACAGCTTCCCTGGGCAAAGAGGTGATGCACAAACCTGTAAAACTACCCAGAAACCAGGAATGTCCCAGGTATACCTATTAATTAATAACAGAAATACATACATTAAGCAATTTTATACAAAAGTAGCATTATTTTGAGGGGGGGAATTTCTTTCTTTCTTCAGATGTTATAAAAAGTTCCATGATTTTAAACTACAGCTGAAAGAGATGGATCAAAAAGAAGTATTTCACAGGAGTAAGCATTCAGTTTGTGGAATTTATTCCCTCTACCTGCAATACAACAAACTAAAACCTGAAATTCAGATCCCCAATATTACTTCTAAAAAGCTGCAATGGATTCTTTCAGAAAAGAGGCATTTTGTTTGGAATAATAAATTCAAATAATACTTCTATAATTCAAAGTTGATACATTTTTATTGGTAGGAACTGAACTAAACAGATTAGAAGGAATGAAAACCTTCAAGGGAGGTATTATTGCAACACATCCTTGATCCCCCTGAGAACAAGTATCAGGCACAAACACTTGTTGATATGATTTCTCCCTGACACATCACAACTCTTAGTTATTGCTCCAGGTATTTCCCATCTACAGACCTGCCCCATCAGCCCCTCATTTCTGACAAGTCCATCAGAATATAGGACATAAAAGAACAGCAATTCCTTCATCAACAGGTTTTTCCTGAATCTGCAAACACTTCAGATTATAAAGTAGCCCCCCAAAAAACTTGGGGAAATCAATGTGAAGTTGTTCCTGAGAAGCATTCATAATTTTGTTGCCATTTCTTTATGCCAGGAGCTCACTGCCCATGTCCATAGTGAGGGTTTTCTCTGGGCCATTTATTCTATCAGGTTCCTAAAATCCATTTAAAAACGTGTGTAAAACAAAACAGCCACTGGTAACCACACTTCATACCATCAGCTGAAAACCTCACACATTCACAGGCTGGCAGTTAGGATGGGTTTTTGCTTTTTTTGGACTTCAGAGGTGAATATCAGTTGGGGAAGCACATGATATTTTATACACAGCCTGCATGTGCTGCACAGTCTCACCCTGAATTTCCTGGGCTTTCTATATTTCCTGTCCTAGACAGAGAGCAGCCTGTAATTTTTAAAATATTCTTTCTGAAGCAAGACAAAAATAACCCTTCAACTTCGACTGAAGTGGAAGCAGCAATTGCTACACTTGGAGATGAAAGGTTTTGCTTTGAATTGAAAGAAAACAAAAAGCTGCAGATGGGCTTGTGCAGCACAGGGCTTGGGGAGGGGGCTGGAATGAAATGTTTCTTGACCTGATGGGTTGGGATGATGTGGAGACAGGCAGAGACATCAAGCCTGAGGTTTGCTCTGCAGCTTGCAGGGATATCTAATAATATCTTCTTCATAAAAGATGAAAGTCTTTCAGCTAGAGATTAAGAACCAAAGGCCTCAATAAAAAAAAAGTCTCTTTCCTACCTTGTGTTTCTAATAGTAAAATTCTGCTAAACCTGATAATGAATAAAATTCCAGTTATAAATAGAAAACAGGTTACTTTTCTTTTTATTGCAACATCCAACTCAGACTTGTGTTTCCAGTTATAAATAGAAAACAGGTTACTTTTTATTGCAACATCCAACTCAGACTTGTACCATAACAGAGAATGTGAATATGTTGAATCTCATGAGAGCCTGATTTACTGGACAATGCAGCTGCCACCATGAGCAACACAGCTCTGCTGTTCCTGGACTTGATTTAGAGACCATCAAATCTCTTTACAACAGAGAGAAACCCTAGAATCAACAACTCAGCTGCTACACATTGACCAGCAAATGGAGGTGGAAGCTCTACTTGGTGGCACCACATGCCATACAGCAAAAAGGCCAAATATTTTTTTAAAGAAGCAAATTAAAAGGAGACCCACCTGCCCTGGGGTTGTCTTATCTGGAACCACTAACATCTTGACTGACAGAGGAAACAGTTCATACCTGAACCCAAAACCTCACACCAGCTCCTACAGCTCTAGCACAAGCTGCAAGAAAGACCCATGAATAACAGCAGGACCTGGATGGATACAGACTCTGAGATAATCATGCCCATAAATCACCTTCCTGAAATTAAAAAGCAGAGAAGTGATGCAGGTTCAGCTCACTGCTGGGACATGAAGCAGAACCTGCAGCCACAGATCCCATCTTTACTCGGTCACTGTCAAGTGGCTGATTATTCCTGGACCCAGTTTTCCTGTGACCCTGCTCAGGCTCCTTGCAGCACACACAGGAAGGAGGAACACAAGGAGAGCATCTCTGGTTCCTCCCCAAGCACCACCAGCTTCACCCCTCGCTGCTGCAAAGGGTAATGGCAGCGACAACATCAGAAATCCCCAGGCTGGAGATTTCCTCGTGCTCTTCCTCCTCTCCCCATTTCTTGTGGTGGGCAGGGGTTCAGCTCTCGCTGTCCTTGTTTTGATCCCAGAAGGAAACAAACAGGTTGCTGAGGAGCCCCTCAGCGCCAGCGTGGGCTGAGCTCATTATCCGCAGCCAAACATCTCGCCTTGTGAGGCTGATGCCTCCACTGCCTCCACAAGAACTAACTCAGCAGCAGCCCCAGGCAATCCTGTATCCCACTGCAGAAAATCATCTGGGTCATTACCAGAAATTTGTGGGGTTTTTTTTGACTATTTCCTTCTAGAACATCTGCCTCATTGGTGCACTCCCTCCTAGAAGAAAAAAAGGAACATCAAGCCATATTTTTGACTCATGAATTGTTTTCTCTGGTCACCTCCAAGTGCTGCACTTCATGTCCTCTGTCCCCATCACAAACTTGTGGGTTTTTCCTGCCTGCCCTGGTGCTGATTTTGGCCACAGTGTGTGTGGAGCCCCAGCCCCAGGGCAAGCTCTGCTGGCAGCTACACGGCAGCAGCTCCTCTTCGATGCCACCCGTGCACTAAAACAAGAATCTGGGAAGAAAATCTCAACACGAGTCTCATCTTTCAGCTTTAAATACCTGCCTTGTCATCCTGCCACCTGTGCTCCAGACAACAGAATTCTGCCTCCTACGAACACACATTTACCAGCAGCCCACACACAAATGTATCTTCTGTCTTCTTCCCTGCTCACCTCTACACCCATCCTGGCTTTCATCTGTTACTATAAATCCAGCTTTTCCCTGTATATCACATCCCCACTCCCCTCCTCTTGCTCTGTCAACTCACTCTACTGTGTAAAGTAATTCCCACTTGCTTTCCTAATTTCCCAAATTAAACACAGAGTTGGAATATTTAGGCATTAGGAGGAAATTCTTTGCTGTGAGGGTGGTTTTACAGGTTTGTGGCTGCCCCATCCCTGGCAGTGTTGAAGGGCAGGTTGGATGGGGCTTGGAGCAGCCTGGGCTGCTGGGAGGTGTCCCTGCCCATGACAAGGGCTGGGACTCTGGATGATCTTTGAGGTCCCTTCCAACCCAAACCAGTCTATGATTCTATGAATATTACTGGTTATATTCTGACAACTGGTGCTGAGTATTGTGTAAATATGTTAATAGCAACTTCATACTTACAACTAGATTCACCAGAATCAGTCTTCAGACCACCAGAGTTATGGAGGATGGCAAACTGATGGTGTTTCTCCTCTGGAGCCTCCACCACATCCTGTTAAAATGCCATCCAGCCTTTGCCACAGGGTCTGTCTTGTCCCCAAGGCAAGGACTGGCACAACAAATCTTGGCTCTTGCCACCTGCCTCCTGAGAGGAGGTTGGCAGAGGAAGCTTAATATCAAGAACAACTTCCCCAAGACACCTGAGCATCACATCTGGGCCAACATGTGTACAGACCTGCTGGATGGCAAAGAGTGGTGATGCTGGCCTGGTAGAACAAGTCAACCAGCTAAGGCAGGGATGAGCTACAAGCAGAAAGGACTCCAGCTGGATGACTCCCAGTTACAAGAAATGACCTTTCATGTTACTGGAGTCTGAAAGGAAAAAAATACACCCCTTCCAAAAAATAAAGAATTTTTTAAAAAATAAATATAGATTTAGTCTCTATAGACAGCCTGATTATTTCATGAGGAACAGAAGGAGGTTTGTACATCCCAGTTTCTGGGTGCTTGTGGGGGAGTCCCCAGAAAAATCATCATCCCTGCTTTGTGTGGAGACGAGCTTAAAAAGAGTGGAAAATAATGACACACAATCTGGAATCCTGCAATTGTTTTGGGGCTGACAAGCACGTTGCATTCTTCCTTAAATGCCACTTTTCCTACCTTAATGGACTTCTTTTCCTTCAGACTGACTTTTGTTTTTCCAAGCTCTCTTCAGTTGATATGAAATCTAATTGATGAAATGTTTAACATACTTTCAAAGCACTTATTGATACAATAGCACTAAATATTTAACATCTCCTGTGTTAATGAAGGGAACCAGAGCACAAAAAAGACACAGCACAGAAAGCAAATGCTTTTGTGACAGTGCAAACAGGAATCATCTTGTGTCTGCAGGTACAGGGTTAGAAATAATTGAGATATAAACATAATGAACAATGTAGAGCAGAATGGGGAACAGCAGCTGTCACTAAGGTCAGCTCTGGACTACATTACATTCGCTTTTCAAAAGGGAGATAGGAAAGACTCTGTTTTCAAGTTTGAAAAATGCACAAATCTGCATCAAAGAAAAAATTAATCTTTTAAGCGTATTTAGCTAAATATAAAACCCCATTTCTGTGCAATGTTTCCAGGGTGCATTGCTGGTTTTACACTCAAGAGGCACACAACATTTAATCAGAGGAGAGCACCCTTACTTTATAAGGCTCCATCTGCCCGAGGCCCCAAAGGTTGAAAGCCCCAGCCCAGATTAAAGTGCTGAACGTGAGAACAGCTCCCAGCTGCTGCCAAATCCAGTATTTAGAAATATTAACATAGAAATATTAATTAAGCCACAGCCACGGGGTCACTGGAGGCTGTTAGGGCTGGTTTGTAGCAGGGAGCTTCTGGTGCCTTTGGGTACCTTCCAATCCCAAGAGCCAGGGGATGGGAAGAGAATCAGAGCCCACATCCACCTACAGCCTGGACTACCACAAGTGTCACCCTTTTCTACCCCACAGAAAATCCTCTTGGAAATCAAAAACTGGAGGTGAATTCCCCCAGGGAGACTGCTGGGATCCAGGCTTCCAGAGTGGGAAACCAGCCAGCAGGGCACGTTCAAAGCCACGTCCCACATCAGGAGTATCTGTCAGCCAAACACATCCCAGAGTCTGTATGAAGTTGAGTTTGGCAGCCCAGCAGGTGGTGAGGAAGGGCAGCTCCCACCAGACAGGACAAGGGGTCTGTTCCCTGTATTCTTATGCTTGGGTAGTCCCATTACCAACTTCCAGCCTGCCCTTGAGCACTTCCAAGGTTGGAGCTTCCACAGCTTCCCTGGACAAGCTGGGCCAGTGCCTCACCACCCTCACACTAAAGAATTTCCTCCTAATACCTAAACTAAATTTCCTCTCTTACAGTTTTGATCAATTACCCCTGGTCCTCTCACTCCCTGTCCTTGTCCAAAGCCTCTCCCCAGCTTTCCTGTAGGCCCCTCAGGCACCAGAAGACTCCTACAGGGTCTTCCCACAGCCCTGTCCTCTCCAGGCTTAAACAGCCCCAACTCCCTCAGTCTGTCTTTGCAGGAGAGGGGCTCCATCCTCAGATCATCTTCGTGGCTTTTCTCTGGACTTGGTCTCCATGAGCAACTTGATCTAGGGGGAGGTGTCCCTGCCCATGCAGGGGCTTGGACCTAGATGATCTTTAAGTTTCCTTCCAACTCAAACCTTCCTATGACTCTATGAACTCCCCTTGACCAAGGGGCCACCCCCAGGTGCTAAGGAACCCTTTTCCCAATGTGCCAACACTGAAGCAAACAGCCCCCAAAGGGAAGAAACCCCAAAGCCTCACCTCCTTTCTAGCCTTTCTGCTAAAACTTAGACTAATAATTTTTGTCTTCTCCATCCAGGCTTCTTTGTACTCCCTGCAGACACAGCAGAGGAAAGGTCCACAGCTCACTCAAGGCCAAGGAATCCAATGCCTGGACAGCACAACCAACCAGACCACAAATCCCCCTTCACCTGCTGACGTGCAATTGAAAATGAACTAAATTCTTCCATTGTTCAGCTTAGATTGTCAGGTCTTAATAATTCATCCTTGTCTGCTGGATTACACAAGGTTGTTTTCTTCGCTTTGGACCTGCACCTGAGTCAGTATTTAACTCCTGCTCACTGTACAGCAGCCCAGCTTTCTCCTTTGTGTCTAACCAACATCTAAGTATTTCTTTATATTGCAATTTTTTTAATTCAAAGCCCCCTTTTCTCAGTGGTTACTTTAACCCTACGTGTTCAAACTACAGTTTCCTTTGGTGGTCAGTCCCTTCTTATGTTCCCTCTAGGACAGAAGGATGATTTTTGTGACCTATTACTTGGGTTTTGGTTTTAGAAGTTTGAATTTTACCAGGTGTCCCCTTAGATTTCACCTCTCACCTTATGGTAAGTTAATGCCAAAACCCCATGGAGTCACAGGAACAGAGGAGGAGGAGGATGAGGAAGGAGAGGAGGGATGCAGGCTGAGAGGAAGCAGACCCAGATCCCAGAAACCCCATGGAGTCACAGGAACAGAGGAGGAGGAAGGGGAGGAGGGATGCAGGCTGGGAGGAAGCAGACCCAGATCCCAGAATTAACCACCTGATAACATGAGCACAATTCCAGTCACAGCTCCTCCCTAATGTAATGCAAAGCCCACCCCTTGAATTCACCTTTCCTGACATCACCAAATCCCAGACTGGGTTGGGTGGGAAGGGACCTTAATGACCATCTCATCCCAACCCCCCTGCATGGGCAGGGACACCTCCCAGCAGCCCAGGCTGCTCCAAGCCCCATCCAACCTGCCCTTCAACACTGCCAGGGATGGGGCAGCCACAGCTTCCCTGGGCAACCTGGGCCAGGCTCTCACCACCCTCACAGCAAAGGATTTCTTACTCAGATCTCACCTTAAATACATTAGTGCCCTGATATTTTAGAGGTAAAAAACCCACATTCCGTTATTAAGAAAACTTGTTTATAACTAGAGATCTGGACTATGAATTCCTTGAATTTAATTTACCTGGAAGACATACCTTGATGCTTGGTGACCTTACAAGATTGACAGAGAAGAGTCTACAAAGTAAATCATTTATCTCCTGACAAATAATATCAACCACTAGAATACATGGTCGAGTTAGAAAAATGAGATGGTTTGGTTTCAATACATTAAAAAAAGGAAATTAAGCTAAAATTATTACGTGAATCTAACAGGCAATGAATGATTTGATCCTGCTTTTCCTTGGCTCCAGCATCCATGCCTGCACTTCCAATAAGCAATGCTGCCTAATAATTTATATCATTTCCATGAAACCAGCACTCAAAGTGCAGTCTGATTATTTGAAGCATAATTTGCATAGAAAGTATATTTTAAAACAGAACTTCTAAACATTTAGCAGTGCTGCTCTCAGCAGTGCACGTTTTCCCCCAGGAAACAATAACTGTTGCCCACAGAATCCATTTCAACAAAACCTCATTAGTACTCAATTGTAATTCTTCAAATTCTCCAGCATATTTGTGTCAACAGCCTAACGTCCACATCACAGGAATTTGACAAAGGGATCTTGACAGCCCCTCTATGTACCAGCAGACATTTCCCGTGACCAAGATGATGATTTAGGATGTCTGGATAGTTTTATTTTATTAAGTCTCAAATGATAGAAGCTTTCAAAAGCCTAAGAGATGCAATGCAGATAACTCAGGACAAAGAGAGGGAGCATCTGATGGCAGCAAGGAGTTTTTGCACTGAACTTCTACCAAGGACCACTGGCAGCAGTGCCCTCTCCCTTTCTTGACAGGAAGAGGCTGTTTCCATCCTACTGATTTGGAGATTCAGGGACAGAGAGGGCAGGTGAATCTCTTGAAGTAAAATGTAGCCCTGCATTTTTTCCACTGCCCTTTCTTGTCCCAACACACTCTTGTCATTACCCAACAGAAACCTGCCTAGTTCTCTTCTTTGCCTTTGCCCCTTCTGTTTTATGCTAAATGTTTTTAGACTGCCATGAGACCCCAGTAATTCACACCCAGATGACACGTGGAATTTCTCATGAAGAATGGTGCTCTCCATATATTTTCATTTTTCTTACAAAGCTTAAGGTCTGCACTTCCCCTGAAAGGCCATAAATATTACATGTGGCTGTTGAATTTGTAAACCTATACAAACAACTGGAAAAGAATAAATTCAAGCAATACTTCATGGCAAGAAACATCACAAACCACTTATGTCATGGAAACCAGCTATTTGTAAAAAATCTGAAACAGAACTAAATATCTTATGCATTTAATTACACCATTTGTAATGAAAGCTCAACTATCTATAATATGCACAGGATGACAGTTTTTTAAGTTTTAGCTCGAGTATATGGGAAAAAATGTTTATACTGGCTTGCTGTCTTTACATAGAACCTCCTTACATGTTATGAATGAGAATGGAACAGATAACTGAAAAGCCCCTTCCAACAGGGATCATGAAGCTGCCCTGGCTCACCTGCACAACCAGGTGGCCAAGAGGCCACCAGCATCCTGGCTGTGTCAGCCACAGCGTGGCCTCCAGGAGCAGGGCAGGGATTGTCCCCCTGTGCTGGGCACTGCTGAGGCTGCACCTCCAGTCCTGGGGTCACTTCTGGGCCCCTCAGGACAAGAAGGACATGGAGGGGCTGGAGCGTGTCCAGAGAAGGGCAGTGGGGCTGGGGAAGGGGCTGGAGCACAAGTCCTAGAGGAGCAGCTGAGGGAGCTGGGGGTGTCCAGCCTGGAGACAAGGAGGTGAGGGGAGACCTGCTGGCTCTGCAGCTGCTGAGAGGAGGTTGGAGCCAGGGGGGTCGGGCTCTGCTCCCCAGGAACAAGGGGTGGGACAAGAGGAAATGGCCTCAAGTTGTGCAAGGAGAGGTTGAGATTGGGCATTAGAAGAAACTTCTTCACTGAAAGGGGAATCTGAACACTGGAAGCTGCCCAGGGAGGTGGGTTGAATCACCCTGGGGGTGTTAGAAGCCATGTAGATGTGCTGCTTAGGAATATGGTTTAGATCTGGACTCCATGGAGTTGTGTTAATGGTTGGACTCAATGATCATAAAGGTCTTTTTCCAACCAGAGTGATTCTGTGATCAGATTCTCTGACCTTCTCCTTACCTGGGACAGTCTGACCAAAACATTTCTGCAGTTGGGAACGTGCAAATAGCAGGACCTGACAGTAATAGGGGCTTCCATATTTTCTCCCTTCAGCACACAGCTGGCATGACATCTCACTATCTGCCCACCAAAATTTGAGTGAGCACTTAGGAAAAATGCCACGTGCATAGCACACTGCTCACTCACCCTTTGGGATTGGATACCAATTAATACCCTGACGAGGCTCTACCTTCATGTCATGCTTGTTAGGCTTGAGAAAAGAACCCCCTAACTCAGAGCTGCCACGATGAGAACATGTTCTCTCTGCACCCAAAGAAACACGTGTCCCTCAGAGGATGCTGACATCTTCTCTGGCCCTTTCAGTGGGATTGACATCCCACGAAGAAAACATCTGCTCACTGAAAGCTTCATGGACAGGCAACTAAGAAAACATCCATTAAAACAGAACAGTCCCCTCCAAGTCAGTTAGCAAAGAGATGGAGCAACTGAGTGACCATGGACACGGGCAGGCACCTCTCCCACTGCATTAAGCACCATGTCCTACAGCAAATGTGGGAGCCAAGGCCACCAATATGCTCTGTATTCCAGTTATTAATGAGCAGAGCCTACAACTATTGTATCATCAAGTTCAGTACCAGAACTATTGATCTCCTCACTCAGGGCTGCTTTCCCCAGAGGGAAAAGGAAAAGAATAAGACTTTCTTAACGTTTGCGGGGGAGGAACTAACTGAGAACAAAATCACATCATTTGCTTGTTTATCAGATCACCCTTCAAAATATTTTCCTTTTCATCTTCCTTTGCCACCTATTTCAAACTCCCTTCTCCACAGTGCTGAGATTTGCTTCCACAAACTCAGCTCCAGATTAGGAGAGGAGGGTATGGAAACCAGATTGGAGGAGCTGCTGCCAAATCCATACCCTACCCAAGGCAAACCAGGAAGGGCCAGAGAGTTCCAGCACTGGCCAAAACTACTAAAACAGCATTTAAAAAGAAAATGCAGGCAGGTCACGAGACACCAAACACAACTTCATGGAACTGCCCTTTGCTTTAAGAGATAAATATTGGCAGTAGAGGTTTGAGCA
Organism: Chaetura pelagica; assembly: GCF_000747805.2. Taxonomy (NCBI): domain Eukaryota; kingdom Metazoa; phylum Chordata; class Aves; order Apodiformes; family Apodidae; genus Chaetura; species Chaetura pelagica. The sequence goes on along the minus strand of NW_009952365.1, from coordinate 1,633,873 downwards.
TCAAAACCATTTAGGAAATGATAAAGGACACCATGCTCATTTCATTACAGGAATTTAAGAAGTGGCTAAAAACATCTCCAGTTACACATTTTCAAGATGAGTAACTATATGTTTCATACAAGGAGGAGGAGTCCAACTCCAGCTCTTACTAAACAAATAGTACTTGATAGGAGTGACCACCTGGCAAAAATGTTCAGGCTCACTTGGATGCCAAAGCCAGAACAGGAGGGACTCAAGTGCCTGCAGCCACCAGGAGGGATAAGATCCTCCTCTGCTAGAAAAAGAGGAGGGTGTCTCTCTGAGGGACCAAGTATCTAGATCCCATTTGGGATGTGAACTGGATACAAATGGCCAACAGCTACAAAGCACTGCTGGGTGGCCTGTGCCACTCCAAGGTAGGCCAAGTTAGTTATCTCTTTCTTAAGCCATTGACACAAACCCCTGCTAAATCCCAACCTCCAGAAGTCATTCATTTCATTTCATTTCATTGATACATTTCAGCAGCTCTTAAGTGTGAAAAAATGCTCTGCAAATGATTCAAGTCCCCTTTTTTTTAATAAAAAGAAGCTGTTTCAGAGATTTTAAGATAACAAGAAAGTGAATGCTATTAAAGCACAGCCTTGATTACATAAGCAATTATAATTAAAACTACAAAGTGATTTTAACCTGGACTAAAAGCTTGTTCAAGGGGAAAAAAAACAATAGTTATTTTCTTGAGGAAAAAAAAAAGCCCAAACAGCTGTAAATGTCCATGTTTCCATAGAGACAACCTCTATCCTTTTGTGCTTCCTAATCTATCTTGGTCGATCAATACTTTATGGTAATTGTTTCCATGGTAATTGCAACTATAATAATCCCCCTTTTCAGTAGAAAAGGAATGTATAAAGACAAAAACAAAACAAATTGGGCAACACAGACTGTGTCTGCAACACTGACAGCAGAACATGCTCCTTTGTCTTTGCTGAAAGGAATTTCAACATTCC
>NW_009952365.1:1613679-1632683 GCF_000747805.2 Chaetura pelagica | reverse complement strand
GCAGTTAACAGTTTTGGTGAGGATGAGGATGGGAAGTTGGTTCTGCCCAGGGTTGGGCTCCATCCCAGGCAGCAAGTCCTGCAAGCTGAGAAAAATCTCCTGGAGAAGCCTCTGGGGCTCATTTCCCACAGCATGAGGGAACAGCTTCCTGAGCTCCTTTCTTGTCCTGCTGGCATGGGCAGGGCCAGTCCAGAGCATCAGGGACAAAAGCAACTGCAAAGATCAAACCATTAGTGACAACTAATCACAGAGCTGAGGAGGAAGGAGGGTTTTATGTCCACACTGGACCCACGTCCAACCTGCTCAGCCAGGCAACACGCAGAGGCACCAGGTATCACCCATGGGGAGCTGCAGAGAGCAGCCCCAAGTCCTTCAGATTCCTCATTAACTGCCAGAAACGCTCATTTCCATGCTCATTAGCATTCAACTAAAACAAACAACAAAATCAAGTGACAATGCACAAACTTCCTGCTTCACACAGGTCAGTATTTCAGCTCCAGTGAACAGCAGGAAGTCCCCCCAGCGGAGCCACCCCAAGTCAGGGCTTGAGGACCAAGTATCTCCTGGTTTGAAATGTTTCATCCTGGCCTCGACTGGCTGTTCTGCCCATTAAAGAACAAAAATATGGAGCTCTGAGTTTTTGCAAAGAAAGAGAAGTGGCTCCCAAAGTCCCATTTCCACACAGTTGGATCTGAAAGCAGCTGGGTCAAGGTAACACCAGGTAAAGCAAATTTCATCAATAAAGAGATGAAAGCAATTAACAGCTAGCTAAAAAGGAAATTACCTAGAATACTTAAGGAAAATACACCCCCCAAATTAGGACCAATTTAGCAATTTCTGATAGCTTTTCATGTCAACCAAGGAGAGCAACAGTATAGAAATTAATTATGTTGATTATGTACTTGATTACAGCGGATTAAAAAGCATTACACAAGCACTGTTCCCATGGCACTGCTTGTTGCACAAAGCTCTGCCATAAAAATGCAGCTACCTCCAGGTTGGCTGGATCCTTCTCTGCCTCTTTTAACCTGTCATACCTATTTTCCAGTTCAAACATCCCATCAAATGGAAGATGAGGAGCTCAGCTGAGCTCCCAGCTTTTGCTGGGCACCAGGCCTGCTAAATTGAAACAAGTGAAACCAGAATATAAAGAAGCCACTGGCCAAAGGTGACATTTGCTTGCCTGTGTTGTCTCATCTGCAATCACAGTGGCAACAGCTCTGAAAAGAGCTCAGCCTCTCACTGGTAGGGAAGGACAGCACAGAAACCCAAAAAGGATATCTTAATTTTGGCTTTTTAATCATGGAAAGAAGGGAAAAGGCAAAGCATAGTTGGTGGGCAGAAGAATAGGAAGGATCTATTTGTTTATGTAAAGTTCTACATGACATGACATTCCCCAAAGGACCACAGAAGTTTAAACCACACGCTAAGCTGAGCTCACACCAGGGATCACCTGGTGGCATCACTGGTGGCCTCACCAGCTCCCAGTTGACAGCAGAGTGCAGAGGGCAAGGAGGGAGCACTCAGGCAGCACCCACATCCCCTCTGAAGCACAAACTGCACGGCCCACCTCTGACTAAAGCAGGAGAAAGCCCAGGATGGATCTGTATGAGCCACCTCTCCAAGTGGTGGTGGGCAGGGCCAAGGACAGTTTGACCTGAGGCATCAAGCAGAGAGCCAGTTGCTTTGCATTTTGCACCACCATAAAGTGATTATGAATCCTTGAAATCAAGCAGTAAAAACACGAAGGCAAGGGGAACTTGAGGGGGACAATCCTGAAGGCCCACAAAAGGCTAATTCTGCTTTAACCACAGGTCACCTGCTACAACAATGAAGCTCCCAAGGAATCCCTGAAGACAGAGCTGCCAAGTCCAATTCATCAGCCAGCGTGGAGCCTGGTGTAGCCTCCTGCATGGGCTGACCCTTGTGAACTCCTCCTGCAGTGTGCAGAACACATCACTCACACCAAAACAACCCACGGGCAGTAGAAAACATGTAATGCACTTCTGAGCCTCACCCCAAGCACATTTTTGGAGCCCACCTCTTGAGAGGACACACCAAAAATGGCAGAGAATTTGGGTCCACAATCACTCCTGTGTGGGAAAGCCTTTTTTCTGAAACAGCTGCTACCTGCCTGTGGGGCAGAGGGGAAAGATCTGAGTTGTCTGCCAGATCAGTATTTTACGTTTATATATATATATACATACACATATTTGTATGCATATACATAAATATATATATATATATACACACATCTGAATTTTTATATATGTATATATACTACACTTACCTGCTTTCTAGTCTATAACTCTACTGACTTCTTTGGGTAGGGACCCTTCATCACACAGGCACAAAGAAACAAACTACCAGGCCTCACAACTGGCAATTAGAAACTTTTCCATCAATGTAGGGAGTTGGGAAAAATGTTAAATATATACAAGCAGTGAAAACACAGATTTCATGTATATTAGGAGACCAGCAGATCTGTATTTAACAGATGATCTTCTGGTACTTGAATTGCTTACAGCAAAGCTCTTTTCAAAAGTCATTCAAGTGTTGAAGGGCAGGTTGGATGGGGCTTGGAGCAGCCTGGGCTGGTGGGAGGTGTCCCTGCCCATGCAGGGGTGGGACTGGATGAGCTTTGAGGTCCCTTCCAACCCAAACCAGTCTGGAGTTCTCTAATCCTATGGAATCTCTAGGAATTGGAATAAAACACTGAGGTTTAGTTTAGTACCTATGGGTCAGAACACAGAGGGTGAATCCTTAACATAGGTTAGAACAGGTTAGATCTATAAAAAGCACCATTAAACACTGTAGTGACACCTGCACTGTGGTATTTCCTGCATTTGGAATGGATAGTGCACTGAAGGAGTCACAGTTCATCCTGCTAAAGGCCTGATCCTGCTCCCACTAGTGCCAAAGGGGCTTCTGTCATCAACTGGAGTGACAACAAAATTGTCCCTTCAATGTTTAGCAGACCCCTCTGTGCTATGGGGCTCCAAAACCATGTAGGTGTCCCTTGCTGGTACCAGTGAATTCTAAAACAAGATTATTTAATTCCAAATTCTTAAAAGCTAAGTCAAAATTAACTCTTCTGCCTTCTTCTTTTTTTAACTAAAAGTTTGTTTTAAAAGCTTTAAGGAAACTCGGGTGTTTCTGCATTAAATCCAGAGAAGGGAAGCAAAAACCTGGACAATTGTAGGTGGAAAAGACTACTTACTTGGTGAGAAGAATCAGGATCCTGCTCCAGAAGGGAGAGGAGGCAGCACAGGGAGGGTTGGGAGGGTGGAGATGCAAGTCTGCTGAGGGCAACCTGCCATCCAAAGGGGGCTTTTTTTGAAAGGTAACAGCCAGGGGGGAAAAGCTACAGCTCCAAATGGCAAATAAAAACACTCAGTGGGTCCATCCTGTAACAACAGCCCAACCCAGCCCAGCTGAACGCTTCACTCCACTTCAGAGTGCAATAAAAATAGCACAGCCTGATGGTTTTGTAACTGTGTTGGAAGCCCCTAAGTCCTTGTTCCATTTTTACACGTTTATACAAGCGTGGCACACTTTAAAAGCCAGCAAAGAAACAGTATTGGTTTTTATCTGGAAATTGTTGATTTCAGAGGGAATAACTCCTATAAAACCCCAATTCAGTGCTGAAGAATCTGCCAAGGCAAGCTCTTGCAGTACTGCATTTTGTGTATCAACATGATCTTGCTCAGGTTCAACTAGAGAGATGTTCCCCATGCATTTTTACTGAGAACTGTGATGCTTTCAACCCAAAACTATCAAAAGGAACCCAACAAAACCAAACACCAACCAAATTCTGAGCTACATATGCTTGTTTTCCTAATGCTCTCATTATTAAAGCACATTTCCCTACCTCCTCCTCAGGTAGCAGATGGAGTAGTACAAATCACACTCCAACACATCCTTGGGAAATTGAATATTCCTGCTTAATTAACCCAGCTGGAGTTCACAGTTTTGGTGAGGATGAGGATGGGAAGTTGGTTCTGCCCAGGGTTGGGCTCCATCCCAGGCAGCAAGTCCTGCAAGCTGAGAAAAATCTCCTGGAGAAGCCTCTGGGGCTCATTTCCCACAGCATGAGGGAACAGCTTCCTGAGCTCCTTTCTTGTCCTGCTGGCATGGCCAGGGCCAGTCCAGAGCATCAGGGACAAAAGCAACTGCAAAGATCAAACCATTAGTGACAACTAATCACAGAGCTGAGGAGGAAGGAGGGTTTTATGTCCACACTGGACCCACGTCCAACCTGCTCAGCCAGGCAACACGCAGAGGCACCAGGTATCACCCATGGGGAGCTGCAGAGAGCAGCCCCAAGTCCTTCAGATTCCTCATTAACTGCCAGAAACGCTCATTTCCATGCTCATTAGCATTCAACTAAAACAAACAACAAAATCAAGTGACAATGCACAAACTTCCTGCTTCACACAGGTCAGTATTTCAGCTCCAGTGAACAGCAGGAAGTCCCCCCAGCGGAGCCACCCCAAGTCAGGGCTTGAGGACCAAGTATCTCCTGGTTTGAAATGTTTCATCCTGGCCTCGACTGGCTGTTCTGCCCATTAAAGAACAAAAATATGGAGCTCTGAGTTTTTGCAAAGAAAGAGAAGTGGCTCCCAAAGTCCCATTTCCACACAGTTGGATCTGAAAGCAGCTGGGTCAAGGTAACACCAGGTAAAGCAAATTTCATCAATACAGAGATGAAAGCAATTAACAGCTAGCTAAAAAGGAAATTACCTAGAATACTTAAGGAAAATACACCCCCCAAATTAGGACCAATTTAGCAATTTCTGATAGCTTTTCATGTCAACCAAGGAGAGCAACAGTATAGAAATTAATTATGTTGATTATGTACTTGATTACAGCGGATTAAAAAGCATTACACAAGCACTGTTCCCATGGCACTGCTTGTTGCACAAAGCTCTGCCATAAAAATGCAGCTACCTCCAGGTTGGCTGGATCCTTCTCTGCCTCTTTTAACCTGTCATACCTATTTTCCAGTTCAAACATCCCATCAAATGGAAGATGAGGAGCTCAGCTGAGCTCCCAGCTTTTGCTGGGCACCAGGCCTGCTAAATTGAAACAAGTGAAACCAGAATATAAAGAAGCCACTGGCCAAAGGTGACATTTGCTTGCCTGTGTTGTCTCATCTGCAATCACAGTGGCAACAGCTCTGAAAAGAGCTCAGCCTCTCACTGGTAGGGAAGGACAGCACAGAAACCCAAAAAGGATATCTTAATTTTGGCTTTTTAATCATGGAAAGAAGGAAAAGGTAAAGCATAGTTGGTGGGCAGAAGAATAGGAAGGATCTATTTGTTTATGTAAAGTTCTACATGACATGACATTCCCCAAAGGACCACAGAAGTTTAAACCACACGCTAAGCTGAGCTCACACCAGGGATCACCTGGTGGCATCACTGGTGGCCTCACCAGCTCCCAGTTGACAGCAGAGTGCAGAGGGCAAGGAGGGAGCACTCAGGCAGCACCCACATCCCCTCTGAAGCACAAACTGCACGGCCCACCTCTGACTAAAGCAGGAGAAAGCCCAGGATGGATCTGTATGAGCCACCTCTCCAAGTGGTGGTGGGCAGGGCCAAGGACAGTTTGACCTGAGGCATCAAGCAGAGAGCCAGTTGCTTTGCATTTTGCACCACCATAAAGTGATTATGAATCCTTGAAATCAAGCAGTAAAAACACGAAGGCAAGGGGAACTTGAGGGGGACAATCCTGAAGGCCCACAAAAGGCTAATTCTGCTTTAACCACAGGTCACCTGCTACAACAATGAAGCTCCCAAGGAATCCCTGAAGACAGAGCTGCCAAGTCCAATTCATCAGCCAGCGTGGAGCCTGGTGTAGCCTCCTGCATGGGCTGACCCTTGTGAACTCCTCCTGCAGTGTGCAGAACACATCACTCACACCAAAACAACCCACGGGCAGTAGGAAACATGTAATGCACTTCTGAGCCTCACCCCAAGCACATTTTTGGAGCCCACCTCTTGAGAGGACACACCAAAAATGGCAGAGAATTTGGGTCCACAATCACTCCTGTGTGGGAAAGCCTTTTTTCTGAAACAGCTGCTACCTGCCTGTGGGGCAGAGGGGAAAGATCTGAGTTGTCTGCCAGATCAGTATTTTACGTTTATATATATATATACATACACATATTTGTATGCATATACATAAATATATATATATATATACACACATCTGAATTTTTATATATGTATATATACTACACTTACCTGCTTTCTAGTCTATAACTCTACTGACTTCTTTGGGTAGGGACCCTTCATCACACAGGCACAAAGAAACAAACTACCAGGCCTCACAACTGGCAATTAGAAACTTTTCCATCAATGTAGGGAGTTGGGAAAAATGTTAAATATATACAAGCAGTGAAAACACAGATTTCATGTATATTAGGAGACCAGCAGATCTGTATTTAACAGATGATCTTCTGGTACTTGAATTGCTTACAGCAAAGCTCTTTTCAAAAGTCATTCAAGTGTTGAAGGGCAGGTTGGATGGGGCTTGGAGCAGCCTGGGTTGGTGGGAGGTGTCCCTGCCCATGCAGGGGTGGGACTGGATGAGCTTTGAGGTCCCTTCCAACCCAAACCAGTCTGGAGTTCTCTAATCCTATGGAATCTCTAGGAATTGGAATAAAACACTGAGGTTTAGTTTAGTACCTATGGGTCAGAACACAGAGGGTGAATCCTTAACAAATATAGGTTAGAACAGGTTAGATCTATAAAAAGCACCATTAAACACTGTAGTGACACCTGCACTGTGGTATTTCCTGCATTTGGAATGGATAGTGCACTGAAGGAGTCACAGTTCATCCTGCTAAAGGCCTGATCCTGCTCCCACTAGTGCCAAAGGGGCTTCTGTCATCAACTGGAGTGACAACAAAATTGTCCCTTCAATGTTTAGCAGACCCCTCTGTGCTATGGGGCTCCAAAACCATGTAGGTGTCCCTTGCTGGTACCAGTGAATTCTAAAACAAGATTATTTAATTCCAAATTCTTAAAAGCTAAGTCAAAATTAACTCTTCTGCCTTCTTCTTTTTTTAACTAAAAGTTTGTTTTAAAAGCTTTAAGGAAACTCGGGTGTTTCTGCATTAAATCCAGAGAAGGGAAGCAAAAACCTGGACAATTGTAGGTGGAAAAGACTACTTACTTGGTGAGAAGAATCAGGATCCTGCTCCAGAAGGGAGAGGAGGCAGCACAGGGAGGGTTGGGAGGGTGGAGATGCAAGTCTGCTGAGGGCAACCTGCCATCCAAAGGGGGCTTTTTTTGAAAGGTAACAGCCAGGGGGGAAAAGCTACAGCTCCAAATGGCAAATAAAAACACTCAGTGGGTCCATCCTGTAACAACAGCCCAACCCAGCCCAGCTGAACGCTTCACTCCACTTCAGAGTGCAATAAAAATAGCACAGCCTGATGGTTTTGTAACTGTGTTGGAAGCCCCTAAGTCCTTGTTCCATTTTTACACGTTTATACAAGCGTGGCACACTTTAAAAGCCAGCAAAGAAACAGTATTGGTTTTTATCTGGAAATTGTTGATTTCAGAGGGAATAACTCCTATAAAACCCCAATTCAGTGCTGAAGAATCTGCCAAGGCAAGCTCTTGCAGTACTGCATTTTGTGTATCAACATGATCTTGCTCAGGTTCAACTAGAGAGATGTTCCCCATGCATTTTTACTGAGAACTGTGATGCTTTCAACCCAAAACTATCAAAAGGAACCCAACAAAACCAAACACCAACCAAATTCTGAGCTACATATGCTTGTTTTCCTAATGCTCTCATTATTAAAGCACATTTCCCTACCTCCTCCTCAGGTAGCAGATGGAGTAGTACAAATCACACTCCAACACATCCTTGGGAAATTGAATATAAGCTCATTTTTAAAGCTGTAGGTACCAGAAATATGAGAAATATGGCTGGATACACATACCAACCTGACAGTCACGCAGCAGGGAAAACGTGATTTAAGGACTGATAAGATGCACTATAGTAATCAGTACTTTTCTTATCCCAGTGGAAAATCAGCCTGTGTGTGAAAATGGACAGCACACCAGTGCATCATGTAGAGCAAGGGGAAGATGACTGACTGTGCTGCCATGCCTCAAGCCACGGGAAATGCTCCATGGCCTAGGATATAGGTTCTATTTTAGCAAAGTTTGTCCTGCCTGAAAACCTGGACTGGAAACATTGATAGAAACATTGATAGAAAACAACAGCAACTTCCAACCCAAGCTGATTATCTGAAAGCTAAATGAAAGCTGATATCTCTATGAAATACTGTATCTGATCTGGATAGCTGATCTGGGCACCGTGGCAGGACAGAAAACTCTAGAGGTTTGGACTTGCTTCCCAGGCTGATGACCAAGAAGTCACCAAGGCACTTCTGCCATGTTACTTTCTGCTGCTTAACACAAGGATTTCAAACACATTCGAGTTACTCCAAGGGTGCTTCTTACTCTAGAGTTTCCTGCTGGGTTGCAGCAGGGCTGGAATTGCCTCAGACAAGAACACAGAACACAAAAGCCAGCAGGCATCAGGCAAACCCCCAGAACAGAATCGATGCCACAGCCACGTCTGTGGCTCTGCAGAAAGTTGCTGGGTGAGCTCATCCCTCCCGTCCTCTCTTCCTTCTCCCTCCCCACAGTTCCCTCCCAACATCACCCTCAGGATTCTGCAGAGCACAAGGGAGGTGATGGAAAACTCATCAACAATTTCAGATGAAGATAATTTATGGACAGAGGGAACTTTGATCCAGGGACACAGAACAAGAGGACTGGCAGCTCCTTTGATGCAGATGATCAATTGTCTTTGGCAACACTGTCCTGGTTGTGCTGTGAGCTAAGGGACTTACCTTTCTTCTCAGGTTGAAATGCCTTTTGCCAAATAAACTTTGGATTCTTTGTATGCCAATTATTTTGTGTTGAATATATTGACTCAAGCCTTTGTTGTGGGTGTTGACAGGAGTGAAGAGTTTTTCTAGACCTCCTTCCTTTGAAGATTGCTTCAATATTAAGTGTGAGTAAGCTAAAGACAAAGATGACTCAGACCTGTCACTCAACCAAGAGACAAGCAAGAAGAGCTTTGAACTAGGAGATGATACAGAGGCCTCTAAGTGCAATGGGAAAAACTTACCCAAATGCTTCTTCCAGCTGGGAGGGTGGCACTGGAAGCAGCCTCACAGAACATGGTACAGAACTTCCATGACTTACTGGATTATCTTAACATACATTTAGTGGAAGAAAATGCACCTCTAGTTTACAAGGGAGCTTACAAACCATTACATAACCCTGAATATTTCATTCAAAACTGGCAGCCAGTTTCTAGGCTTGAAAAGCTCGTAGGACTTCAAAGAAAACTTAATTTCTCAAGCATTTCTGCTGAATGTATTCCCTGAGGTCAAGTAAAATCTTCCTCAATTTCACTCAATCACAGAAAAAAAGTCTGAAAATTATTCAAAACTTGTCATTTTTCTCTTACTACACACAAAAGCCAAAAACGTTTAACATCAACTTTACCATCTGACCATTTATTTAAAGCAGGAAGGAGCCCAAGTAATAATATTAATCTGTGAGCATACATAAATTATTTTTGAAAAGGAGGTCAAGTGTCCAAAATAGCAATTAATCTTCCTATTAATTAATCTACTCCTTGCAAGAGGGCTGCAGCTCCTGCACATCTCCAGGGAGGTAACATCAGCCTGGCAGCAGACCTGGAATGATTCACCTTCCTCATGCCTTGTTGCATATGACCTCCTGTCAAACAACTCCATTACAACCAAAGAGGGATATGCTTTCCTAGCATCCTGAATGTGAAGATTCCCTTATAATCCCATTCTTTTTTTTTCCACACCACTCTGGGGGAAACTCAAACAGCACTGACAGGCCTTGACAAAAATAAAAATACATTCAATTATGAGCGTTGTTGTGACAAACCAACACAGCAGCACCAGTGACATGCATTAAAGTGTCACCTACAAGCCCAGTACTCTCTGTTAGACTCTCCCAGGGGGATAATACTCCAACTGTGGTGTGGAATATAGAGAGTTGACAGGAGAGGTGGGGACAGAGGAGGATGGTCCGGCAGCTGCAGCAGCGCCTGACGTCAGCCCAGCTGACCCCCTGCCCTGCTTTGTCTCCCTCCTTCCTTGCTCCTCCTCCAGCCCTTTTGTCCTTCCCCTCAGAACACTTCTCTCTTTGCTGGCATTACTTCATCCCTTTCTTTTACCTTCAGGCTGTTTTTACATCTGCTGCCCAACCTTCCCCAGTGTTTTTCTGTACAGGTTCGCTCCGGGTTCAACACAGTCATAAAAATGCCTTTAGGAGCATTTCCAGCACACTGATGCTTCCCCATCACAGCCCAGCCAGCTCTGGCTTCCATCAGTTTGACTCAGTTGAGGCTCACACCAAATAAGTGCAAGGCTGTAGAATCAGTAGAGTTGCCACCAAGGCAGGGCTGAGGAGAAACCTGCCTGCTGGTCCCCATCCCACCACCGGCCAGCATGGGAGGAGCCTGCTCATGCCTGGGATGCACCAGGTTTCCCTGCAAGTAAAAGAATCCTTCCCTCTGAAAACTAGAACTATCTCCTGTTCTGAAAACCAAAGCCATTCCCCTTTCTGGAAACTAAAGCCATTCCCCTTTCAGAAAACAAACGCCACTCCTGGAGCCTGTGGATCAGTTTACAACTCCCCATCTTAATTCTTGGCATGTTTTTAGAAAGCCCAAAAAGTAGCTGAGAGTGGAGAGTTAATCTATATGTAAATGAGGAGTGTGCATATGGTGTGGCTCTGCTAAAGCCCCTCGCATGGAGAAGCAGAGCAGCTCCAGCTTTGTTCCCCAACCATTCCAACTGCTGCTTCCCTGGGATGACGTCCTCAGTGTCATGGTTACAACAAGGCTGCATCAAGCGTCACTCTCGCCTCTCTTGGCTGGGGAAGAGCCCAGCCCCCCTCACTTCCCCTCCTCTGGACCCCCCCCCCAGCCTGCCCACCTGCCTGCATCCCCCTCCCAGGGATGCTCGAGCTGCCCAAGGGGGCTCCAGCTGCTTGTTTTAACAGCTTAGGCAGGAACTGAAGGTAGATTTGCACCAAGCTCCATCACTCTGTACAGCAGGATTTAACAACAGGATGTACTGGTACAAAAGCCTCATTTCTTAATTATATTTTAATGGTCTTTGTTTATTAAAAAAGTTACTCAGCACTTGTGAAGGCTCCTTAGCTGACTCCGAGCTGTGCTTACTATTATTCTGTCATTTGTCACAGTCCTTATTTCATGCAACAAAGAGCAAGGCAGCAATATTCCTGGCTGGAGGGACACTCAGTCATCTCTGGAAGCTCTAGGAGAGGTCTTTGAACCTTTTTCCTGAGAGGTGTAATTTAAGCCTGTCCTACATATCATTTTTCCCCTTTTACAAATACAGAGCAACTAATTTTGCACGTCACCAAAACACCACTGAGCTTAATAACCAAATAATGGATTTTGAGTGCAGGTAAGTAAACCTTATTCAGGCAGAAATCTCATCAGCTGGGCTTCACAGTGGGTTTTTTTCCCCCCACAATATTTGCTTATATCTGGCCTCTTGTGTGCAATTTTAAACCTTCCTTTGAATTTCAAAAGCTATCCCCTTTTCTGTTGCCTCTTGGTCCTTTCTGAGATGATGATGATGACCCTGGTCAATCTTTTTCTTCTCATGCAATTTTCTCATTTTGTAACATTACCAAATACTGCTGTAATTTCCCTATGATCTGTTTTCAAATCCGAACCGATGAAGAGGTTGGTTTAGGGTGGGCTGGTTTTTTTGGGGGGTTGTTCTTGAGTCAACAACTCCCACCCCGTGCCTTTCATGGGAGAAGGCAATAATTAAACTGCAGAACTTCAAACATGTTCTTGACATAATGGCTGCTTCCCCACGAGCAGACACTCACTCTTCCCTCCACCACTGCTCTTCAAAGGAGGAGTGACTGACAGCCACTCCATGGCACTGCAGGAAACTGGCAGGTCGATGGTGAACAACTCCACTAGGTCTGCACCCCCTATATGGCACCAACAGAATGAAACCCAAGTATTTTTCAAACCCCCACCAGTTGGTTTTCTGCTGGTTTTGTCCCTTTGCCCCCTTCGTTTGCACTTTAATCCATCAGCTGAATTACACACATTAGCGTTCACAAACGCTCATCCTTTGGCAGGGTGGCCCAAGGAAAGGCAGCCCCAAGAAAAACTCCTCAAATTTCTGTTCAAATCTGCTTGAATTTCAAACTTTCAGGCAGACTGCCACCAGATCTTGACAGACTCAAAGGACATCATGCCACCCCTGGAGTGGCAGCAAAGCAGATGGCTGGAGGGCTTTGCTGCTGCCAGCAGACTGGGTTCACACCCCAGATCCAGGTGTATCTACTTGACCTGAACTTTTCTGAGATCTTTTTAAGTAACTTTTTCCCTTTCGTGATTTATTCTCGTGTTTTCTTCAGAGTAAATTAGGAAAGTAAAACTTTCTGCTGAAGTGAACCCAAAAATCAGATTCATTGGAGGCAAAGCATCCCCAGGTGCTGCAGGATCCTCATTCCTCACTCCAAACCTTAACAGCCACCACAGAAACATGTTCTAAGACTCCAGCAGAATTAGATACTATGCCTGGAGAAATTTGTGCCTGAAATTAATGCTGTTAAACTTTAAGTTTTGCCACAAGCTACAGTCTACTGATTTTTTGATGATTAAAGAGGAGTGACTCCTGCTGCTTTCAGTGTTTGAATAACTTCTGGCATGTCACTGAAGTGTCTTGAAAGTCCAAGCACGCAACCCCATCAAACTGCAAGACAGAATGGAAATTTCCACCTGAAGAAATGCTTTTTTTAAAAAGAAGAACTCCCTTTGCTGGTAAGCATTTCTTTTCCTTTACTTAGCTCTGCTGATTCCAGTCCCCCAACAGCAAGGCTGTTTTCTCCGAGTTACCTCGAGGTAACTCAGGATATTGGACTTATTTCTCACAGCACTTGGATGTAAACAGCCCCTGGGTGCTGGCACCTCATTTAGTGGGTGCATGACCACAGGAAAGGCACAGGAACCCCATTTTTTAGCACCCACCTCCCTGCTCCTTTCACCCCACTCCATCCTCTTCCTCATTCTAGCCAAGTTTCAGTGTCTTTCTGCTGTAATTTCTTGCTGAGCTTCCCCCTAGGACCTCAAATGTCTCTGGTTTCTTGGCAGCTGCAGAGCCCAGCCCTGTCTCTGTGGCTGTGATTTCCATCTTCTCTTTACAGCCACAACAGCAGCCTTAATATCTTCATCAGGATATGTAACATTTAAAGCCCTTCAACTTCTCATTTAAACATCTCATGAAACTACACTCAGGCCTGAGGGTGGGGAAAAGAAAAGGAAGAATACTGCTCCAGCTGAAACATTAAAAAGGGACCCACTGTATATTAAGGTCAAAACTCCCAGTGCTCTTTCTTCCAAAGGACTGCAAGAAACACTACAAAATCCTTTTCTCTGTGTAGGTGGCTTTAGGTGCCTTAAGGGTTCTCTCTGTGTCTATGATAAGAATCATTGCTTAACAAAGAAGGGGCATCCAGAAGTTGCTCCCAAGAGAGAAATCAGTGCAAAGGAACAAATCATAATTCATGCTTCAATACAAATAAAGACCATGAGTTAGTTCTCATGATCCATCTCTGAATTAGTCTCATGACCCAGAGAAATATGCAATCATTTGCAATTGTTCTTGATTTGTTTGCATTAAACTTTACCACATATGCAGACAAAAGGATCCTGCCAATCTGAAAAAATTCTACAGTTCCCTGTGCTGATGTAGGGAGGGAAACCAATGGAGCTGGGAATGACACAAGGGGGGACCTAATAAACACCATCAGACCCCAGGGGGAATTGCTCTCTCCTGGCAACCCCTTCCTTTAGGTGGCCTGTAATTAGAGGTCTCTGCTGTGTCCTTGCAATTCTCCATAATGTAAATGACATTTAGAAGCTTGTGAGAAGAGATGCTGACAGCTAAAATTAACCATCTTTGTTTCAGCCCCTGAAAATGTTAGGTAGCATTCAGAACACACTTCATAGAAATGATATTTTATAGTTTTAGTGAACATTGCACAGCTTCATTTTACTGAGCAGAAGCCTAGGTGAGGGGACATACAACATGCCACATGCAGCAAAGTAGCTATTAACCCTAAGAGTCACTGACAAAGTAATGTTCATAGTATCATAGAATGGTTTGGGTTGGAAGGGACCTCAAAGATCACGTAGATCCAACCCCCTGCCATGGGCAGGGACACTTCCCACCAGACCAAGTTGCTCCAAGCCCCATCCAACCTGCCCTTGAACAGGGATGGGGCAAAATATGTAGAACACAAGTGTGACTGATCCAAAAGAAGGGTGGTTTGACTGGGCTCACAGTGCAACTCTTACTAAATTAAAACTAAACCAATCAAGAAATAACTGCTGAGGCTGGTACCTAAGTGGTTACACTCACCCAGGCTGCCAACTGCCACACAAAATGTATTATAAGCAGAATAAAAGCTCATTATGGATGTAATGTTGCTGTGTTTCAAACCCTGGGTAGGTCTATCCAATTCTGTCCAGAGCAACTGGCAGCAGAGTAAGGGATTATCCACAAAATTATAATTAATCTTGCATAAAGTGTTCCTGGCTAATGTAAAGAGCTGCCTTTTATTCCATTCTGTAAGACAAGAAGAGACCCAAGAATTAGATTAATGATACAAAGATTTATACTTCAGTCACAAAGACAACTCAGAAATTAAGTCCTGCCCATGAAAATCCTGGTGGCTCTTGACGTCAGAGGGTTGGACTTCCAGCCCTACCTACATCCTGACCCAGCTGCAACATCTCTGGAACAGCAGCACTGGAAAAGAATTCTCTTCTGGCATGGCCACACATGTATATAGTTCAGTGAGGTTACACAGAGAGTCACTGCTCTCCTCAGAGTGTTTTCATCTCTACAGCCAGATATGGAGACTGGGGGGAGGAGGCAACAACTGAAATCACTTGCCAAGAATGAAAATAGGTGAAAACTCCCATGGGAGAGCTCGACCATTCACCAGCTTCTCCCTCCAATTAAAAACATGTATTTAAATTATAATTACCAGGATTTCATGGGACATAAATCATTTGAATAAAGGCATTTCATTCTCACCAAAGTGCGGGACAAAGAAGAATGAACAATCTGGATGTGATTTGAGGGGAAACAAGATTTCCTCTTTGGAGGATCTTTTGGTATGTTTTAAATAACAGCCCATGCTGCTCCCTACACAAGCAGTGACATGCCTTTCATGCCCCACCACTCCCTGGCTTTCCCTCCTCTCTCTGTGCCTCATCCAGTGATGAGCATTTCCACGTGGACAGGCTTCCACCAGACTCTGCTCATCCTCACTCCTACTGACCCAATGAAAGGTGGTAGCTTTTCATCAACCACAAAGCATGGACTGCCTGGTTTCCACGGTCCTTCAATTACTTCCTTCAGTTACTTCCTTCCTTACTGCCACAGTAACCAGGTAGTAGAGGATTTGTAGCCAACTACCTCACCTT
This sequence comes from Chaetura pelagica, assembly GCF_000747805.2. Classification (NCBI taxonomy): domain Eukaryota; kingdom Metazoa; phylum Chordata; class Aves; order Apodiformes; family Apodidae; genus Chaetura; species Chaetura pelagica. Next base: position 1,617,110 of record NW_009952365.1, on the reverse strand, counting down.
ATTTTTATTTCAGTTATTATCCTCGAGGGGAGAGTATAAAGGCACTAATTTCCACATTCCACATCACACAAAAATACCTTTGAGTTAATTTTAAGTGAGGAAAAAGAAATCTGGATGATGGAGACCACCAAGTCAGGCATACAGATACTCACTGACTCTGCCTGGAGAAATAGGTGCCATGGTTTCCACCATGACTGCTTGCAGCAGAAGATAAAGGTATCATAGAATCACAGAACAGTTTGAGTTGGAATGGACCTTAAATATCACCTAGTTCCACCCCCTGCATGGGCAGGGACACCTTCCAGCAGCCCAGGCTGCTCCAAGCCCCATCCAACCTGCCCTTCAACACCCCCAGGGATGGGGCAGCCACAGCTTCCCTGGGCACCCTGGGCCAGGGTCTCACCATCCTCTTCTGTTCAGTATCTTCTGTTTGAACATACCATGATCCATGTCCCACAGTCGATACCACCAGGTGTGTGCCCACACTCCTGTTCCCACTGGAAGCTGACTTTGGAAGCAACTCCACATTAACAGTATTTTGGTTGCAATTTGGAGCAGCTTTGAGCAACACAAACTGGAGATGCTCAGCTGACAATGACCTGGAAGGTGTTCCTCAAACACAGCCAGGGCTCTCCAGCCCCTCCCAGGTACTCAAGCTTATGGAACCCTGAGGACAAGTGTCCATGGATTTGCTTCCTCACCAGTGTTCCTCTCCAGATTTGCTCTTTTCAAGCTTCCTCTTACTCTGCTGACATGGACAAAACTGGGCTGTATCAGTGACAGCTTCTCCTTCAGTCATCAAGATGATAGACTTTAAAAACCAAACTAACTCAGCCTGTTGCAGAAGAATAACACTTTTTTCCTCACATCAAACCCTAAAGAGCTGCTCACAGTTTCCCTACAGTTAGCCCACAGCAGATGTTGTGCTCTCTCATTCAAGTAGGCCTTTTTTTCCCTCCCTCCTCTAATTAAAGATCTACAATTTAATGCAAAATTCACAGATCATCTCCTTCCTCTGGAGAAAGGGCTTTCATCTCATCAGGGAGAGGGGATGCACCCCATGGAGGGGCTGCTAATGAAATCCAGCTTTTTCAACAACACAGATGATAAACATTTAGAGCAAGGGAGCAGGAGGGATCACAGCAGCACCTCTGTGTGAAAAGGGGAATAAAATGAACCATCAAATCGGGTCCTGGAGGATGTGGGATTTTCATGCTGTGCCCCAGAGCTCAATCAACCTGCCCAGGGAGCAGTGGCAGTGAGGATGGAAGACACCTGGTGACATCTGTGACACGTTTAACACCACCACGGGGTGACCGAAAAGGGAAACGGGACCCGCGCTGCCTCACCTAACTGCAACCATCAGTCTTTCCAGCCACTGTTTTCCACTCTGACCTCTGGTTCAAAACCCCAGCTCCACATCAGGTGACTCAGGCCTTCCCAGGGAGTACGGAGGGTCATTCTTTCGTTGCCATTCTCAAGAAGCCTCTGTACTGTGCACTGGGTAACTGCAAGAGCAGCAGTGCACCCAGCAGAGAGGCTTTTAAGGAAAAGAACTCAGGTTGAAATAGCTCTGTGAACATTGCAACCCTGCTTTTTCATGGCATTTTATACCTTTTTCAGCTTCTTCTCAGTGCAGGTACAGCCTTTACACCTTCCAGTTACCTCTGCCAACAAACACTGAAGAAGAAAAAGGTGGGAGGCTTCATACAACAACTTAGGGCAGCAAACATTGCTACGCCGCAGTGCTGTTACCTGATGTCTTCTTTCTCTTGCTTTTATGTGGTAGAATGAGATTTGCACTCACCTACACACCTGCATTAAAAGAGGGGCTTGAAGTAGATAAATGAGTATTATTTTTTTTAAGATAAATGTTCTTTCATGTTCACTCCTGTTTACATGTCACGTTCTCACGGAAGATCTTGCGGTGATGCCACAGAAGTTCCCTTGAATATCTACCAGACCTCTTGTCTGAGCAGAAAGACATCCCCGTGAGGGATTTCGAGGAGTGATCTGGTCCCTTCCTACACTCCAAAGTAGGTCCAACTAAATCCAAAAAAAGTCTACCCTCACTCAACAAATGATTCAAGTTGAAGACCTTACAAGCCTGCCCAGGCACTGAAGTTCAGGTTCTTCAAGACAATGTTGGATGGGGTTGGAAAAACCCGGTCTAGTGGGAGATGACCCTGCCCATGCAGGGGAGGTTGGATCTAGATGATCTTTAAGGTCCCTTCCAACCCAAACCACTCTATAATTCCTCATCTTTCCACTTGCATGGATGCTTATACCCTGATCACCTCCCTGGCTGCAGGACTTGCTAATTATCTCTTGCCCTACCTGCAGCAGTGATGGACAGAAGATTTCTTCTCCTGAAACTTTATGTAACTAAAAACAGTAATGAAGCAAACAACACCAACTTCTCACCTTTTCTGATAGGCAACGTTTGATATTTCTGCCATTTTCTTTCAGATTCTCTCAAATTCTTCCTCTTGAAGGGAGGTCCCTGAACTGGAGTCAGTCCTGCTCTGAGGCTGTTTCCCCAGGCTTGTCTCCTGTTCTAGTTGCCTCTCTGGCCACAGATTACAAGGAAAAACATTGCTCAGCCAGCCAAATAAAGAGATGTGTTGCAGGAACAAGGAAATTATTATTGTAACAGATTACAATGCACAAAACATTATGCTTCTAGTGCTGCAGGCAGAAAGTATCTATCCACCCTGTTGGGCTGATATCAATTATTCAACATTAAAGCAGCTCAGCTCTTCACCAAAAGTACAGGCTTTGCAGTGGAACCATTCTTAAAGTGTGATGTCTATACACAGACCTGGCACGCAGATCATAACCATGAAATTGGCTAAAAATACTCTAAAATTAATTTAACAATGACAATTGAGAAGATGGATGCAGATTAGTGAGTTACAATTTGTCTTGTGACTCTTTTCTCAAGTAAACAAGCAGCAACACGGGTACCTGCTATTGTCACTGCTTATTCTGTGGCACTGAAATTCCTACAAGAAGGCAACAGTGAATCATCTGAACAGTCATGCTTCTCAGAGGGGAAAAAATCATCCATGAAGACATTTCAATTAAAAAAAAAATAAATCAATACACCTTTCATGACTCTTCTGCTCCCAGAATGCCCCACCACTTTGGGGTGGGTAACGAAGGCTCAGCAAGATTGGTCAAGAGTTTCCCCTTCTTCCTTGGTCAGAGAAGGTGACACTGGGTGTTCCACACAAGCAGCAGAGTCAGCAGCCAGTTCTGCATCAAGACAAGCCTCTCCTCACCTGACTGTTACCTGCAAATACTGCAGTCCCCCCATGAGCAACAGCAACAGGGTGGTCACTCCACCCAGAAGAGGAAATGCTCCAGGCGGGCTATCAGCCAGCAGCCAACACAAGGTCCTCAGTATGTTGCACTCACATCCCCCACCC
>NW_009952365.1:1596028-1613589 GCF_000747805.2 Chaetura pelagica | reverse complement strand
CCACCCCCCCCCCCCCTCTATTCTCATAATGTATGGAGAGCTAATTTACACTGGAGTCTGGTGGAAATTGCTAATTGTGGCTATGTCAAAGTGAGCTTTTTCCCATGGTTTTGACTGGATTTCAACAAGCTACATTCACTTGATGGCAATAAATCCTGACCACAGCACCCACTACACCAAGTCATACAAGAATCATTCTTATCTGCAATATGTGTTACTTCCATTAATTAATAACTACTAACTAATATTCACCCACTCACAAACTTTGGACTAGCCAGATAATGGAACCATAGAATGTTTTGGGTTGGGAGAGACCTTAAAGCTCATCCAGTCCCACCCCCTGCATGGGCAGGGACACCTCCCAGCAGCCCAGGCTGCTCCAAGCCCCATCCAACCTGCCCTTCAACACTGCCAGGGATGGGGCAGCCACAGCTTCCCTGGGCAACCTGGGCCAGGCTCTCACCACCCTCACAGCACAGAATTTCTTCCTAATGTCCAACCTAAATCTCACCTCACCATTCCCCCTTGTCCTATTGCTACACAACCTTATCTTCCAATTCTTATTTCAACAAGAAAATTGAAGCAATTCTAACTTTTACTGCATGTGGCCACTCCATTGATATTTTCAGCCCTTAAAAGTCCTGAAGGACTTCTGATGCTGAAAAGCAACTTGGTTTCCAAAACTCAAGATCCAGCTCCCCCAAATCCAGTGCTGCTCTGTCAGGGACTGTGGTTTTAGCTGTGGTTGTTTCATACACAGATATTTTGAGAATGGAGAAACAAAGCAGACACATTGCACTGATCCACAGGACAATACACAGCTTATTAAGGGACAAAAGACCAATTAAAATTCATAGATGAAGCTAAGCAGCAACTGGTGTAGCTACTGGATTCAGTCTGCAATTGCTTCAATCACAGCGTGGTGCCCTGCAATGCCCTCTGCCAATAACAACAAACCCACAAGCAAAACCTGGGATGAATTCAGCTTAAAAAAAGAAAATTTAATCTCTTCTCATGGATCTGATTTGTACTTTGGGATAATCTCCTTGTGGCAGCCAAACAAAACCTTCAGTGCAGGTGAAGGGGGTGGCTAAGCAGACAACATGTATTGCTCAGGTGTTCCCCAGAGGATGGTTCCTTGTTCTCCAAAGGGCCTCTCCCCATGGCAGAGCTTCCCAAAAGCCCCCAGTCCAGCACCCTGGGGCTTAAATATTCGTGGAAAACACAAGAGGTGCTGGTGCACTGGAACAGCAGAGCCTTCAACAACATAAATACATCAGCAGACCCTAGAAATGCCACAGCAGGTCTGGAACAGTGGCACAGGAAGTGGTGGAAGGTTGGTCAGGAGTAAAGAGCCTGGTGAAACACTGATGTTCTCACTGATGTGAGGGAAGATTCAGGCTGATCAGGCAGAAATTCCGTTTCCTTGTGTAGGTGGCAACATATGGGAGTTGTGCAAACACATGCTCCTGCAGATGCAGGTGTCCCAGAGCAACACTGCCTCTTGCTTTCTGGGGCTCACCCAGGCTACAGAGAACTGACCTACCAATTACTGCAACCTGAAAAACGCTGCTGAGCCCCTGGGGCCTCTCCTGCTGCCTTGCAGAGTCAGCTCACAGCTTCTCAGAGGACAAGGAGAGCCAGAGTCCCACCAGAGCAGGACAAGTGGTGAGACAGGGATGCTGCTGGGGAGGTGAAGGCAGTGAGCTGGGAGCAGTGGCAGGGAGATGGGAGTTTGTCACTTCCAGCTTCTGGAATGGCCCAGAAGAGAACCTCTTGTCTTCCAGCACATGGCACAGAGCAGGGCTTTGTCCTGCTGCTGGTGGCAGGGACTGCCCTGCACCTCCCCACCCCACACTCTACAGGGATGTACCGGGGAGGGACAGTCCCACGCAGCTCCTCTCCATCCCTGGAGCTCATGGGATGGCAGGAGAGCTGCTGCCCTCTCCCCCTGACCCTGGGGACCTGCCTTGGGACAGTTCCATGCCCATCAGCTGCAGCCCAGTGCTCCAGCAGCCCCAAACCTCCTCCATGGGGCTGCTGACAGGCTGCTTCTCCAGACAGACATGCACGGCAAGGGGCTCTTCTGGAAGGCAGGACTGACACATGGCAGGGAGGGGCCTCTCAGGCTGGAGAAGCAGCAGCAGAGCTGCTCCCACACCAGAGAAGCAAACCTGACACTTCACATCCATTGTGTCTGGCTCTTTCCTCCTGCCACCAACCAGTCTCCTCTTACCTACACCCCTCTGGACACTGAGATCACCTGCTGCCAGCACCTGCTCCTCACTGAGCTCCAGAGCGACTAAGGATCTCACTTCCAGCCTCCAAAGCCCTGAAACCATCCAAGCCCCCCAAGCATCCAAGCACAAACCTGGGTGGTAACTCTGCTCCTCAGGCCCAACCACAACGCTCACCGGCCACGCTCCGAGCTGCGAGGTGAAGTCCCAGGGGAGCAGAGAGCCCCTGCCACTCCTGCTGCTCTCCCTTGGCAGCACAGACCAATGCCACCCTTTCCCACGGGGACACCAGGGACAGCCAGCACAGCCCTGCCCCGTGCAGGCTGCCATTCACACCCAGCAACTCGGGCTGCTGCAAACCAAACGACACGGGTGAGGAGCTACTGCCCGGGTGCTGGCAGGGCACCTCTGTGCAAGCAGCAACTCAGAAACACTCAGCACAGAAAACTCCTCTCCGTCTGTCCTCGGAAGACTTAATGACCTGAAGATTAATCTTCTGCCTAGAATGTAAATCCAAGGATAGCAGGAGGCCCACACGTGTCACACCAATCAAAAGGGCTCAACCCAACCGTTTCAGGACGGGATTACTGCAGTGGAATGAAAATGAAATGTTTTACAAGCCAAATAAACCAACCAGTGCCTTCGAAAAAATTTCAAGAGATGAAGATGTCTCTCTTGTGTCCCTAAAAATTAAATGCAAGCTTAGGAATGTGGAGTCAATACATTCCACCTCAGCCTGAATGTCAACTCATCCGCTCTCTGCAAGGTACAGGCTGGGAAAAACAGCAACACAAAATAGATGCTAGAGCTGATTAAAACCTCAGCTAAACAAATTGTCTACAGGAAAATGCATTAGCCTGAGAGATGCAAGAACAGCAGGACACTCAGATGAAATTGGATTTTTTAGATCAGACGTCTAAACTATTAGAAATTCCTTTGTTTATCAATAAAAATGAGTAGGATAGGGCCAGTCCAGGCCTAGAAAAGCAAACACAATTGTGACACCTGAAACGACAGCCTGTGCTGTGGAGAAACTAGATAGGTTTGGGAGGAAACAGAAAGCATAAAAGGCCCCATGGGTTTGAATAAGGAAAGATTAAAATTTAAAAAAAAAAAAAGTCATCTTTTAGGCACATTAGAGCTAATAGAGTTATGCTGATTGTCAACATTTGTTTCCAGGTATTAATACAAAAAGGAAAACATATTAGAGTGGTAAAAGATAAAAGCATTGCTAGGAATAATGAGATGAAATGCAGAAATCAAGAGTAGGCTGTTAGAAGCTTCTAGACCATACATTTACCAAATACAAATGAAATGAAGTAGCTGAAGCTCTGACACAAAGGACAATTCACTCTAGACCAGCAGGACAACTCATCTGTGTACTCCGGAGCAGGGCAGGTATCAGAACAGGAGTCCTGCAGCTTTAGGGCAGGATGTGTGCTGGAGAAGCTCCTCTCACCCTGTAGACAATAAGCACAGAGTATGCTGAGGGCATCATCAGAGCCTTGCTGAGCTTGTGCAGAAGACAATTATAGAATTCCAGAATTATTTGGGTTGGGAGAGACCTTAAAGCTCATCCAGTCCCACCCCCTGCATGGGCAGGGACACCTCCCACCAGCCCAGGTTGCTCCAAGCCCCATCCAACCTGCCCTTGGACACCTCCAGGGATGGGGCAGCCACAGCTTCCCTGGGCAGCCTGGGTCAGGCTCTCACCACCCCCATGGTGAAGAATTTCCTCTTAATGTCTAGGGATGAAGGAGGGGCAAAGAAAGGTGGGCAAAGAAGGTCAACCCCCTTCATCAGGGGAAAGGAAGGGCAGGGCAAGGAAGGGCAATGCCCAGTAACAAACCAATCATCATTGGGTATATACAAAATACAATTAAACATGGACTAAACATTCAAAAATAGAATAAAAGGTATTATGCTAAGTTCATCCATATTTGTTTTGCTCACATGTTCTGAAAATTAGAGGAATTCCTCATCAGTTTGGATTCACAGACTTTGGGGGTGATGAGAAGACCTCATTAGTGGCAGGGCTAATACCTCTGAGTTACTTTGTAGCTTCTTAATGATTTTATTTGTACAATATCTATAAAACCTACTTAACATAAATACCAAGCTGTAGAGAGAGCTAGGGGATTATTTTCAAACAATTTTATGACCCTGGAAGGTGCCTTAGGTCTAAAAATGATGAAAAAGAGTCTTAAAATGAAAATATGATCTTGTTCCTATGAAACCTGTGGCAATTTTTCAGTAAAGGTATCATCTCATGGAAAATTCATTTGTAATATTTGTTGAACAGGAATGGTTGCACTAGGTACCCATTATTCATATGTGCTCAGACCTTCTTTTGGTCTGTATTGTCTCCTGCTCACCAAGACCTTACCAAAGTGAGTGACATTTCCAGCAGCACAATAGACATGCCAGTAATACTGATGAAAGCCCTAAAAGTGCAGAGAGTTTTGATTCCAGTTTGGGGTACCCAGCCAGAGAATGAGGAGAGTCTCCATGTGCAGGATTTTCCCCTCTTTCCTCAAATTCCAGCCTCTAGGAGCTCTGCAGCTCATCAGCATCAAACCAAACCCCTCTGAAACACGAGGGCTCCAAACCCTGACCTAGAAGTAAAAAAACCAAAAGCCTAAAAGCAAATAATCCCTAAAAAGATTCTCTTCTTTGCCCATACAACATGGTTAGTTGAATACCTTTGTCACAAGGGGTGACTAAAAATAGCTGCCAACCCTTAGAACCCAGTAGCCTTCCACCTGAGCACTGCAGCCAAGGCTCCTCCTTGGTATGCCCCCTTATATCACACTTATTAAGCACTAAGAAGTTTTTCATCTTGGTTATTCCTTTCAGATGAGTCATTACCAGAATATTTCATTGCCTTTCTGAAATGATTAACTGTAGTGACCTTTTCAAAATTTGGAAGGATGTTTTCTGCATGCTAAGTGATACCACAATGGCTTAATTTAAATTACAGCACAAAACCAATCTACCTAAATAGTCTCTGTCAACAATTAATTTAACATTAAGAAAGTAAAATACAAACACGCAGTCAGTGGCAGGTCTGTTTTTAATTCATTTGTCCTTTTTAATATCCTGCTTGAGGCAAGAATTATTGGTGAGAAAGCCAGTCACAGCTATGGTATCAATTTTACTCAGTGCACAAAGCCCAGACTCACTTCAGCTCCAAGAAGCTGCAGAGATCAATTTTCCAACGCCACAAAATTCTCCCTATTACAGTTTCCTGGTTCCTAGAACCTAACAGACCCCGTGAGCCCAACAAAAGACCAGATCACTATAAAAACAAGAACAAAACAATCTGAAATCTCTGCTGCCTCTTCACAGAGCCACGCAGGATAGAAGTATACAAATAAATGCTTGGAATTGTCCCTCAAAACCACAACTGCACCAGCACATAGCAACAAAAGTTACTTGAAGGAGATGTCTGCCCCAGGAAAAGGCCAACTGGAAGATCCTGAACAGCTCTGAACCTTTAAGTGATGGCTGCTATTTCTTTTCATTAAGTTAAAATGACCTGTAATTTTTGGGAACAGCTCTCCCTTGGTGTAGGCTGATCTACTCAATTCTTACAAGCTCCAGGATTCCCAACTCAAGGCCTTTATGTTGAATGGGGAATATCAGATAATTGCCTAGACTAGGGTCACACTGAAATGAAAAATAAAAAGTTCTTTCCAACTGCAACATGCTGCTGTTTTCAGGGAGTTCTCTACTGCTTTAAACCCTAAATGCCTTCAAAATGCAGCTGCTCGGGAAGGTGACATGTCACAGTGCACTGTGCTGCAAGTCTGAAATTCTGTGTTTGGCTTTGAAATCCAAAATTTAGATTTATGAAAATGTAGATCAAGAGATCCAGGGTGAAAATAGGCCATTTACAACTCAGAAAAGCAGTTATATTAATGTTTGCTGTTGTCAGCAGCGTCAAAGTATTCTTGAACGTTAACACCTCTGCTTTAATTCTTGCCTCTGTTTGAGCTTTACTTGTATCTCACCTATCTCTTTTTAACCTTTATCTGTGGTAATTGTTTTTGTTAATTCTTGTTAATTAAGGCTGCAAGCTCATCAGGGAAACATCCTCCCCTTTGTTTTCCAGTTCCCTATCATGCCTGGCAAGAGCACAGCATCAAAAATGCATTAGATACTTGGTTCAACAAAACCACCACACAGAACTGCAGGATACAGACACAAGGGCCCAAAGCCCACCCATGGGCTTATAGAACTTGGTGTTTTATTAATATAATATTGCTTCTGGTGAGAGATTTTAATATTGACTATTAAAAAAGAAATAGATCTATTGGAATGAAATCATTGCCTCTCTCAGCCAAGAGCTGATGCCTGTCAAAGGTTCCTGGGCTTTACCACAGCATCCCCTCCCACCACACTAACCTCCCAGTTTGGCTGTTGTTTAGCTAAATGCTGTGTATTCCTTCTCTTTGTTTAAGGCCCTGAAAGTTGGCTTTTAGTCTGTGTGAGAGGGTTCATAAATTAGTGACCCTGAATTATTCATTAGGTATTTAACCAAATGCTCTACAAAGCCCCGAGTTGCTGGAAATCTAACAAAACCACATGATTTATTGTATTTTTATCTATATAGCACTAAATGCTACCTTTTATTTTTCCCAAAAAAAAAGATTCCTTAAGGCATCACTAGCTTTTACCTTCAGTGATACCATGATAAAAGGCAGATTTAATAATCTGTTTCAGTTTCTTATCTTCCCTTTCCTTGAACCATTAACAGAAGTGAAAGCAAAAATGTAACTCAGCTTGTTATCTTTGCAAAACCAAATCCATTGGACAGGCTATTATTTGCCTCAGGCAATGCCATTTCAAGTTTGTGTCACCACTACCCAGGACCATTCAGCTGACAAAGAGAAAAAATTGGGATTTGACAATGTCTCCTGCCACTCACTCACAACGAGCAATTGCTCTTTCACCAAGAAATCAGTTTCCACCCCAGTACATTTGAATGTACTCTGGTGTTTATTACACAGAAAATATTTTCCCTCAAGTCTTGATATAATTTGAATTCATTTCTCTCTACTTCCATAACACATTTACCAAAGAAATCAGAAATTAACCAAGACCTTTCTTCTGAGACCAATTTTATCTTTAACAACTAGGAAATTAGATTTTTAGCAGTGAAATATGATGTTTGGGGGGGATGAGAATCACTTAAAAAAAAAAAACAACACAAGAAAAACAAACACCAAACCAACCAAACAACTAAATGCCTCGGACTGCAACCTCCATGCTGACTTGTCACCAGCCTGGGGGGGCAAAGTTGCCCTCCTGTTGACAGCATTTTCATCAGAGACAGCTTCAAAACTCCAAGCTGTGCTCCTGGTTTTGCAGATTTTGACTGGTAAGACAAACAAATTGCACCACTTGAAGATCTGTGAATATTTGCCTCATATTGTCATGCACTCAACCTGAAATGAGCTTTTAAATCACCAGCCCTATGTATTTTGTAGCTCCTTTCCACTGGCACTCATTACTGACACACTGAATATTGGGGTTCACCAACTCCTGCCACATTGTTTTGCTTCACCTCCTGTCCCTTCAGCACAGAAGCAGGATCATGGCTTCTCAATTTTAATGTTCTTTTGAGATTTATCTGAGGAGTGACAACGAGTCAACTAACAGAAGGTCTGATATGAGTCTGAATGATGAGAGGTCCAGTGACAAAGCTGGTGGGGAGTGAGTGATCCCAAGGAGGATGGACAGGGATCCCCTGACACAGAAACACAACTGTCATCTCAGGCCACAGGGACAGTTTGTAATTCTTTCCACCTTTATTATTACAGAATAGACCCATGGCCTTAACTCACAATATTTTTCCAATTTCACTTGGTGAGAATTAGCATCAATTTAAGCCCTCTTCATTCATTCTCACTTATTTTAACCAGCCATTAAAATCAAAACCATTTCTCAAGTCCATCTTGAGGCTGTTTGGAGAAAGTTGGCTGTCAAATATTGTTAGTGCTTAACAGTATGTGAGCCCCAAACAATACAAATCTGCTCTGAACACAATAAAACAACCTATTGGGAAATATTTCCAGCCTACAGAACAGAGCCCTGGTATTTTTTCCTTAGCTTTCTGTAGACTCCTGGTTTACAAAATCTGAGTAAATGAAATTCCAGCCCAAAGTATGAAGACTATTCTAAAAAAACAGAAGAAATAAATCCAATGCTCTCCAAGCAGAGCTGAAGAACATTGACACTCAGCCCACAACAAGCTGACCAACTGAGAGCAGTTACAACTTGTTTCTAAAACTTTTTTCAGTGTAAAATAACAACTGACAAGTACAAGACAAAGGGTAATAATTGCCTCGGGGTGGGGGAGATGCAGTGCATCCAAATTGTGGGTGCACACAGCTAAGCACCAGCTTCTCTCTGGGCTAGGATGCAAAAATAGCAAAGCCTGACATTTAAACATTTTTCTTGTTCCTTATGGAGGCAGGTTTTGAGTAGAGTAGAGAGATTTGCATCAATCTCTTCTTGAGAACAGGGCAAAGACTGAGGTCTCAGGGATTATAGGAAGGTGGTTTTGAGATCATCAGATGATCTCTAGAGGTCCCTTCCAACTCTGACAATTCTGAGCAGCAGCAGTTGGGCATGGCAGCATGGCTGAAGAGATACAGCAGCCAGGCAGCTCCAGCCTGGTCTGACAGCTGGGGCACAGCACAGACACTGCTCCCTTCAGCACCCTGTACCCTCCAGGATGCACAGCAGGGATGCACGGAGCTCTAGAGTCATGGCAGCCTCAGGAAATCAAGCCCTTGTGAAAGTGCTCCTGATTGTAATAACAGAACACTCATGGGAGATGAGCCTCCTTCAGGTTACTTGCCTCACTGGGGTTTTATACCAATATTCTGATCTCCTACCCATCTAACTTCTTCCAGACAGGACAAAATAAGGCAAATGGGCTGAGAACCTCTTCAATGAGCACTCGTGTGTTCATGTACAGGGATCAGACCCTCAGCTGAGTACACACATTTGTGTCCTCCCAGCCACTCAGGCAGCCCCCCATGGGCTCAGGGGCAGCTCCAGCCCTGGGGCACAGCAGCAGCCTGCTTGTGTGGCAGAGGAAATGCTGCTCTCACTCAGCCTACTCATATCCAGGGCCATCCTGCTGCTGTTTCTGATTCTGGGAAAGCTGCAGCACGAGCTTCGGGTTGTGGGGCAAGAACGTGCCTGCCCAGAGGAGGAAAACCTACTCACTGAGGGTGGTCTGAAGCTGCAGGCAGAGATGTCCATAGAGACAGAGATCTAAGTCAGAAATGTTGTCTGACCTCCTCCGTGCTTTTAGCATCTCCACAGGAAAACACCAATATTATGATGTACATCTACAATACAGGGCAGAGAAGGAACTCCAAGCCATAGAATCATTGTGGTTGGAAAAGACCTTCAAGATCATCAAGTCACCCCAGCACTGCCAAGGCTACCACTAACCCATGTCCCTCAGCACCACATCTACATGGCTTTGAAATCCCTCCAGGGATGGGGACTCCACCACTGCCCAGGGCAGCCCTGTCCAGCACTTCAGGCCCTGGACAAAGTGCCTGGGCAGAGCTACAGCACTGAGCCACCAGAAGCAGATGGTTGCATAAAGCATAGCTCCTCAGCAACATGGACCTGCAGGGGTTAAGCAAATACTTCTGGCAGAGTACATTGCCTAAGCCTCTTAAAAGCAAATGCTATTGCTAAGAAAAATCATGGGAATTTGAATTTTTAGGATAAAACAATTTTTTTGAAGACCAGGTAGGGCTAGGAAAGAGAAGTGTCTCACTCTGGGAACATTGCTTGTTTTCCCAGAAGTTTGACTATGAATAGCAGCAGGATCTGGATTTACTTGGTTTAACTTTCTTAGGTAGGTAAATGAGTCCCCATGTTGCTTTCTGCAACATTTGAACAGTAATAGCCCACATATATGGCTGTGAGTCTCCAGGAAATACACATTCTAATCTTTTAAGGATGGTTTAATGAAGATGTGGAAGCTGGCACTGAATGCTAACAGAAGGAGATGGCTCTATGCCAACCACCTTGAGGCTGGCAGGGCCTTCATTCACAACCCCTTGCAGATGCAAAGACCCTGGAGGCACTAAGTGTGTAGGCTACTAACCTCAGGTCCTCACCTGAGAGGAACAGGCAAAGCTTCCCCCAAAGCCTGAATCCAAGGGGAGTTTGAGAAAGGATGGCCAGGTTTGGAAGGCTGAGAAGGCAGCTGGCTCAGGTCTTCAAAGCCTTGCCTTTTCCAGCAGCATTGGGCTCTAATTCCAGCAGCTGGCTCTCAGAGCTGGGACTGCCTAGGGACACTCTGATGTGCTGGTGACAACCAGTCATCCTGTCAATTAGAATTGATGCAAGGTCATCTGGAAATTGTTCCCCCATGGGATTAGTGTGCTGTCCAGCTCCTCCTGCCCTTCTCTGTCCAGCCCTTCTTTCTCTCCCATTCTCTCCTTTGACTTGGCTCTATTTCCCTTATCAACCTCTTCTTGAGTTCCCACAGGTCATGTTTGATTGTTTTTCACTCTTACCCCATCCCCTTCAGAAAAAAATAGAAAGTAATCCACAGATAAGAAAGAGGATTGCTTATCCAAGCCATATAGAATAGAGTGTTTTTGTCTTGTCATTTCCATCACTCTTACCTCCCTAGCTTGACTTTTTTGCTTAAAAAAGGGAAGCACTGCAGTGCACAGCACCTGACAAACACAACTCCAGTCTTAACTGGATGATTAAGTCTAGGATAAAAATTAACTTTAAACAATAACACAGCATTTTACTTAGTACACCATCTTGAGGAGCAGAGATCTGAAAATGCCCTCAACCAACAAGGACCAAACGCCTTCTGATCAGTGCTGAGCTCCCTTAGGCCTCATTTCTGTGGCCTGAGCTTCAAAATGCCTGGGGCTCAGTCCAGGTTCAGACCCTCCAATTACGTCTGGGAACAATGAATCCAATAAAATGGAAGAGCTAAGTCTGCATTATGTTCTTAGAAGAAAACTTTTCCACTAACCTAATGAAGTTGTCCATCATGATGCAATTATCTGCTTACCTACAAGGTCAGCAGGCTTCATTAAAGCCTTTTGAAACCAAGTAGCAGCACAAAATGTTTTCTCATTTTCTGATAGCTCTGTAGATGGCCCCCAATATAATGAGAAAGCAGCAGCAACTGCTCATTTACCAACTATATTCTGCACATTTCAAGACCATCCAGTTAGTATCATGATACTGTGGTGGTGAAAGCAACACCTCGGACCATCCAGTTAGTATCATGATACTGTGGTGAAAGCAACACCTCAATATCCCAAACAGAGATAATTGCTGAAACACTTTTGTTGCACTTGTTCTTTCTCAACCTGTATCTGTGTAAAAGCTGTGTCTGAGCTGGGAGGGAAAAAAAAAATAAAAAAAATCAATCCATTTTTGTTTTATTTTACTGATAAGATGAGATTAATGTCTCCTCATGTTTCCTTTCAGGAGGTGTGCTTGGTACAGTCTGCTTGCTTCTCCATGCCAACCTCTAGACAGCTCCCCACGTCAGAAATCAATAAGACAGGAGCCCAAGAAGTTACCAAACCAAGGCAAACGTGCAACAAAATGGAAATCACTCAGGATGTAGGAATCTACCTGCAGGATATTTTTATTCAGATTAAGACTCCTTCTCTGAGGTCTGCATCATGATGCAACACACACACCTGCACTGTGAAAAAGCACCATCTCAGCACTAACTGAGCCCACATAATGCTGGACAAATGGAGCTACTGGAACTGCAACAGAACCTCTTTCTCCAAACAAGTACAGATTGACTCAGGGCAAACTGATAAAAGGGTTCTGATTTAATTCCCTTAACTGCTGTGCAGATGCTTTGCCTTCATAGCATTTACATCTGCTGTGCAGAAAGGTGTAATAAATTGCTCTATCATGATAAAACATAACCTGCTGGCTTAGAAAAAAAATAACAGAAGGCTTTTAAACAATGTTACACTGAACATCTACAGGTAAGTTTCCTTCTAGTGAGTGCAGCCATCCTAATTTGACCCAGAAAAGTTCTGCTTTTCTGGTCCAAACATGTTCCACACTGTAGCAAAGTCAGCAGCTTCCTCATGTAGCAGATTATTATGGCAACAACATCAGCTAACTTGAACCTACAGACCCTGTCACCCTCCTGACTCCAAGCTCTTGAATTTATCTCAATTAGTTTTAGTGGAAAGAGTCAAAACTCAAAACAATCTTGGTCAAACATTATTATTACTTGAGTGCACCATCCCAGCAACATGGCAAATGTGAGCACACTACAGTACCACACCACAAGGAAGGTCTATATTTAACCAGGAGATGCTAGTAGATAGATCAAGTGCTTCATCCAACACAAAAAAAGTTGGTATTTCCTTTTTTTTCTTACCAGACAGTACAGTAGAAAAAGCAAGAAGTGAATTATAAGGTATAAGGAACAACATGGATCCAAACACTTCTATCCTAGGCAACATCCTCTGACACTTGGTAAAATCAGAGCAAGCCACGAGCAGAGCTCAGGGCTGGTTTTTTACATTTTGTGTGTCAGATCCATTCCAGTAGCCCTGTAGAAAATTGAGAGTAGCTGTAATTTTCATGCTGTAACTTCCCAAATCTGCTCTCTTCTTTCTACATCTCCAAATCTACGTTTGCAAATCTACCCATCTCAGGATCAGCATTTTCTGTGGCACTTCTTTAACTCACCTCTGCCAAGAACATCACCCATCTTTTAATCTGAACCAATCTTTGAGTGTTACAGAATGCCCATACTGTCATCCTTGTGGAACATTCTACAGGGACTTGTAGTGAGAGGACAAGGGATAATGGATTAAACCTGGAAGAGGGGAGATTTAGTTTGGACAGTAGGAAGAAATCCTTCACTATGAGGGTGGTGAGACACTTGTCCAAGTTGCCCAGGGAAGTTGTGGCTGCCCCATCCCTGGCAGTGTTGAAGGGCAGGTTGGATGGGGCTTGGAGCAACCTGGGCTGGTGGGAGGTGTCCCTGCCCATGCAGGGGGGTTGAAGCTAAATGATCTTTAAGGTGCCTTCCAACCCAAACCATCTTATGATTCAATGAAACTAACAGACCAGATAATGTTCAGATCTGCAGTGAAGCTATCACAGAAGCTGCATGGCAGACACACAGGTGGTTTATCAGCCTGTCCTGGAAAGCAGCTTGAGCACATAAGAAGCAAAGTGTACCTCCTGGAAAAACACTGCCCAATTCTGGAGATGCTGTCACAATGGCAAGTCTCACACAGCACCAGAGATAAATGCAGCACTCAAGCTTCCTTAAGAGAGGCACAGAAAATAGTCACTTGTCAAGCCTGTGTGTGAGTTGGAGGTCAGGGATCCTCTAGGCAGGTCTCAGCCACCACAGAAACTCATGAAATGTTCTCTGAAGCAACATTCCTCATAGATTAGCACACTGTAATCATGACAAATGTAAAGGTATTACAAATTCCAGAAATAGTGTTTATTTCTCTGAGGGAACCAACTCTCTTCCTCTACCCCCCGCTCAGAGAAATGGCTGAACGTCTCCAAATCCAACTATCCTTAATGTAATAATCTGTTATATTCTGCTTAAATCTTTCACCAGTTAGTGAGTATTTTACCATGTTTTCCCACTTAAGTGTTTGGGGACTGAAAGAGGTTTCTCCTTTCCACCCCCCCCCAGTTGTAGACAGGCTCTGGAGGCAAGATGCACAGTCAGAACAGATGCAAAGATTACACAGCTGGTTCTGTGTTTGTTGCATGTTCTATTTCTGCTGCCTGAAGAGTTCTTCCCTCCCCACCTTCATATCCTTTGGAATCCTTCCTGCCACTTGCTGGAACTCTCCTCAGGACAGATGGGAGAACATATTCAAGAGGAACCTCTTTTTTTTCCCCCTATCCTTTTCCCTACTCACTTCAGTTAGTTTCTCCTAAAAGTTCTAGTAGATAAAGGGGCAACACAGTGTGTCCAGTGCCTGCCCCAGTTCAAAACAGGAACTCCAGAGAGCCAGAGAACCATCCCATTGGGCTTGAAAGGCTTCAGATCACATCAACAACCAGTGAGGAACACAAAGAGACCAGCTCATGGAAATAAAGACAAGTGTGTTACACAGTGCTGGAACTCTGGAGATGCATCCTGCCCTACATGGGCCCAAAAGCACATCATGTGGTACTTCCAGGGAGAGATGTCAGAGCCCAGCTTTTATCTCCAAAGCCAGTTCCTTCAGCCTAGGTATTGGATGAAGGTGACCAGGAGGTCTCAGGTGAGGGATGCTGGGTGGCTGGGGTGCCACCCAAGGCAGAGGCCACCTCACCACAGTTGGATGTGGCAGAGCTTGGTGCTGAAAGGGACTCCAACCACTCCTGGGTCCCACCAGGAGCCCCATTACACCGCCCAGGTTCTGTCCTGCCACTTGTACACATCACCCAACATGACCAAGTGACTGGAGAAATAAATGGATCTTACAAATTTCAGTTTCCCTCAGCAATTCCAAGAACACACTCCCAGAAACCTGAACTTCCTGGAGCCCTGTTCCAAGCGTGGGCTGCCTCAAGGTGAGTCTCTCTTATTGGCTTCTAGAAGAACAATGATCAGAAAGCAACACAAAACGTGACATCTTTTGATAGCTTTGATTTGCCTGCAGTACATTGTGCAGCTTCAAGCAATTAAACTGATCAGCTGTTATTCACCACTCAAATGCTACCCCCTGACTGGATTGTGCCATACTGTTCAACTGACTGAATTCCACCACTAAAGAGCAGTGTGTAATGAAAACAGGTCGTGTTTCCAAAAAAACCACAGCTAGGATGGGATTTACATTTTACATCACATTTTAAAAGGCAAATGTGTGCCTGTATTTTAGCTGGATTGAAGGATAGCCAAAAGGGAAAACACAGCAAGATTTCCTGGAATACCATTTCTGGTCTGTCCTTTAAACTGTAACACAGGTATAAAGAAAGAACAGGCTTACACCCCCTGAAATAACAAAAGATAAATGTGAATTGATTTGGAAGAAAACCCACTAAAAGTTGTAGCTAAAAAGAGACAATAAACATCATGTACCAGAAATCACTTCATTATAAAGCCCATGCTCATCACACAGCACAGTCTGTACATTAAGAAACTAAGAGGCCTAGTTTGTATAAATATTAAAGAATTATTTATAACCTCAAATATAAATAAATCTGCATTATAAGCAGCAGAGTGCACTTAGAAAGTATCTAGAATGGAAGACATTCAGGATCTTGCAAGACACTGCTGAGAAGGACCTTGCTTTGGGTGTATTCCCAGGGATACCAACAGCATCACTTGGCAGAAATAAGATGGCAAGACCTGTAAGAGATAAAAGCTGTTTTTAAAAGTATCATTTTGAAAGTCCTCAGGACCAAGGAGCAAAGTATCTCCTTGTCTTCTGGAGATGCTGGCCTCTCTCCAGTGACTGCAGAGGAACCTCAAGGACCAGGATGATCTGTAAAGTGTGGATGGCCACCAACAGGCATGGAGTCATGTCAGCTGCTGCCTGCTCTTTTCCTTACAAAAGCCCCAAAATGTCACTGATAGAAAGGGAGCTATCAGAAAGGAAGAACTAGGATATGGGCTTTTAGCATCTCCAGGACAGAAACCACAGATGCAAGAAGAATGAGACCTGTAGATTCTGGGTGTGTGTGGGGGAAGACCAAAGGCTCAAGCATTTCTGTACTGCGAAGAATGAGACCTGTAGATTCTGGGTGTGTGAGGGGGCTCAAGCATTTCTGTACTGTCATTTTATATGAACAAGGCATTTGAAGGTTGGACACAGCAACAGCAGCCAGGGCAAACTGTTCAAGGGGTTTGGAGCAGGGAGGGGTCAGCTTGACAGATGTTTGAAGGCAACTGTGTTGACAGGTTGGTCATGTACTGTCAGGAGAACCAGCTCCTGAGGTAGCACAGAAGCATCTGAGTCATGGCTTTGGTTTTGAAAAAAAAACCTGAAATCTTGTTTTCCTTTTTTTTTTTGGATAAGATCTGATGGCAGGATATTGGAGAAGACTGATGATGACAAAATTTCATAAGATCTGTAAAGTGTGGATGGCCACCAACAGGCATGGAGTCATGTCAGCTGCTGCCTGCTCTTTTCCTTACAAAAGCCCCAAAATGTCACTGATAGAAAGGGAGCTATCAGAAAGGAAGAACTAGGATATGGGCTTTTAGCATCTCCAGGACAGAAACCACAGATGCAAGAAGAATGAGACCTGTAGATTCTGGGTGTGTGTGGGGGAAGACCAAAGGCTCAAGCATTTCTGTACTGCCATTTTATATGAACAAGGCATTTGAAGGTTGGACACAGCAACAGCAGCCAGGGCAAACTGTTCAAGGGGTTTGGAGCAGGGAGGGGTCAGCTTGACAGATGTTTGAAGGCAACTGTGTTGACAGGTTGGTCATGTACTGTCAGGAGAACCAGCTCCTGAGGTAGCATAGAAGCATCTGAGTCGTGGCTTTGGTTTTGAAAAAAAAACCTGAAATCTTGTTTTCCTTTTTTTTTTTTGGATAAGATCTGATGGCAGGATATTGGAGAAGACTGATGATGACAAAGATTTCATAAGCCTAATCAGGAGAAAGTAGTGGGAATGTATTCAGTTACAAAAGAAGAAAAATGCCTAGAAAAGGCAATTGGATTAAAGAGTAAAGGAGAAGAGCAAGGAGGAAAAACAAGGGGCAGGAAAAGGTGAACAGAGAATTCAACAACATCAGAAATTATGATAAAGGTGCTGAAAGATCCTAATTTACCATGCCATGCCTCCAAAACTGAGGGATTTTGCTATTTCCAAGGCTATAAAATTTACAGATTATGTGCTAGTCAACTGCAGGAATTGATTTCCTTACTCAGTGTTGTTCTGCAGTTGATATTTCTTGGACATTTCCTCCAGAGGTACCTAGACACTTCTCCCCAGCTTAGCACACCAGAGCACCTTATGTAAGTGGCATTTTTGCTTAGCCCAGGTGATGTTTTCATGCACTGCACAACAAATTTACCACTAAGAAGCAAATTCAGTTCCCTAGCTGGAAGCACAGCACCTACACCACACATGCAGGCAGCTGTGAAGATATTCTAATGCAACGTTGCATCGCACTTAAATAGTTTTAATTCCCTCCCGTTTTATGATCAGCTCAAGCAAATTGAATATATGTCTGGAAACCTGTCCTTGCAAGGGTGACTTTCTCAATTCCTGCAATAGTTTACATCTTTTCTAAGGTTAAAACAGTTTTGTGCTTCATACCCACCTGATATTGAAAACTTTCTAAAAAGGGAAAGA
>NW_009952365.1:1565380-1596002 GCF_000747805.2 Chaetura pelagica | reverse complement strand
GGAAAGAGTCTGAGAACCTTTTATGAAAGAAATGAACCCAGAGCAATCCCACCTCCTTTACAAACTGATTCCAGGAGAGATGATTTATTACATCTCTAAATATATGCATATATTTAATTTTTGTCCCCCAAACAACACAGATGCCCTGTGATGAGCCTGACCACACTCCCAGCAGCACCATCATGCCACAGCATTTCCCAAAACACGCCAGTGGGGGTAAGATAAGCAGCACCCCACTGCTTCACCGCTGAGAGATCTGACAGATGTTCAAGGGAATTAATGTGTAAAAACCTAAATACGACTGAGTACAACCAATTAAAATGCTAGAAGAAGCTAAAGCACACATGGAAGCCCTTACAGCATGTAACCAGTTTGGGTGGCTGTTATTACTGCCTGGATTAAAAAGCAAAACCCATGCAGAAAGTCTGATTCTACAGTTCCTGTTTGACCTGAACGCTGCTACACCCCAAATACATTTCACACCATGTTTAAAGAATAAATTGAAGTCAGTTATCTCAGTTCTCCTCAGTACAATCTCCTGGTATCAAAGTTCAGCTTTTCCTCTTATTTTTCTTACTGGTTAACTGCACAGAACAAGTGTAAGAACTACTAATCCACCCTAAGCAAGTAATTAGTAATTCAGAAGTCAAATCACCTCAGAAATATTTCAGCTCAACTCAAATAACCCCTTTTTAAAATAATGTGGTTTTTTTAGAAGTCTCAGACAAGACTGGGTGTTTTAGATAGCCCAAAGCACCTGGCTCATCTGGACACACACAGGATAGCCTCATCCTCTCCCCTCTGCTTCCATCTATGGATTGGGAAGGTAGTGGATATGGCTGCATGTGAGCAGGCTTTAAAAATACTCACTTCACTGGAAGTTTCTTGGTTTAATTCCCACAATCAACTAGTGCCTCTTTATAGAGACTTTGGGAATTTAAAAGATGGACCATACAAAACTCACAGAGGGTGAAATTAGAAAATAAAACATAGATTTTCCCAAATTATATCTTTTGATTACTGTTTGTGGCATGGTTTAACCAGGATAACTGACAGTGAGAGGCAGCTCACAATTCCCTGATGGCATGCAAATGGACTACCTGGGGTTAGTGACTTGAAAGAAGCAAAAAGACAACTCTTAGCTGGGGTTCCATTGAAAAAAATGGCTGAAAAAAAGGGACATCTGTAGCCAGCAAAAACTGCTTAAAAGCCCCTCACAGTGAAGTTAAAACCCTTCCCAGCATTTAACTCTGAACTGCCCGGTCTGCATTGTGCTGTCATCTGTGGTCAGAGCTGACTGGGGCAGAGCCAGAACAATGTCCTGAAGGTTCTGAAGGGAATTCCTGTGCTCTGCCTACACCCACATCCCATCTGGGAACGTGACAGGCTGCTGCTTTGCTGGACAGAGATTACCCATGGAATAACGGGCTGGATTCCTTCTGGAAAATAGAACCTGACTGACAAGTTGCAGCAAACACGGGTCGGCTGCCTCCTGCTCTGCTCATGTCACACTCACAGGGAGGACCCTGAAGGAATTCCAGCTCCTTTTCCCCTGGGTCAAACCCCAGTTACCCAGACTGTGTTGGAAACCCACCCGGATGCCCAGCAGACCTTACCATGTATGTGCCACCGTGAAGCGCCGACGCTGGCGGATGCTTTTGTTCACCAGCAACTTTCTGAAAAAGCACGGAGAGTTCCTGGGGGAACTGCGAGGAGAAATTTTGGGAGACGTAGGTCTGTTCCCAGCCAGCTTGGGAAGCTCCAGCTCTAGATGCATCTGCTCTTTGAAAGTCCTGATGTAAATCTCCGACTCTGGAGTAGCCAGTTCCCTAGAAGAATCTTTTGCTGTCATAGCTCAGAGGGGATGTGGGCTCTCACCTCTCAGCACACGGAACAAAAACACATCACGCAGGCACCGCCGCCGATGAAAAGCGCTGATAAATCGGCAGAGCTGGCCCTGCTCATTCACAAGGCTGGGCTCCAAATGGAAGGGCTGCCCAAAGCCACGGCAGCAGAAATGGAAGGATGATAAGGCAGGGCTGTCAGAAACCCCTTTATCAGCCCGGCTCTCCCTCTGAAAATGCGCCAAAGTGTTTGTGTGTCAGCAGCCTCCAGCCTGCCAGCTACACGCGCGCTGGAGCCATTCAGCCCCGCACACCAGCTCATGAAAAATTCATCAGACCCAGCTCTCCCATCGATCCCTTTCTTTTTTTTGCTCTCCCATCGATCCCTTGCCCTACAGCAGTTTGGCTTTACACACTGAGGAAAAAAAAGGGTGGATTTTCCAGCGTGCTCTACCAAAATCAAGGAATTCCCCAGTCTGTGGCGAGCCAAGGAGCCCGATTCATTCAGGCCCAGGTATGTAACAAAAAGGTCTTCATTCAGAATGAGTTTCCCCCCTGCTGCAGCAGCTCCACCCATGGCACGCTCATTGGCTCAGTCTTATTTTGATAACTGGACTCTGCTCAGCTCTGCCCGGTGTGATGAGTGTGTTGGATTCTCACGAAACATTAATGACCCACCTAACAGCCCCACTGGGTTCCTGGGCACTGCTGAGCACAGCCCAGGCACGGCCAGAGGGACCCCAGGGATGGCAGCACTCGGAGTGGGCTGGGAATAAAAGGTCTGGTAGGGACAAAAAGGAAAGCAAGGAATAATGATCTGCTAGAACAAAGCGTGCAAGAATGCACGCTCCACTGGCACAGCTGAATGCTGCTGGAGCTGCCTGCTTTGGTGTCCTGGGAGCTACGGCTGGTCCAAGGGCAAAAGCACTGCGGGACACTGGAGGAGCTGGAACAGGGAAACACTAAAGGCTGGGGGACCTGGCACCTCCCTGCAAAGACACTGGAAATGAATTCAAATTCCTTTGAGCAATTAATGTATTTAGAAACACACACACACAAAAAAAAACCACCCGAGATTTGCTCTGGACATAAACAACCTCTGGAAGTGCAAGGTGAATAAAAATAAATAGCCCAGGGAAAGAAATTAAAGATCTGATGCTGATAGGAGGAGCATAATAAATACTACAGGGAATAGCAGAGCACCTTTTTAACTGGTCAAAAGCAGGAGACTCTTGGGTGCAAATACAATTCCTTTTAAAGGAGGAAGAGAAAGGAAAGAGTATCTGCAGGCAGCCTACAGTGAAAATGCTGTGATCTGCACACAAGAGAGTGATTGCACAGCCCAGGCATCAATTACACAACAAATCCCCACCAGTCCCCACACATTCCAGAGATCCCAAAACACTTGACACAAACATTCACCTGTTCTCCTCAGCTTCAAGCACAAGACTTGGTACAGGGAGCTTCCCTATGGCAGAGACTATAGTTACCACACATCCTACCTGACCTGCTGCTATGCTCTTCACCACTTAAAAATAATAATAATGTGAAAGTAGCAAGTCCTGCCTGAGCCTCACCTAAGGATACTGGAAATTGCAGTGCTATCTGATCCTGAGAGGTTCCCACAGCAGCAGCACAGGAACATTTAATGCTTTAGGAATTATGACGTCTTAGAGTCTGATCTGTTATTGTGCATCACGACTGCACTGACAGGCAGGGGAAGACAAAGGGAAGCTGGAGAGCTCAGCTGAATGAGAGCTAAAATCCACACAAATGCTTAGAAACTGGAATTCCAAAAGAAAATAAAGAAAGAACTTTCTAACTCACCAGGGAAGCAAGATCTGGTACTGGAGGGGGGTTGTGAGAATACATCTGATATTAGAGAAACAGCATTTCATAAAGCATGGAAAATGGCAAGGAGAATAAAGGGAATCATAGAATCACTTAGGTTGGAAAAGACCTTTGAGATCATCCAGTCCTGCCTTTTAAAGCACTCTGCAATAAGCCATGCTCCTCCTAAGTACTTTCCTTACCCAGACACAGAGATGTCCCAGGAGCACTGTGCATTAACGAGCGCTGCTCATTACTTGGACGCTGATACATTAGCAGTGAGATGGCAGCCCCACAGCCTGCAGGTCCTGTGGCCAGATGGGCAAAGGCTGCTGATGGAGTGAAGGAATGCAAGAAGTGCTGAGCTAATAGGATGGGAGAAGCAACCCTCCACTCTCCCTTGTGGAAACAAAGAATGGGAAGACAAAGTGCCCCCCACTGCTCTGGGCAGCCAGCATGCAGGTGCTTCTCCAAGCTGAGGTCTAGGACACCAGTTGCTTGGGACACAACCTCTGAGAATTTTGAAGGGTGGCAACTAGCACAGGATACTACTTCTGTTAAATATCTCCCAGATCTGGTGGCAATGGAAGCTAAACAGTTACCTGGAGAGGGTTGGAGATCAGCTTTCTGTTCCAGCTCCACCCTTCATGCTGCCAACTTCTGCAGGAGGACCATGGAGCCAACACCTATGTAGTCTCTACTATTTGTAGTATTGCAAACATGCTGCTTTACTCCAGGATAAGCCAAGAAGAGGAGAGAACCAGAACATCTTAAGAGACTTAAGCTAACTGACATGAAAGCTTGGTGTCAGAACTAACTTGGCAGCAATGGTGAAAAATTAACTTTGCTGTATTTGCTGAGGTTACCTGCAGCAACAGGAGGCAAAGTATCAAAACACCTGGAGAGATGATCAGGTACAAAGATGAGTTTACTTAAGTTCTCCTAGGAATACCAAGAAAAATGGGCAACAGACATCACAGTATTTCCTGAACTTCTATGACATCCCAGGAACACAGTGTCATACAAACCTTTGTCTATCATTGCCAGCTATTGTGAGCAAAAGGATCAGTAACCCAAGAGCAACAAGTAATTTCAGCTCATCAGAAAAAGGGGCCAGAGGCAGGAAGGAATAATGAGGAGGGGGAAAAGATTAAAGAAAAAGACCTGGTAGAATTGGCAGGAAAATTAAATGACTTGGAAGAACAAGGACAATTAAGGAATTTTTCAAAAGCTTAAGTATACTTGGGTGAGTTTTCATATGAGCTTCCTGCCTTACCAGAGTGACTGGGATTCCAGAATTAATATATTTTATTAGAATAACTGCTAGAGGTGGAACATGCACCTCCTCACCAGAGGCTGATCTTCATTGTGTTGGGAGCAATTGCTAAGCAACAAGAATACACACTTTTCCTTTACAGTAGCACTATTATTTACCTGTTCCTAAGTCATAATTGCCAGGATACAACAAATTGCCAGAGAAGAGGTAACTGTGAAGTGCCCTACATGCCTCAGGAGGAGAGAAAGGGTGGTTAGAGGACTTTTCACAGCACTTCCAGCCAGCAGTAGAGTAATGGGGTAATTCCTCCAAATAGCACTCTCTGGATGCACATTTAGACACAAAGAGCTAGGAAGCTCCACTCTGTTAACTTAGTCATCATTCCATCCATACAGAGGAGCAAGGCATCCCAAGAAGGTACTGCTAACCTGACAGCATATTAATTAGAAAAATTATTTCAAGGGATTGTGTTTTGCTGGTACTACCTTGACTTCTTTTTTAAAGGAAGGAAACCCAGGATAAACATGTTTTTCATCAAGTAGAGAGTCTCCTTTTCAGAAATCCTGGCTTTCATAGAATCACAGACTGGTTTGGGTGGGAAGGGACCTCAAAGCTCCTCCAGTCCCAAACCCCCTGCATGGGCAGGGACACCTCCCACCAGCCCAGGTTGCTCCAAGCCCCATCCAACCTGCCCTTCAACACTGCCAGGGATGGGGCAGCCACAGCTTCCCTGGGCAACATGGGCCAGGCTCTCACCACCCTCACACAAGAATTTCTTCCTCATGTCCAACCTAAACCTCCTCCCTTTCAGTATTCTGTCTTTAAAAGCAAAAATAAAGATATTTTTCAAGCCTTTCAAACAATTTGAAAATTACTATGTGTGCCAATGATTATAAAATCACCACAGATCCTCCCTGCATATTTTTAGTTACTGTTGGAGCACTTTGCTGCCTAAATGTGCAGTATGTGCTCCTGAAGCAATACAGGGATCTGTTCCTGGGGGCTTGTTAGTCCTGGAAGGACTTTGATAAACCCTCAGACATATCAGTGTTTGCTCAGGCATTTGTGCAAACATGGTATTGCAAAGGTCACTAGAGAGATGGTCATCTCTAGAACCTTTATTAATAGTTGATGATGCACAAGGGAAGGACTTAACCTGACTCTTGGAAGCCAGGATCTTTCTTTTAGACCATAATTTGAATGCACTTGATGTAAAAAAGACATATTGGGCCAGCAACATCATGGAATGTCACTGCACTGTCACCACTTAACATTTGGGTTTCTGCCAGATGTGCAGGGCAGAAGATGGGCTGGGAGAGGATCTACAAGGGACTTCCAGGAGAGAAACTCTAGAAGCTGATCAGCTCCATCAGCCCACAGAGATGAAAGGGCAATCTGATCCTAGGCAGGAGGCAGTGAAATCACTGTCTCCCTCTAGCAGGTCAGCTAAACCATATCTCAATTACAAAAGAAAAGGGTTAGTGAGAGAAGAAGTGATGAGGCAGGAGACTAGAAACTGAAATTAGAATTGGGTGACTGAAGGAAGTGATGAGAGGAACAGAGCACCTGAGGAAGGTCTGTGTTTCTGAAAGGACAGAAGGACAAGATTCAGAGGAAAAGAGGGAAAGTAAACCAAGGCAAGGGAGACAAAAAGCTATAAAACAACAATTTTATCTGGGACTGAACCAATAAAGACATTTGAGTAGAGAGCAGAGGCAATGAGATGGTAGAAGACAGAGTCCAGAATATGGGAATAGTCACTTGCACTGGAAAATAACTCAGTTAAAGCAACTGCAGTACAGAAGGGAATAAATCTGCAGTGGAAATGTCACAGGACTGACATGGATGTGATCTTCAGCTCGAGGCCTAAGGCAGAAGATGTGATTTGCAAGATGAGCCAGTGCTGGGAATAAATAAGAGCAATGGGAGACAGGGAAAGATGTGAGGGGGAGGTAAGTGAATCAAACAGAAGAGAAATGTCTAGGGGGAAAAACTTTGAGCAAGATGAAGAAGGTATCATTGAACTAGAAGCTGTAGAGGGTAAAATGTCCAGGAAAACAGGTGCCAAGCAACTGTGCTTCAACATGAGGACAGATACTGTGGATTAAAACATAAGGATAGGAAGTGACAGCCAAGGCTTGCAGTCAGAGCAGTGGCTGGTGAGAAAGAGCTGGGAAGACAACAATGATGTGGAAAATAAAAAGTGAAACAACTGGATGCAGCACTGCTAAAACCTGGAAAAGATCCCAAGGAAATAAAACCCCAACTGTACCACCAGCACATAAGGATGTGTTTGCAGCAGAGAACTTAAATCTTTCCAGTGATGTAGTTTGTTCTCTAGACACAACAGAAGTGGAGAAAAAGGGAAAAGAAAGATGAAGAGCATAAGCTGGGGAGACTGACACGGGAGGAAAGGACAAAATATGTACTTCTTGCTGCCTTTATTTCCCTCTAGCACAACCAAGAGGCACACTGTTCATCCCACCAGTCAGGGCTACTCAGCAATCAGAGGCAGAACCAGAATGAGTTAGTTCTACTTCATTCCTATCCCAATTTTACTTCTAGCTCCCTCAGAGTAGCAGCAAAGTAGACAACAGCCTATACTTAAATATATACCTATGATTGACATTTTTAAGCCATCATACCAAACTCTGATGCTTTCAAAGAGATTTAGCCTGACTAATAAGATGTCACCATTCTAAGTTGATCAGCCACATCTTCCTACAAGGCAGTAAAGAGAAGCCACAGCACAGGGATCAAGCTTCCAGAACATGCAGT
The DNA here is from genome assembly GCF_000747805.2 of Chaetura pelagica. NCBI lineage: Eukaryota > Metazoa > Chordata > Aves > Apodiformes > Apodidae > Chaetura > Chaetura pelagica. Next base: position 1,588,274 of record NW_009952365.1, on the reverse strand, counting down.
ACAAACCTAGTGCTCAACAACAATAATATCTAGAACAATATCTAGTATTATATAATATAAATGAGACAGCAAAGGAATATTATCTAGAAGCTGTTAAACAGCAAACATCTTCAATCCTCCCTCAATAACATCTTCATTAATAGAAGGCTGAGCAAAGACAAAAGCAGGGAAGTCTCTTTGGCTCAGAAGTGGGAGGCTTTTTGGTATTTGATTTCTATCTTTTTAAGTAAAAAATAAATAAATAAAAAGATGCCTGTCTTTGCTCAATTGCAGCATCTGCTGCCTCACCACTAGAGCTTCAAAAAGATCACTCCACGACAGAAAACTTTAAATGATGTTTGAGGGTTTTTCTTGTACTTTCCTGAAAGCTTCCAGAACTGATAGGCAGAAGACATCACTGCCTATTGGTTTGCATGACAAACCTCCCACATTTAAGAGGGGGGAAAAAAAGCCCCCACAAACTAAACAGCAGTTTGCTGCAATTTATATTAGTGCTGGAAGATCAGGTTTTTCTATGCTTAATAGTTTAAAATTATATAGTCTTTATCTCTATTTCTATAGATTATGGGGTCCCTGAAATTCTCTGCATCAGTCATTCTTGCCCAGGCCTTTGGAGAGCTACAAATGGCCACAGAAGACAGAACCAGGCAACCCCTTGGTTTGCAGTACAAGAGCTGAGCCCACTGCAAAAGAAAGAAGCAACTGGAAAAGTCCATCCTTACCCATTTCAGGCCACCAGCACAGAGAAATCACCCACATCTACAAGAGCTTAGCAAAGGTTGAACAGGACCTTCTGTATAGAAAGGGTGACCTTTTGAGCACTTCCCATTCCATTAGCATCCAGTTGCTCTCTATCAGGTTGAGAAAGCTACTTGCATGTTAGCTTTTGGTGTAGCACCCAACAGCTGGGGCCCCTGTGTATGTTTTCTTAAGTTTTTAGCTCTTCAAAACATCCAGTACCTAGAACAAGGTCGAGAAGGTCCAGAATACTTTTCAGATCAGTCACAAATAAATGAACCCAAAGAAAGATAACTTGAGAGTTTTGGGTGGCTTGGATGCTGGTCTGTTCACACTGAATTTGTCACCTACACGATGGAGAGTTGGACTAGATGATCTTTAGAGGTCCCTTCCAACTCCAGCAATTCTGTGATCACCCAGGTCATGGCACCATTCCAGTCAAGCCCTCCCATGTGCCTTCAGTCACAAATATTACTTGCATCCAGAACATGGATGAAGAAGTCAGTAGTAACTGTAACCCTGATGCTTCTCACTTGCCATTTAGCCCTTACATGGGATTTGGTACTTTTTTTCCCCCACAGTAAACCAGTTTTTATGTTATGTCCTAGCAGATCCTTGCCTGATTTCGAGCATTCCTCAGAAAACACTGAAGTGCCTCCTATATTCTCCACAGTGAGTAATCACAAATGTTAGACCAACCTGTATTACTTGCCATTATTTTCTCCTTTCTGAGCTACAGATTCATGTTTCACAGATTAATTCAGTCAGCCAACTTATTCTTCACAGGCAAAGACCTCTGGGGTGACTCCAGGGAAAGGAAAAGCCAATAGCAGCCAAATCTTATGATTTCACACATCCTTTACTTTGGATGGGATGAAGAAAGGCCCCATGCTCCTACAGAGATGTAGCATGAAGGCATCTCCAGAAGGGTCCTTGCCTGAACAGGTCAGCTCACCTCTCAGCAGGCTGCTGGTTTATGTGCTTGGTGGTGTGTTATCTGACTGCAAGTAGCACTTGCTGCACCTCAGGTGTGTGTGCCACGAACGTGCCTGTGACTAAGCACCTCATCTCCTGTGAGTCACCAGAATTTCACAGCCAGGCTCAGGTGTTTGCTCAGCCTGCAGAGATGCCTCTGCCCCCACGTGCAGGAGCAACTCCAGGCACCACAGAACCATCAAGATTGGAAAAAACTCCTGAGATCACCAAGCCCAACCACCAACCCAACACCCACTAAACCATGCCCTGAAGTGCCACATCTATATGCTTTTTTAACACCCTCATGGATGGTGACTCCACCACTGCCCTGGGCAGTCTCCTGCAATACTTGACCACTCCTTCTGTACAAAAATTGCTCCTAGTATCTAATCTAAACCTCCTTGCAGTGTGAAGCCACTTCCTCTTGTCCTATCACTTGATCCCTGGGAGAAGAGACCAACCCCTCCAGCTTTCCTGGAGCCCCTTCAGGCACTGGAAGCTGCTCTAAGGGCTCCCTGGAGCCTTCTCTTCTCCAAGCTGAACACTCCAACTCTCTGCCTGCCTTCCTAGGAGACAGGTACACACACCTGGGGGCACACACCCCTTGCACAGCAGAATTTAAACCCACTCCCTTGCTCACACAGCAACCCAGAGCAGAGCACCACCAGAAGCACCATGTGTCCCACCAAACAGAGACACAGCCAATGCCAGGGATCAGCTGGGAGCCAGAGGGCAGCTCTCCAGACAACAAAGCAAACTGGGTTTGATCTTCCCTTTCAGGTAAAGTTATCGCTAGAAAGTTGTGTCAAAATCTGGTCTGATTCAGCTTTTCTACCCACTGTATTTCCACATTCTCCGTTTAGTTTATATTCTTGGGAGGATGGAGTTTGAACATAGTATTTCAAAAGCTTTGTTGGCTTTAGCTAATTAACAGTGACTCATTTCTTTCCATTCTAGGCACATTTCAAGCTGTCTCATTTCACTCCGGCTCGAGGTATATAATTATAATTGAATCATTCCAAGCCTATTCTGTGTGCCTACAGCCACCTCTGTCCTGAGCTACTAGTATCTCCAGGCAAATCCTGAAGCATCAAACTTCAAGATTATCTTCAACAAAGTTACTGGGCTGTAGACAACACAAGAGCCACCTCACAGCAGAACATTTTCAGCTGTTCTTGAGAAGCCCCCAGCACCCCAAGCTCCCACCAGTCCCCCTGTTCAGCACCAGGAATGAGCCATCCCTAAAGGTACCAGATAATAATTTCTTCCTCCTGAAGAGCAAAAAAAAAAAATCACCAAGAAGATGAAACCCTGGAGGACCAGATCTAACACTCTTCAGTGCTCTCTACATCTTTCATATTGTCAGGAAACTTGGGACAAATCAGATTCAGTCTGATTTTCAAAAGCCAAGCTATGATCCACATCTCCCAGGAACAGCATCGTGACAAACTCTTTTCCCTAAGGAATATCCTAGATGTTATGACAAATGCAGCTGATCTCCTTTTCCAAGGTATGTAAATGGCCCCCAGAAATGCAGGAAATACACTTGGAAATAAAGGAAGCATGTTCTATCAGAATAATTGATCCTGCTTCAATACAAGAAAACCTGATGGGATTTATATAAATTATCAGCATTTTGGACCAGATAATATCCAGAGGTTCCTTCTAACTTCAACTGTTCTCTGATGCAAATAATTTTAAATACAGGTGTAAAACCCAAAATCATGTTTTTACATTTTGGGGCCTTTTTTCTTCTAGGTTTTAATTTTTCACATCATATGGGAAGTCAGCTCATCTACTTTTTTACCTTCCAAGATTGCAGCTTATTTCTTCAAATCTGGCTGAATTTGAATTTATCTAAGAAAAAAAGACTTCACCCTGTTTCTCAAAGTATCATCCCACAGTCTGAAACAACACTTAAAAAAAATAAAAGAAAAAAGCTCCATATTTCTCCAAAACAGCATCACTCCTCCTGAATGTTTTTTTCACCCCACTGTTCCATCTTCAACTATTACTTGAAATATTTCCTTTCATTTCACAGGATTTACAGATCTCAAACCTGTAAAGGAGTGACTGGGTGTATTACCTCCTGCTTAGTTTGCCAGCCTGCCTACAGTTTTAATATCCTTTTTAATCCTCCAGGCCAATCTCCATCCCCTTTACCATTACAACTTTCACTACCCATCCCTCACTTAACCTACCACCAGCCCAACAGCTTCAACGGTGGCTACAAGCTGGCCCCAGCTGAACTCAGCATTTCTGCTGCTTTGCTTTCAGAACCAGCTGCCCAAAACCCCCCTGGAGCTTTTGCTTTTAATGCTGCATCAGATTTGCTGCCCACGATCACCATCTGGAGAAGGATGCGCAGAACTGCAAGCCCAGCTTTGACACCCACACAGCCCTCTCACACCCTTCCTCTGCACACCCCAACTTCAGGAAGATTTTTCAGATGGGCACAGAAAAGAGGGACAAGCCCTTCATGCCTGGTTTCCAGATGCTGACCACCAAGCTGCACAGAAGAAAGCAAGCTGGACACCTTGGGCACTGACAAGTGACACACAGCAAGCTCACAAGCACACAGAACACTGGAGCCAGCTGGTTCCTTCTGCATGCTGTAAAAAGCAAATAAAAACAGACTAATGGGTCTTTTTTTGTTAGTAAGTGGCAAGAATGTGACTCCAACCCCAAGCCTGTTGACAGACAACAGCCTTCAAAACCCAGGGAGCTCTCATGTAGCCCTTCCCAAAGAGCCAGACAGATTTTGCACTGGACAATTTGCACCCACACATTTCAATACCAGCATTTGAACCCCAGGATAAACATTTAAACAGAATCTCTACACCCTGGAAAAAAAAGAGCACTCCTTACCATATTTAATATCCACTATATCAACTCTCAAAAGAATTCTTAAGGCCTTTATTTCCTTACTCTTTGGGACTCATCTTAGAGGTTATTTTTGTTTCAACATAGAAACTTGATGCAAAACTGCCAAAATGTCTCCACAGATGTGAGTCAGATGTGTAGAAATGGTGTAAATCAAGCTTGCTGTCACACCTAACCCAGGAGCTGGGAAGTATAAAAAAAAAAACAGGGTAAGGGAACTATTTTGGGTGTTCCAAGTGTAGCTACAAATATATTCTTCACATCCTCGCTCTTCCTTCTCGGGGATTTCTTTCTTTGGATTTATTATCACCAAGCTTTAGTCCTAAAATATGGAGCAGATTGTGGCAAACATTGCAACAACTTTTAGGAAAATATGGAGGATGTTTGTGCAAAAGCAGCTCATAAGACTTCTACATTCAGCTTCCCACTTGAAGGTCTGGATCCCACAAATCCCTCCCCTTGCAGGACTCATGAAAGCTCTTCTGTCCACGTTTGCCATTCTCACACAAATCATTCTCACACTGCAGCTGCCTTAGAATTATTGCTTGGGAGACAGCCTGCCCACTTTTTCTTTGCTGGTTGAAGATCTTGTCAGATCAAGAAAACACAGCTGTAATTAAAAAAAAAATAAAAAAAATAATAAAAAAAAGGCAACCGACTCAGAAATATTTTCATTTATTAGGTTTCCATGTATCTTAAGTTAAAATATTTCTGGAAGTAATGGGTGACCTTCTCATGCTTCTGACTTTGATATTACCACTGGAAGTCAAATTTAAGGTGATCTGTGACAAATATAGCAGAAGAACTACTTCCAGAAGGAACAGGTTTCTTTGTCTTTACCCCTCCCAAATAATATATTGTGTATTTGAACTCTCTCAGCATCTTTTTCAAACCCCAGCTACTGCAGACCCAGAAACAGCAGAATTTCCACACCAGGCACCATGAGCATACAGGCTGTAGCACAGCACTGATGTGGGTTGAATTCTGTGCTTGAAAAAATACCAAATTCCACCTAACCAGTGTTTCAATAACCACATTTCAATATTCAATGACCAAAGCATCTCCAAGCTACAAATCTGTGAACCCTCAGAGAAAACCCAACATACTAAAGGGAACATTCAACAATTTGTATTAGATGTATAGAAGTTATTACCAAAACCTTACAGAAAACCTATATCTGAACCCTACACTGTTGATGCATTTCAGTTGTGTGTACCTGAATACTCAGTGCTGCATTCATGGGGCAGATTAATGGACTAATGAAGATACACACCACACTTCCAAGGAGCAGAACACTGCCATTCCCTTCCACCAGAACACTGGGAGAAACACAACTGCCAGAAGACAAATCAAGAGAGATCCTGACCAGATATGGGGAGACATTTTTGAGTTGAGGACAGTCACACAGCAGAACAGGTTGCTCAAAGAAGATGTGAAGTCTCCATCCTTGGAGGTTTTCCAGATCAGGATAAAGCCCCCAGAGCAACTTAGTCCTCACAGCTGACGTCACTGCAAATAACCTCCTGAGGTCCCTTCCAGCCAGAATTATCCAATAATGCTATGAAACTAAGAGTTGGATACTCTTTTCACAAGGAAAATCCTCTTTCCTTTCCCAGTCTGACATTTACAGTTTCATGCCATCAGGCTCCCTACATACATGTAAAGTCTTTTCCCTTCCCTCTGATGAAAACATGTTAATTTTCTCCCTGTGGTCTCTGGCATATTTATTAGAGCTCCAAGGAAAGGTATCCTTAAAGTGAGGTGAGAAAAACCAAATAAAACAGACTTGCAATAAGAACAGTCTTACTGGTGAGGCCAATGGTACATCTAGCTCATGATCTTGACTACCACAAGAGACTGAAAGCACAGAACAGAAAGGAACAGCAGGCAAACATACATGATACTTCCCCTCAAATATCTCCCAGTCCTAAACAACTTGCAGCTCAGAAGCTGAACAAGAGATGGGATTCAGGTATTCAGAAGGAAACCACAAGTTACTCCTCCAAGGACCTGTAAAACCTTGAGCCTGCTCAAACTACTTGCACCTCCAGCATCCTGCAGTACAAAGGTCCACAGCACAACTAGAAGCTGTGGAAGGAACCTCCTCCTTGCACACGCTTCATGCCTGCCTTACCAGTTTATTGGATGGCCCCTTGTTCTCATATTGAAAGGGACAATAAGCAATAAATAAACTATTCTTCATACCACTAGCAAGACCTCAGTCCTGTCCCTTTCCTTGACTGACTTTTCCACGCTGAAAACTCCAGCCTCCTTGGTCAATCCCAGCACAAAATGCTTTCAAAATGTTTGATGATCTTAGAGGTCTTTAACTCTTTAGCTCTGCTGTACCCTTTCATGAGAGGAAGGACCAGAACCATTCACTACATTCAACATTTGACCAAGAAAGGATGTTCCGTTTTATCTTCTATTCTTTTTCAAACCTTTAACAACTAATTTGCTTTTTTTGACCATTAATAAGCACTGAACTTGCAGTGCTTGAAATCCACTCTATTGCAGTTCTATCCTACACTCAGGGTCTTGCTCCTGAGTAGTAATATTGCTTTGCAGTTGCAATCCTTTCACTCTCAGATGACTTGGTATTTATCGACACCGAAATTTTCCTATCACTTTATTGCCCACTCACTTAGTCTCTTATCACTCATATCATTCCAAAGCTGCTCCATCACAGTGGCACATACTGGGCTTACAGCCTGCCTCTGGGGTGTATTTTATGCAGAACTGAAGCACAATATAGAAGCCCAAACAGCTTGGGGACCAGATCTGACTTGCTCCACTCCCACAAAAAACCTCCAGCAGACTGAGTATGCAAGGGATATTGTGTGGGTAAGGAACTGCCTGGTATGGGGTGGAGAACAGTCCTAACCTGTTCAAAAGCCCTTGATGAGTAGAACTTAAAGAGAAAATGGGGAAAATCAGACCCATTTTCTGCCCAGCAGTCAGTCTGACAGGTGCCCAAGTCAGCAAGGCGAGGTGGGTGCGAAGCTGCCGGGACAGCCCTTGGCACCCCTGGCACCCTCACCAGCAGCTCCCTGTGTGCCTCTGAGCTGAGACACGGGGTTCAAACAAAACAGAGAAATCCAAAGCTATCTGGTCACTTAGAGGAGACTAACAGCAGTAAAGAAATAGCAGCCACCTGAGGATCAGCTCTGCTCAAGAAAACCCAGCTTGTGCGACCAGGTTGACTTTGCTACAAGAGAAGAGAGGAGCAGCAATGCCCTCTTGTGTTCCAAGGGAAGCTAATCATACATCCATTGCCATTCTCTGTGCGTTCCCAAGTGGTGGATGAGGGTGTATTCAAAGATCAGAACTAATTCATTCTTAAAAACATTCTTATGAATAGGCAGCCACGGCTACAAATTGCTGCAGATACACAAACGGGAACATCTGTGAAATGCTCATAAAGGTAAACCAACCAAAAAACTGGTCAAAATTCACACTCCATCTGAAATTACAGAACTCTTTTTATTAAATTTATCCACAACTACTGCACACAAAACTTGAACAAAAGCCCCTGCTAGTTCCTCTTTGATTTCTGCACCTCATCGAACCAAGGGCGTTGTTTAAAAATCCTGTTTTCAATAGGGAAACTGTTTTGAAAGGTCTCAAACAAATTAATTTAGCATGCCCTCTATGATTGCTCAAAAGCAAGCTAAAATGCCAGCTCTGAAACGTGCTGAGCTTAACAGAAGCTAAAAACAGATTCAGACTTGGAAAGAATGATGTGAACACGTTTTGCAGGCAGCAGATGAAATGGAGAGTGAAGCATTTAAAAACTAGAACCTAAAGCACACTTGAAACCTGGAGTTGAGGGTGCAGGTTTGAAGGTTGCCCAGCAATGGCCTTTCAAGATCCAAACTGTGCCTCTAACCTTATTTTGGCATTAAAATCTACCACTGCAATTCCAGCTCAGAAACACTCAGGGCTTTGTCCTCCTCTCCTCCCCTCTAGATGGATTTCCCTGTTTGGGGACTTACCATTCAGTGTCTGTTCTGGAACTCATCTCCTAGCAATCCCCTCATCAGCAACCTGATAGCTTCCCTGGGACTTTTATCAAGCTTAACATCAGATTTCAATGTTTTCCAAGCCTTTATTCTAACACTTGGAGAGAAAATAGCCAAAGGACTAAAGCCTTTTTCCTTAACCTGTTACAGCAGAGCCTGCCACCATCCTCAACTCCTCAGTGGGTGGAAAGCTGGGAACACCAAGCCTCTGGCTAAGGCTGGAATTTGTGACACAAAGGTTTCATGCAGATGCACCAAACAAGTGAACACAAGAGGTTTCAAGAGAAGCAGAATTTAAAAACAAGGCAATGACTTTGCAAACTTACATCCATGACACACCAGCTGGCAGGCAACAATGATTGATACACACAAAATTATCTAGTGCCTTCCAAAAAAACCAACCAAAAACCAAAACACAACCCAGCAAGCAAGCAAACCTTAAAAGAAACCAACAGTATAAGATTCATAACAAAGGGAAATAACCTACCAGTCTTGATAAGTGGTGATAGCAATACTTGGAGGTGTCAGCAAAGGCAGAGTTGTTGGTCTACAGACAATGTCTCTGTCTGGAGTTCTTGCCTTTTCTGTTTGTCTTTGGGATAGTGGTGGTAACTGCAAATTCCCAGAACAACATCTTCTTCCTCTCCAGAGGTCTATTCCCAGAGCATGGCTGGAAGTGCTGTAGGACTTACTCAGCCCACACTCCAGGTAATCCAGAGCATTCTGCCAAGAGAGAAAGGCCACTGAAGTTCTGCTAACAAACATTTTCCTCCATGAGGACAAAACACATTCAACTGTTGTTCTACAACCAGAGCAACTCAGAAAGGGTAACTGTATGATGAAGTCTTGGCAGAGTCTCACTGCATTGCCATTTTATCAACTCATGAGTGAATTTCCAAGTTCATTCATAACTTGTCTAAGATAAATCAACAGCTAATTCCAATCTAAGGCTTCAACCATCCAGGTCACTTTAGTGATATGTTCACCTTCTGGTATTTTAGACTTTTTCAGAGAACTTTTCTCTCAACATCCATCTCAAAATACCATTCCTCTTCACAGCACAAACACAATTGTTTGCCACTTTTTTCTTCTTCACCAGGCAGAGAAAGGTGCCAAGAATACTGGACTCAGCCACATCCTAAATAATTCAAGAACTATTCAGTGAAAGGCACTCCCAGCTACCCTACCCTGTCTTATCTCTGGCATTGCTAGTAGAAATAGTCTCACAAAAAGGTTTTGATCAGTTGAAGCAGTTTCTCCTCTTCTAGTTTCTACTGATTTTTACTTTAAAACATCACCACAATCACAGAACTGGCTGTCAGTCTCCTGAAATCCAAGCCAGAAGTCCTCCCACAGTGGAACAGCACTTCAAGAGGGTTGTCAGTTTTAGCCTTACCCAGAGAATTCAGCTACTCAAATATAGCTGTCCAATATAAATGAGAATATTTCTGCACTGCATGTTATGAGCTACCAGTAGAAGCAGGATGGTTATTATAATTGGTAGATACATCTATGGCAACCCCTCTATCCTTTTCATCTTCTTCCACCTGCTCCTGAATTTGGATCTCTGCCCTTTGCAGAGCTTTCCAAGGCACCTTACAGCCTCCCAAAATCCCTTGGTTCACTTCCCCTACAATCTGCTCCCACTGAACTCTCCCAGCCATCACTGAGTGACTTAAAAACCAATGAAAGGTTTAATCTTCCATAATCAGTTCTTAGGTCCTTCATGAACAACTGTAAAGTAACACAAGTCCCCCATTGCTCCACAGGCTCAAACAAAAAGTATGTTCTCCATTCTGATGAGACTATCAAAGTGAACAACTCAGTGGTATCATCTATTCTCTTGCCTCAGCAAGGGATCTCAACATGGGAATAAAGACAAGACTGATGGAGGAAAGTCATGCTACCAGTTTTCTCAACCTTCTCTGCTTGGTCACCCTTCCCACAACCACATGGAGCACTGAGCTAGGACACATGGCCCACAGCTACTCTGCTCCTTGCCTACAACCTGAAGTGCTACCAGGCTGGTGCAGCTCTGTAGGGTCACTAAGGCATCAACATCACCATGACCTAGTTAGAAGCTGAATCTATTTGGTGTGCTGCATTGCCAGAAATATGCTACAGATCTTCAGTGATCCAAACCCTGCTCTTTCACAGCAAGAAATCAGGTCAAAAATACTCCTAGGAACCCCAGAAAGGAAAGTCTGCCTTCTATATGAGGATCTGACTTAACCTGCCTTGACTAATCATCTTTATAAAGACTGTTTCCTTTTTTTGTTATTATTGAAGTGTGTAGCCAAGTTTTCTAGCTTCCCATTAAATTTCAAGTGCCTGTTTTCATTAAAATCACCAAGGACTGAGTGGACCCAGCATAATGCTCAGGCACACTGACTATGAAGCAAAGCAACACGTGGTCTAAGAGTGTAGAAAATCACTTCTTTATTGAGGCAGTGCCCTAGGACTCCCTAGCTCTTGGGTTCCACTCCTCCACTGTATTTTCATAGACATGCCACGTGGTTTTCCCACTTTGGCAAGCCCCAAACAAGACAATTAAGGCTGTAGTTATCATGCCATCATTACAAAGTGATACATTTCTCCAGAGAATGGGAACTGGCATTTTAATTAATAGGGCGTTATGATGATGATTAACAAGTGTAGTAATGGAATAACACACACACACATCATCACATGAGGTGCTCAGCAGCTACAGTGCTGAGAGATGCTGCAGCTTCCAAGGATCCAAGTGCAGCACATGCACAAAGCTGGGATCCAGCACAGTTCCCACACTTCAGGAAAATGCTCCAGCTGCCTGCCAGCACTGCCCTGACCAGAGACCAACCCATGCTCTGCAGGAGCCTCTTCTGCCTCACTTCTAATGCTGTGAGGTTGGGTTGTTTGGTTTTAAACGTGCCCAGCTTATTTCCTGCTTACTACATGAGTTGCAAACAATTCTAAGGACATCAATGAGCAGCCAAAGCAAGACCAGTTGACACTTACAAAACAAGGCCAAATTAACTTTATATCTCATTTTTGTAAAGTGCTGGGAAAAAATAAGCCATGCCTTCCCAAGGAACCTACCTCATCTGCAGTTACTGCCATGACACTTCTGCTTTTCTTCATTATCAAGACTAAAGTGCACCCTGAGCTGAAAAACTCTTGTTCTTCAATCCAACTTCTTCAGACAGGCAACCTGAAAGAGAAAAACATCATATTTTTGAAAAACAAGCTGGTTTTGGCAGCAAACTGTGGAGCTAACTGCTACCATCATAGCTAATCTAGAATTTACTGCCCAGTTTCACAAAAGCCATGGCAGCAGATGCTGTGCAAGTGTAGCTTCCTCATTAGTGGAAGGACAATTCAGCATTTAGCAAAACCATGTTACAGGTGCCCAGTATCCACGAGGCTCTGCAATCTAAGCAAGCCCTGCAACATGTCTAGTGATAGAGGTTCAAAGCTGAATTCTTGCAGAGAATTTTTCTTTAAAGGAGCCTTTTTCAGGGAGACAGTAGAGAAGGTCTCCCAGAGCAGCTTGAGCTGGCTCCCACAAGAAAAGGAGTTGGGATTGTATGTGATTCTAAGACTTAATCATAACTCACAAGCAGTATTTATTATTACACTGGCATGCATGCACCACAAAATCCCAGCCTTCTGGAGAGGGTGACCCTGCAGCCTCTCTGAACAACACAAGAGTAAAAAGGGGAGCAAAACAAAGCTGAAGCTGCAGAGGAACCCAGCTCAGGGCAACAAGCCCCTTGGAGTGTTCCAGGCCCCCTACTTCTTCTTGCTGCAGATTCAGTGCTCAGAAAAAAGCCACAGCCATGATTACATAGAGAGAACACAGAGTTGTTGTTTTCTATTCTTTCCCCAAATAACAGGTAGAGCTGAAGTGCCACCTTTTGTGTGCTGACAAATTCTCTCCCCTGCTTGGCAGGATTAGCTTTGAGGTAAAAGACTGCTGAGGGACCACTGCTCAAAGTCCAGCTGGAGGAATCCCAAAAAGCTGCCCAATGGTTTCAGGCTTGGCACTGCTAGACTCCCAACGTAATGCTCACTCTGAGAAATCAGGGATTTTGAACTACATTCAGGTCACCTGCTCAAGCACTGCAAGTTTGGGAGAGCAATAAACAATCCAGGCTGCCAGGCCTTGGCCAAATACCCAGCCAATGAGGAGCAGAGGTGGCATCAATTTTAGGCACCAAACTCTCTTCCCTGCCTCTACCAGCAGCCGGGTCCCAGGGAGCAGGGATTCCCCAGGATGTCCCACTCCCTGATCCAGCAGATCCAGCCAGCCCCCTTCCACAGCAACTGCTGCTGCTACAGACCTGTCCTTTGCCTCCCATCCCACGAGGACTTCAGAAGCCTGAGCACTCTAAGCATGGCAGCTCAGCTTGGCTTGCATCCACCACACAACTGGGCCATCCATGGTTCAGCTTCAGTTTAACATCATCGTGCCCAGGTTAAGTGCTATGTAGCTTGCTCCTCTACCTAGTTAAATCAAAAACAAGCTTTAAGAAAAAAAGCCACACCAATTCTCAGGCATAACATCCACACACAGAGCAGAGCCTCTGCTCCAAAGGTCTAAAGGACATCACAGTCTCCAGAAGCCAACTGCTCATCTGCTCTTCCACGGACAAATCCTGTAAGGAACTTGCCTCCCTCTAAACCATATCCCTCTGGAAGGAAAAAAAAGAAAGAAACTCAAGGAAACACTAACACAGTGCCAGCACTGTAGCTGAGTCTGCCTGCAGTTCTGGCTGTGGCACAGGCACCTCCAGTTGTTTTCATTTCCTTTGGGTTCCTGCATCCAACACACACATCTCAGCCCCGCCAGCCAAAGCATTTGGAGCTCAGCTCCATGCCAGACAGAACTCGCTGCCATTTCAGCCCCAGTGCCAGCACACAGGGCTGTACACCTCATCCAGCATCAAGAAGCTTTGGGAAAGAGCTGAGGGATTTGTTTTCTGAAGCACCAAACCAGCTGCTCTTCAAAAAAGGAGCAACAGGAGCATCCCAGACAGAAGTCACCAGCAAGCTGCCTGCCAGGCCTGCCTCCAGGGATGCCACTGCTCTCAGCAGCCACCTCTGGCTGTCCCCAGAGCCAGGACAGGGGGAAAAACACATTTATGACCCTCTTCTTACAACAACACACCACATCTGTGCACCAGCTAAGCAGTGAGGGTGGGGTTAGAGATCACAGCAGTGGAGATCTGTGAAAAACCTGACACTTGGCAGCATGGCTGTGCAGCTCCTCCCTGCAAACCTCACCTGGGTTCTCATCCGTGGTACAACTAGATGAGCAGGCTAGAAGTGACAGAAGTCATGGAATCACAGAAGCCCAGGTTGGAAAGGACTCAAGGATCATCTGGTGCAACGTTTCCTGGCAAAAGCAGAGATCAGACAAGATGGTCCAGTTGAGTCTCAAGTGTCCAATATGTTGGGGAACCCACCACTTTCCTGGGGAAATTATTCCTGTGGCTGATTGTTCTCATTGGGAAAAATGTTCCTCTTGTGTCCAAGAGTCAGTACCCTATTAGCAGCATAAAATTCACACTTACAGCATCAGAGTAAAATTCTAGAATAAGTTCAACAATGCTGCCAATTTTCAACAATTAGGAGAAACTAAAGCCCCACTCTAAAAATAATCCAAAACTGACAGCAGAAAGAAAATTAGATTATACTGTCCCAGACATCATGAAGGTAAAGACAATCATGACAGTGGTTATGTGCACACAGACCAGGAAAAATAGTGACTATTTGCTGCCAGCAATAAATACATATTCCACTGTCACATGGAGACAAAGTTTACAGAGACAAAGAAGCAGTTGCATAAGCAGCAGAACTAAGCAGATTTCTGTTTAATAAAATACAGATTTGTGCTCAATAAAGTGCAAGTGTGAGGTGTTCATGGCTGCCCTGCTGTGCAGATTTTGTGATGCCCAGCACAAACCAGCTCACCCTGCAGCACACTGGGACTACACAAATGCATCTCCCTTCTGAAGATGTGTCAGTTCACAAAGCGACACCAATAAATAAGGAAACTCATTCTAAGGAGAGAAACACACAGAAATAAGCATCCAGGAAAACATCTTTGAAAAATAAATAACCTGACAGTCTGAGAGTGTCTCCTAAATTTTGCTGAGTCTCAGGATCAGAACTGAAACAAGGAGATGAGATGTGGAGAGAAGGACCAGATTAAATAGCAGATCATTTCTATGGAAGCCAGAGTCTTATACCACAATTTCCTTTATAAATATTTATCAGGTTTCACCAGAACATGAATAATTATTAAAAAAACATTTTGCTCAACGTGGACTGCATCTCTAAAGAGAAAATCTGAGGCTTCCATTAGTCATGACTAAATTACTGTTAAAATCTGAGTCACTCTTTTCCTGGGTCTTTACATAACGGATCTGACACCTGGGTCGAACATCTAGGAGAAAAAAAAAAACAGCCCCAAAATATCCCAAGGAGGTTTACTGGAAATTATTTCCTGTGCACATTCTCTAATCCATGTGATCTTTTGTTCTAAGCCAAGTGTTTCTCTCGACTCCCCAGTTCTCCAAAAAGAAACTAGATCCCAGTGGACAGGCTGAGCGTGGGCACCAGGGAAAGGCTGAAAGCAGCAAGGTCTGATATTTGGTAGGAGACTACAGGGAAAAGTGCTGCAGTTGGGCCTAATCCACCTCTCTGGAATGTATCCCAGGTAGGCTATGAGACATCTTTGTACACCAAGCTGACCTAGTTCTTCCACCTGAAGTTTTTGGTGTTCCATGAGCATGTTTTTCCAAAGTGAGAGGAAACACTCCAGCAATTTCAGAGCGCTGGAGCCTCCGAGCAAGGGTATCAATTAACGGGGTTCAACGCTGGCAACTGACAGTGGAGAGGATAAAACCACGTGGGTGCACGGACAGAGCCTGATTTTCCTACATACTTTTTTTAAAAATAGCTGCTCAGCTCCTCCAGTGTGAAATCCTCCATTTAAAGAAATTCCTAAAACGCATCTTGCTGTGCAGGTTCTGGCAGGAGCTGGAAGACAAGACACACGTTCCACCACGTCGCTGTTTTCCCACACATTTGGGCTTCTGCACCAGCAGGTTTTAAGCCAGTGGGTTCTCTGACAAGCAGGTTAACCCTCTCCTCCCTAAAGATGCTCCCCTCCTGCATCAGACACAGACAAGGCAAGGCCAGAGGATGACATTTTTGCTGCTTGTGCAGTACCACTTTAGATTAACAAAAGGTTTTGGCAAACAGAGCTGTTTATCTGACTCCTTTTGTACTCTAAATTCACTTCCTCCCACTTTTCAAGAAGGCAAGACAAAGATTGAGACACACTAGCAAAAAAAAACAAACACAAAAAAACCCCAACAACAACAAAAAAACCCCCATAACCTGGTGAAACTCAGATAATAAAGCACATTCTGCAGTACCACCCTTGGTTCTTCCCAGCTGCCAGCAGTGCTGCCCAGGCTGTGGCTCCTGTTACTGAGGCAGTATTTGCCCTAGAAACAGAATGTTGAGCCTCACAGGTTCTGCAGAAACTAAAGATGATGAGAGAAACCTGAATGGTGAATTAAAGAGAGAAGCTTCACTAAGGAAAGGGCTGGGATGAAGGAGATTATCTGACCACACAGAGAATTACATAATTTGTGAGCTGGGGCTCAAACCACTTGACTCTCCTGTAAGATCATCAAAGCTTCACAGAGTGAAGTTCATACTCAGGGTGACAGTCACCAAAAGACATTATATATACACACACACACACATATATATACATATATATACATATATCACAATTTCAGGTCTAGCTCTTCCAGACAAAACACACAGGCTTTTACTCCAGGCTTGGAAATGGCAAACGGTTCCTTGCCAGAACATTAAACTTGACATGGACTTAAGTTGAGCTATAAATAGCAATTGGTACCTGGACAGTGGGTTTGCATTTTACCCAAACAAAAGCAGCAAGTTCCAAGTGTCAGAGCAATGCTTGGCCCTGGGATGGCTGGGAAGGTCAGGTTGCTGACAGCCAGGGAAATGAGGTCATGGCCAACTGGCTGCTGGGACACCCACCTACAGCACTTTATTTTTTCATCACACTAAAGTCTTGAGCCATGGAAGAATTAATTGCACCTTTTTCCCTTTCACTAATTTAGGCACTAGGCTAATTTTTTCCCTAAGCTTTTAGCTCTGTGACTACCACTATGTCCAGTTACTTGGACAGAGCATCCCAGAAATACACACAAAAGAATCTCCCAAACTGCCCTTTTTGCCTCTTATTTAAAGAGCAAAAAAGTTGAGGATTTTTCGGAGGTCTTTTCCCTTCTCTTATTTTTGTGAACAGAAACAACCAAATCAGTCTGCAGAGCTTATGGCAGCTCCAAGAAACTCACTCCTCCTCAGAAAAGTCAATCCAGTATAATTTTCATAAAATGCTGAAAAGACTTCAGAGAACCCCACAAACCAGAAGCATCTGTGAGGACAAACACTTCTAACATAGGCAAACAAACTCAGGAAAGAAGGATTTGCCCTGAGAGGTGAAAGTAGCTTTATTTCTTATCACTGCTACTCCCCCCAACCCTAAGTTTGCTATGGAAGTGCTGAGGATCTACCAATACCACCCAACCAGGGAGGTGACTGATTCAGTGTCCTCTTTCCAAGGCTGCTCCAAGCCTTCTTGCCAACCCGTGAGTGACAGGCTGAGCATGCAAACCAAGGCTAAATTTACCTGCTGGTTTTAAGCTATCAGGCATCTGTGCCACATAATGAAGTTGCAAATGTATCTGCAACCTGAATCAAACCAATTCTTTGATTCCAAAAAGGGAACAAACAGGATACTCTTTGCACATCTTTGAGGGAGTCCTGTGAAAGTTGTGAGGGGCAATTAAAAAACTTCAAGCCACCTCCCTTCCCATCTTAACCACTGGCTGAATTATCCCTATTAAAGCACTGTCTTAACTCTCATTAGGAGGTTTCTTACTGAGATATTGCCAAGGTTAAGAGGATTGCAAAGACTCATCTTTTCTCTGGCAATATAATCGTTAAAGCTGAGAATAACCAAGTCAATCTATTCCAGAAATTCCAGTAACTCTCATTTCCAGCAGAGGGTACAATCAGGTTGTCATCATTCTTCATTTATTTCCGTTATGACAGGAAAATCAATACTAATTTGAACATATCATTACATTGCTAACTGTCATTAGGCCTAACATGCTCTGCAGAACTCCCCTGAAATACCAGCAAGAATTTTTCACTGTTACTGCTCAGAAAATACAACCATCTCTTTTTTTTTTCAGGAAACTTCCAGACCAATGTTGAACAGCCAGGGCAGAAGAAAGAACTGCAGGAAGCACTCTCCTATTTCCTTTACTATGTTAATGTTTTTTACATCTTCTGTGTCTAAAGCAGTTTGTCTGCTATTGTGGTCAAGTGCAATTAATTTAAAAACCAGTTCAGTGAGCAACAAAGGATACAGCTGAATAGTGTTACCTACCAGCACATGGAGGGTTTTCAGGGCAATTACTTAGGAAAGTGAAGCAGACTATTAAAAGATGCAATTTATAGCTTTCTTATTCCATGTGCAAATGACTAGCAGAGCCTCCCACTCCTCTGAGTGGAACTGAAGAGCATTCAGAGAGCAAAGAACAACTACTAATTATGCTTTAAAAAAAAAAGATTCCGTTTAAAGATGCAATAAAAACCAGGGTAACACAAAATGCACACGATGCAAGTTTTCCCCCTTGAGATGGGCAGGTTACTTTTGTTAAAAAAAAAAAACCAACAGATTTTGTGTTCCCTGTGTGTGTTTTTGTTGGGAAAGGAGGCAGGATTAGCATGTGCTGGATGGGCAGCTTGGGAAGCTCTGTGTCACCACCAGCTAATGCTGCACTTACCTCATGCCACTCATTTGCTTCTCACCTCCCTCAACTCACCCAGATTTTGCTCCAGTCCAAGAGGAATAGTTCTCAAATCCTCAGATCTCTCTTTCCCCTACAGTTCTTACGGGAAGAGCCAAGTTCAAACAGCCTGCAAGGACTTTTGGTTTCAATATCCTGGAGCCATGCAGGAGAGCAACACAATGGCCCTAAGCACAGAAACTCCCATTCGAGCCTACAGGCAGAGACCATCCTCAGAAGAACACATCCTCCAGAAGCCCTGTAACACAGGGACATTTCTAACCTTTGAAAAAAACCAAGGTAAAGAATAGTGGGGACAGATGAAATGCAAAATCAGAACAGCAAGAGGTCCCTAGGAAAGCACAGTAAAGCCAGCTGAGACCTGCAAAGGAGGGGACCCACCAAGGTCAGAAGAAATCTTCACTGTACACCAGCTGCACAGCAAGAGGCAGCAGGAGAAAGCCCAGAGCAGCTCCAAGCAAGGCCATCAGCCCAGTGAGCAGCAGGCCCCTGGAATCCTGCATGAGAGGTGGGCTTAGCTGCTCCATTTGGTCACTGCTGCATCCCTGCCTGGCACCTTGTCCTGCAGGGCAGCATCTCCCCCAGGAGCCAGGGCTGTGGTGACATCTCTGCCCTGCTGAGCAGCTCTGCAGGCAAGGGAGGAGTCCTGGTGCAATGCTGCAGCCCAGGTGGGCTCCTCTCTTCCTGGCCCCCCCTCCAAACAAGATTCTTGCCACCAACACCCTTTCCTCACAGCTCCAGAAGCCTTCCCCACCTTCAACCACCTGGGAGGTTCCTCCTCCCAGTCACCAGCTGGGACAGAGCTCTCCACGACCAGACACGGGTGGGTTTCTGTCCCACAGTGTCACACTCAGGCAGGTCCTGCTCATCTTGCAGCCCAGCTTCAAAACCACAACCACCACCTAACAGAACAATTTGATTGCCTGAGGCAAAACCTATTCCATGGCCAATTACAGAGTAAACCCTTCCGTAGCAATAACAGTGAGAGCAGGTAACCAGCTTGTCTGACCACAGGCAGGCACAAAAGCTAAATAAAAAGGGAAGACAATGCTCTGTGCCAAGGTAAACAGCTGCTGCCATTTGTCTCCTGCCCCCAGTGTCCTCTCTTTACCAGGAAGAAAGATTCTGCAGCTGATAAATGGCATTTTCATAAATGGTCCATCCCAGTCAGCTGATAAAAGACACTTCTGTAAGGAGTTCAAGGAAGGAGAAAGAAAAGCCTGGAAGAGACCTCACTGTGCTGGGAAATGAGCACAAAATGAGGTTACTTCTGGGGTAAAAGCACTGAGCCATGTGCCTTCTACTGTTCCTATCAAGCCTGCCTGTCTGCAGCATCGTTTTTCTCAGTGAAATATGAAGGATTCATGCTTTTAGATCAGATCTTGAGCAGCAGTAGCTGCTACTGCCCTGTTAAACACAGGGATAATCATGCCATGCTGCAGTGCATTACCTCAAAAATTGTGTCCAGCACACTGGAACACACACATCACCACTCCTAAAAAACAGCCACGGATCAAGAGGAAGGCTAACTGGTGTCTCAGCATCTCCTGCCAAGGTCTGGGCTATATTTAACATCATTACAACATTTTGCACCCACAGACTTCAAAGCCTTTGGCAAGTGTGCTCAGCTTTACAACAGTGGACACAAATCCACAGAGAAAAATAAGTGACTGCCTCAAAAATTACTTATCAGTCCAAGCAGAGCCAGGAATCAGAGGGACAACCAGCTCCACTTACCACTGCACAAGAGCTCCCAGGAAAGAGCACACAAGCTGTGGATGCACAGATTAGAAGAGAACCTGGTTTTAAACTCATGTTCTTCACCTGTCTCCCCTGTTTGCCATTTATCAGTCACACTGAGGTTTCAAAAAGAGCTTCATTGTTCATTTAGAACCAAGGAAATTCTGAGTGTAGGATCTGAGGCTTGTCAGGGAAACTAAATCCCATTCCAATATTCATGTCTAGGAGCATCTGTCATAATGTTCTCACTTTGGAGGGTAACAGGTTCATCCAACAGCTCCACTTTGCAGGAAGTCCCTTTTTCATACAGAAAAAGAGAGTCATTCAATTTGCTGTCTCACCTGCAAAGGTAAAACGTAACATTTGGAGTGTTGAAGAGAACCTGACTGCACTAGCTTGGCATGGGAACTACAAACCTGATTTATCACTGGTTTTCTTCCATATTAGCAGTTTCCAGAATGAAATTTCTGCCTAGTCAGCCAATAAAAAAAATTGAAAACAAGACTAAAGGAAAAGCCTTTGCCATTCTTCATATGCACAGATCTCTACCAACCACTAGCTAAGATGACTTCCATTAAAATATTTTACTTTCTATATTTTAAGAGACATCTGTGACAACATTTCTGCATTCTGAAGCACCAATTGATAACAAGAGATTTAGAAAAGCCTGATTTACAAGAACATTTAAGCTTTCTTATTCCAGGGTCTTTCTTTTGCCAAAGCAGATGTTACTGTCTCTTTATATTACTGCTATTTTGTTTTCTTCTGTATCTAATATTTCTCTTGTTGGGAAAATACTTGCCTTATTCTAGATTCCAGGCTGAAATGATCAGCACTTTCTTTTTTTCTAAAAGAAAGAATACTTTAGATCACACTGCAATTCCCTCCCAAATCAAGTGCCATTATTATGTCAGGTAAAAGTGATAACACCAGCATTTTCCTCAAACTCCTCATTATTTTTTTTTTTCCCCCCAGTTATTTAAAACTCTTCAAGCCTTTAATTCTGTGGGGTGGTATTTCCAACACTCCATCCTTCAGAAAGTTTTGATCAAATCCAGTCACTTCAAAGAGTGCAATTAATGAGGAGCAGGCTGTTCAGTAACCTCTACCTGCAGCATTCAGAGCAGAGCTGCCATTTCCCAGGGAGGACCCATCCTGCCACCAGGAAAATTCTGGCTCTTCTGTCCAAACTATTCAATGCTGAAGTTGCAAATTCCAAAACAAAGGGATGTGTGAGACTCCCAGGTTGCTCCAAGCACAGACAAATCCTGAGAAGTTACAGCCACTGCAAATAGATTTTTGATGTTTAAACTCCACATTTGTCTCTATAGATGAAATAACTGGTTCCATGGCAATAGTCTGTGCAGTAAGAGATACTCAACTACTGCTAAAGAGGAGGCTGGTAACTGCAATGAGTATGGCTTGCTTTCATTTCTGTCTCTTCCATTTCTATAAACTGTTGTGTGAAATGAAAGGTAAGGCTTTTCCAAGCTGGACAGCACATTAACAGGATATATAACATGCTATGGCCCTACCAGATCATTAAATTAGCAACCAGCTGCACAAATAACCACAGGAGAAACAGCACACAGAGTTTTAAAACCCTCACCTTTCAAGATTACCTTACTGGAAAGCTAAAGGGCACTTGTATTACTCTAGTAAAACAGCAGCATTCAATTACTCAGTGGATTTTACAGCAGGGATTACTTGCCCTGCAAAACTTAAAGCAGCACATCAACATCATTCTTACAGTTTGGAGAATATAATGATTAAAAAATAATATAATATTAATCTTTTCACCTTGTTCTCATCACCCCAACAGGGAGCAGGTCAAAGAATCCCACACTGCACAGGCTACAGAATTCCTATAAACCTGTGTATTTTCTTGTCATTTTTTGTACAGCTCAAGAAGTACAGAAGATAAATGCACATTTCTATTGACTAAATGGAGCCTAATTACTTTGCACCTCACTTGCTGATAGCCAAAATGTTACCTTTGGATCAGAAATGAAGCACCTGGACACCTTTTGGTTTCATCAGGTATCCATGGCTACCAACAGCACATGAATTCCACATCTTAAACCTGAAGTAACTCCAAACTTCATTGTTCCTTCCTGCACAGCCATGAGAGTTACAGCCTTTGCTGCTTCAAAGATGTATTGTCAATTCTGCATGCAGAATGACATACTAAGGCCCACCCAACAGCAAAGAACATCTCCACACCAGGCTGAAAGGAGCAGCCCAGCCTTCTGCAGGCTGTTCTTCAGGCATCCACCCCAGGACCTGACAGAAGCACTTGCACAGAAGCAGGAAAGTGTTTGTGGCAGCAGCTGCATCCCAAAAAAACACAACGTGCACACTGTGAAAACACCATTTGCAAATAGAACAATCACTCTAGACAGGTATTTTTTAACAAAAGTCATGTACTTCTTTCTGTCTCATTAAGAGCCCAATTAAATGATAGGCAATGCATTCCCTTTTCTGAAGCTTTAGCAGATATCCACCTTCTAGGGGACCTCCAGAAACCAGGTGATGCTACTTCTGGAGGACACAAGAGCCCACATGCTGCAGAGACAAGCACTGATCCTTACACAGGTACACAGCAGCCAAACCACGTGCTTCTTG
>NW_009952365.1:1564772-1565337 GCF_000747805.2 Chaetura pelagica | reverse complement strand
GCTCAGGGTTTGGTGAGAGCTTCAACCATGCAACATTCCTACAGTGGAGCTTCTCAGGGCATGGGCAGAGAAGAGACCAGGGAATAGGATGCTGCCAGCTCTCTGTATGTGGGCTTTCAGATCCCTTCCCCCAGAGCTGAGTCACTCAGATCATACATTTTAAACCTTAGCTTCCCAGTTACTATAACAACTTAATGGATTTCTTCTTGATGTTATTAATTACATTCCATTTAATCTGTTCATACAGGATTTGGGGGGAGGCACTATATGATAGCTTCTCCTTTCAAAAGGCTTTTACATCCCTAACTTGTTCCAGCACTCAGGTGCTCCCCTCCATAAATCCTCTTCCACTGAGATAAGGAAATGCTCTTATTTCTTCCTTTGAAAATTCAGAATAGAAGGAAATGGTTTGTTGGGGTTTTGGGGGTTTGTTGTTGGTTTTTTTTTCCTGAAATCAAATAAGATCATGGAATCATCAAGGTTGGAAGGGATCTTAAAGATCACCAAGCTCCAACCCCCCTGCCATGAGCAGGGAACCACCAGACCAGGTAGCACAAAATCTCCT
>NW_009952365.1:1553197-1564652 GCF_000747805.2 Chaetura pelagica | reverse complement strand
CCTACAGCAAACATGCAGCACAGAACAGCTTGCACCCTGGCTGGAAGTGGCATTTATAATACATCCCAGAAGAGAAAGACTGAGCACTTTGCAAGCAAAGAGAGGCCAAGCAAAGAATCAGTCAGAATCTAATTTATTAGGTCTCCATCTCACAGCCTCAGGGTATCAGCAGGCAGGGTATCAACCTCTGCTGCTGGAAATGGCAGGAAAATACAGTAAATTGGATGTGAATCCAAAGGTCCAGCAGTGTTGCAGTGTGCAGAATTAGCCCCCTGCCTTTCCCTGTCTCAGCTTGGGAGCTGGACATCACAAGTGCCAACTCTACCCAACAGCACAGAAACAGAGGAGAAAAGCAAAGACTTTGCTTCCCTGGGCAGAGCCACGGGATGGGCAGGAAAGGCAAGTTTCCTGACCACAGCTGCAGCAGGGAAGGAGGACACTTGCCTGCTCCATTCCTGCAGGGAAAACACAGCTCCTACCACTTCAGAGCTGCATACAAGGGGACTGCAAGCTGCTTTGAGAGGACAGGCTGGAAAAGGCCAATACAAGATCACTTCATACACTTAGTTTTGCAAAAGTGTCATTGTTTGTGTTGGAAGGGACCCTGAATATCATCTCATCCCATCCCACCCCCTGCATGGGCAGGGACACCTCCCACCAGCCCAGGTTGCTCCAAGCCCCATCCAACCTGCCCTTCAACACTGCCAGGGATGGGGCAGCCACAGCTTCTCTGGGCAGCCTGGGCCAGGCTCTCACCACCCTCACAGCAAAGAATTTCTTCCTAATGTCTAACTAACCTAAATCTATCCTCTTCCAACTTCAAACCCTTCCCCCTCATCCCATCCCTCCCTGCCCTTGTCCTAAGTCCCTCCCCAGCTTTCCTGGAGCCCCTTTGGGTACTGGAAGGTGCTCTAAGGTCTCCCCAGAGCCTTCTTCTCCAGGCTGAACAGCCCCAGCTCTCCCAGCCTGGCTTCATGGCTACTACTTAAAGAAAAAGCAGTCCTACTGGAAAGGGCCAAACCATGAGTAGGGAGACAACTGGGAGCAACAGAGAACTTGAGCTTTGTACAGCCTGAAGGACTCAGGGATGAAGCATTCCCACTGCTTTCTCCATTTAGATGTACCCATTTTAGCTGCAGAGTGTGGATCTGCACTCAGCTGCAGAAACATCACCACACAGCACCCAGGATAATTTTAACCCCACAGACATATGGAGAACACTCCTTCCACCCTCCTCTGCAGAAAAAGAGAAGATGATCCAAGCCTACAGACTTCAACAGGGGAAAAATTCTTCTCCAGATATTTCAAATTTTAAAAAATTATGGAAACTATTATTATAGTTGCTTATTTACAGTGTAAAAACATGCACTACTTTTTACTCACCAATTATGCAGTGATAAATACAAGAATACAGAGGGAACAATTTTATGCCACTTCCAATTTGTTTTTTTTTTATTTCAAGCAACTGATTTCCATTAATTGAATTACTCTGATTACAAAGTGCAGTTGTTAGACACCTACAAGTAGCCTTTAAAAACCTATCATTGTAACCACACTTTAAGGAAAATAACAATGAATGTGTAAGTGTGAAGTAAAACCCAGTGGGAAGCTGCTGTGTGTGCCACAGGACTGCACTTCACAGAATTAATCCAGGTGCTGCTTTTTTTGCTCCCAGAGACACAATAGCAATGACAAACACCCTAATAGGTTGGTTTCCTGAAAAGCATAAGCTTTCTGGAAAGAAAACTGTTTTATACAACCACAAAGTAACTGGTACAAATGTAGAAAGAGAATGAAAGTGCTGGGGGTTAAAAAAAGCTCTGGCTCAGTGATGGGAATAATGACCAAACATTTATCCAGAAGCACTGGAGATAGGACTGCCAGGGCTCTGGGAAGAAGCAGGTTAAGATGGTCTTATAACAATCACTTGTGGTTTTTCAAATCCACAGCTAATCTGCAGCCTGGAAAGATCTCCTGCACTGCTCCACACCTTTCAGTACTTAGAGGGGACCTATGAGAAAGGTGGGGACAAACTTTTCAGCAGAGCCTCTGGTGACAGGCCAAGGGGTGATGGGTTTAGAATCATAGAATTATCCTTTTCTGGAAGAGACCTTGAAGATCATCAAGTCCAACCATAACCTAAATCCCCCTACCATAACCTAATTTACCCCTTCAGTGCTTAAATCATGTTGATGTTTTAAACTGAAAGAGGGGAGATTCAGATTAGATATTAGGAAGAAAATCTTTACACTGAGGGAGGGGTGAGACACTGGCACAGTCTGCCCAGAAGGGTGGTTGAAGCCCCATTCCCAGGAAACATTCAAGGCTGGGTTGGATGGGGCTTGGAGACCTGAGCTAGTTGAAGATGTCCCTGGTCAGTGCAGGGGGCTGGACCAGATGACCTTTCAAGGCTTCTTCCAACCTGAACCACTCCATGGTTCCATAAGGTGCTGAGCAGAAGTCCAGCAGTGCTGCAGGAGTGAGAAAACCCTGTCCCAGTGCCAGGGGAGCAGCAGCCACCCCCAGTCTGCATCCCTCCATCAATCCTGCCTGGGACCCACCTCTTAAAGAGAGCACTGAAAAAAACAAATGCAAAGCTCTGCAACTGCCCAGCCTGCTCCATGCAAGCAAACATTCAGAACTGGAGACAGGACCCAGCAGCTCTGATGTAGAGGCTCCCACCTCAGCTCACCATTTCCTCACTGGTTTTACGTTGCTATACTGGGAAGCAAGAGCTGGTGCCAAGCAACATGCAGGTCTGATCCATTAGGCAGCCACACGACCTACCAAATTAAGCAGCAATTAGACATCTCTGCAGAGTGAAATGGAAAAAGCAGTGGCTGCTCCAGGGATTGCACCCCCCTGCAGCCAGGCAGCCATGGAAGGATGGGGAGCAGAAGGGCAGTTTCTCCTGGGGGCTGGTTGCAAAGGTTTGCCCTGAGGCACTCAACCCCAGCACAGAAGCTTCCCAAAAGATGAGTGCTGCAGGAGGAGCATCACTGCCACCACCCTCAAGTGGAGCAGAAGAGGAGCATGTGCACTTCTGCTGCTGAAGAGGCATGTGGAAGTATAAGCCATTCCATGGAGAACAGTTTGGAATTGTGCCTCCTGCTTGTTCAGTTATGTATAAATAAAATAACCGTGCTCACCAAGAAATAAAAATGCAGCTAGAACCAATTCCTCCTGGTAACAAGATCAACAAGCAAACTTCACAACAGGAACACCTCAGGTCAAAGAAAAGAATATTTAATCTAGAAAAATCCATCAGAGATTCCTACTGATGTGCACAAAGTCAACAGCAGTCTGCTGAGGGCTAAGTTACTGCTTTTTATTGTAAGGCGTCTCTGTTTTTCATAGAATGTTTTATGTTGGAAGGGACCTAGATGATCACCTAGTTCCAACCCCCCTGCAAGGGCAGGGACACCTCCCTCTACACCAGGCTGCACAAAGTCCTGTCCAGCCTGGCTGTGAACACCTCCAGGGAGGTCTTCACCTTACCTTTTGCTTCCCAAGTAGTTCCTAACTTTCACCACCCATAACTGATTTAGGAGGAATTCATTTCATTACAGGTACATTACAGGGCAGGAGCCTTGCACCAGAACACTGGTAGTCTTATAGAGACTACTAGTCTTGTAGACTAGTACTTGTACAAAGTATCTTCTACACTGATAGTGGATGATTAAGAAAAAACCAAAGATGCTAAAGAATGTCTTTCTTCTTCCTTCTAGTTAGCTGCTTGTCTGTGACCTGACTGTATTTTATAAAAGAAAAAACATGGTTTTCTGTCAATGTACCAACAAGCTCCAGAAGAAAACTAAGCATTAGGTAAACAAAGTATTTATTTTTATAGTTCTTAAGCCTGACTTCATTTGAAAACGAACTGGTTCTTGCCTGAGTAAATGCATTTAAAGTCTTCCATTTGTATTTGAATCAATTCAGCAGTGATCCACAAAAAGCTTGGGGAAAAAAAAAAAAAGCCCTCCACCAAAAATGACAGAATTTAATAAAAATGGATGAAAAATGTGAAAAAAGCACAGGCCCAATTCACAGACAGACCAGGGGGAACAACAGGCACATGGGAAGTAGCACATCAACCCTTTAACAGTATAGACAGGGGACTGCAGGATTTTCAGGAGATGCTGAAAGCAAATGAAAAGCTCAGAATGAGAAAAGATCACCAGCTTCATAAAAGTGCCAGGCTCCCAATCACCCTGCTGATCCCAGCACTCCTCTTGGGCTCATGGGTCTCATCCAGAAGTCTCCAAGTTACAGAGATACATTATTTGTTGGGAAAGTGCAGTGAAGAGGGGTTCCCATAGGGATTTCTGAATGAATTCTTGAAAAGGAGATGCAAAATTGAGACCAAGGAAAGGCAGAAGGAAAAAACACCAACAAAACCAAGGTGTATTTGTTTCTCCCAACCCTTGCCAACCTCACCACTCAGGCTGCCTGGAGAAGCTTCTGGGACTTTCAAGAATGACAATGCTGGGACAGGCTTCCTTCTCTCCTTTGAGGATCCCAGAAGATAATGCTCTAGATAACCTGAGTTTTCTCCAGCAGGAAGAGAAGCATTTCTGGCAGAAATCATCATCTGAGCCTGAACTCTCAAAAGAACACTTAACCTCCCACTTCTAAATGTTCTTCATCTCCCACCCAAGCCTGTCTGGTGTTCCTGTGAACCTGAAACCCCACCAGCCACTCTCAGATGAAAAAAAGCAGAATTTTGTGTTATTTCAGTGACAATTCCCCAAGCTGTTTCCTCGAGTGATTCCAAATGTTATATGTGGATGCCTTTTCTTCAAGTGGAATGACCAAAATAGGCAGCAGTGGGTTTAGCTCTTGCACCACAGCCAGGCACAGTGAGATTCATGATTAGTATTCCTGAGCATCCTGAGAAGATGGTTTTCTTTGAACAGAACCCCATCAAACAGAGCAGCTTCACCCTGAAGGGTTCCATATGGTTTATACTTATTTTCTTCTCAAGAGCTCTTGTGAGGTTGGATCATCTTCTGTTTCTTATTTGGGCTCATAGTCTCAGAAATGGCGACTACCCAGGATTAATCATTTCAGGCTCCTCTTTTCCTGAAGTTCCTGTTTTCACTATTTATAAGCACCCTTCAAGAATACCCCCGTTGCAAGGAGCTCTGCTCCAGATTTATCTTTCACATTTTAACAAGTGCTTTGGGAATGTCAGAAAATTGTTGTTGGTACTGTTTGAGTGGTGTGCAGCCTCTTGCTTCCTCGAGCAATTACTGAATTACAAAAGCATGAATGAAACAAAAATCAATTGCAGGAATCTATTATTCAACCTGAGCATCATGCTGTTCCTTCAGCCAGTGGTGCTGTTCCTTCAACCAAAGCTCTGAAGCATTTTATTCACCTGGTGGCAACAAAAGCATTCAATCCACATCAATCTGAGTCACTCCAATGTTCAGCTTTCTTTAGCAACAAGAAGCTTAGAGAAGGTTCTCCCCATCGAGGGCAATTTCTGCCTTTTTTCTTCACATTTCATGGTTTATGGCCCCAAACAGATTCTTACACATCACTGGAAAGACACAGCAGCTCCAACAAGTCCCAGACTTCCTGTAGGTTGCAGTCACTTGCATTAGTTTCCAGAAGGAAACACTGTTTCTTGTGTCAGTGGCACCTGAGTTCACTCAGGACCCCGGGCAAAAACAGAAATGAAAATATCATGGTTGTTTATTCTAGCAAAGGAAAGGGTCGACTTGCTGTTTACAAGTTTAGAAACACTGTTATCAAAGAAAAACATCTAAAAGAATACTGAGGAGAGAATCCTGGCCTTGAGCTCTGGCTCTGTCTTTTGCAGCTTCCCTGAGGTACTCTTGTCTGTAAAGAACCCAACAACCTCAGCAGAATATTGCCTCAAACACTGCCAACAGGTCAGGTTTCTTTCTGGGTTTAGGAGAGCTGAGATGACTTCTCTTCCAGACACGACCTGCAAACCCACCCTAGGGCATCAGCTTCTGAGCAGCTCCCCACTCTGACATCCCTGCCCAGCTCTCCAGTCTTCAAGAGCATATTGATGCCTTGAATCCATTTGAGATGACCTCTCTTCTCCCTTTTCTCTCTACTTCTTTACTTGCAGAGCACATCTCCTGCTCTGTGCTTTTACCAAAAAAATGCCTTGAATGCCTTGTGCAAAATAACTCTCCCATTGCAAACATCACACCAACAATCCCTGCCCTAGTTCAGGCAAGTCAAAAAGTATTTGATGGAAAAAAGGTATTAATACCTGCTGCTCTGCTACCCTTTCAGCCAACCTTTTATTACCTGTTATGTATTAACTGTAACCATTCTAGTTCTGCTGCTGCTCACCAACACTTGGTGCTTAGAAGGCATATGTTTTACCACAAATAGCTGCTGTTCCCTGCAAAATCTGCTGCTTATAATCAGGTCAAAAGCAGGGTATTATCAGCTGTGCTGCAAATAATTAGAGAGCAAATGAGTACACTTTAACTGTTTAGCAGCTAAGTCAGGTCAATTTAATGCTCCCAACAGGCAGCTGTTTGCAAGGGGACTTTATTTTAGCCACTGACATCCAAAGTATTCCCAAAAAATGACATCTAATAGTTTGCCAGTTTGTGTTCCTGTTGAAACGGAGCTGAGACCTTCAACATAACTCAAAAGCACTGAGGAGGTTTCCCACCCTGTTCCAGGAATCCCTCCCAACACTCCAAGAAACAACCATCAGTCACCTCCACCTCTCTGATACATTGCAAAGGATCCTGGTGGCTTCTGCTGCTTTTCTACTATCAGAAACTCATTTAACAGATCATGAAGTACATCATGCACTGAAATACTGGTATTTCCTCCAATTACCTGCAGCCCACAAGAAAAAGAGAATTGCTGAAAGATTTCCTGGTGAAACCAACAGCAAAATAACAGAGGCTTTCAACCACCTGAGAAGGAAATGTCCTCTGAATTAATGTTTCAGTTAGAAGCTTAAAAACCCTGAGCCAGCTTAGTGCTTACATTTTCAGAGAACTGAATGCAAAGAGAGGGGAAAATACCTCTGAAGAGTAGTAATAAGGATTTAAAGTCTTCAACGATGCAAAAATTCATTAAGCTTGCAGCTCTCTTTGATCAAGTTCCTCTGTCCTGCAAGTGCCCAGGCAGGGCACCCCTTGGGCTCTGGCTTCCCCAGAACAGCCCCCAGGGCCTGGTGTGGCAGAGCCTCAGATGTAGGGCACATCAGAGCCCATCAGAAGACATTTGCCTACTCAGCTCCAGCCATCACAGTTTAAGGACCATAACTTAGCACATTTCTGCTGCTCCCATTTCCAAATCCAAGCCCAGAAACTCAGCCCTATCCCTGGCTGTAACAAGACTTATCCCTCAAGGCGTTTCCCCCTGTCAGGATCAGCCCTTATTGGTATTACAGAATGAAGTGGCCATCAACCCACAGCTTGCCAAGGCCCAGCCCTCATTTTAGTCCCACTACTCCATCTAGCATTTCTACACCTGGAGGAAAAAAAACTCCTCAGCTGGTGAGATATCTCATCCCTCTTTATACCATGTGGCACTGAACTCTCAGCTCCTTCCACCCCACCAGAATCTACTGTAGCTTCACCTGAGCCCACAGTGACACTATCACCCACCCACACTATCCTGAGCCCAGCCAAATCCAATCCAGCCTCATCTCCCTCTCCCACAGCCCATCACAAACCATTTGTTTGTGCTGGCACCATCTCTCAACTCTTTAACAGTAAAGATGTTCAGCCCAGAAGGTACCAAGCTGTATAATTCTATCCCCAATACACTACCTTTTTCTATACAAAACAACCTTTGGTCTACACTGTCCCAGTTATCCACTTACATTTTCAGTACCACCAAGATTGTCCTTATTTCTTCAGGCCCTGAACCTGCCCAAATCCTCTTTGTCATAGAAATATTATCAGTGTCCAACCTAATGATGCCTCCCCCAATATGGGACATTTTCCCTCCTGGTCACCTCTCAGTAGCTTGAAGGAGGCAGGCAAATGTGAACAAGGACACAGCTTTTGGTTACACTCCTCTCCTCATTCCCCATTGGAGAAAAATAGATAAACACTCCCCTCTTGGCTTTCAAAGAAGATAGAACATTCAGGAAAGAGAGAAGGATGGAGGGGAAGGGAAAAAAATCCCCAAAACCACACCCAGACAGAAGGAAATGGGAGAAGCAAAGACAACGACAGGGGAAATTCCTGGATCTTCTTCCCCTGCCTTATTAATAAACAAAGTTTGTTAAGTGCACAAACATGGGGAAGTGCCAAGCTCAGAGTGCACATGTGCACTTACAGAATTACACTTTTTAAGCATCTGAATAGCCACAGATCTAATCCACCATCATCCCCTAATCTATTTTCTCATCACTGCTGGCAAGGCCAGATGCTCCAACCCCAAGTGCAAGAAATTCCACTGCAGGCAGGCACAGAATAATCTGCTCTCCTAGAAAGTTTCTCAGAGAGGGAGGGCTCGAGCTATGAACAATAACCATTTACATCTTTCCTACAGCCCCCTAAAATTGTCCTTTCAGTGTTTGTAAAGTTTTCCATACTTGTGTGATCTACAGAAATTATGACAGAGATTTGGAACCAAGGACTGTGCTTCAAAAATGCTCTGGCAAATAATTCCTTAGGTATTTAATGAAAAGAATAAAGTGAATAGTATTGGATTTTTCAATTTCACTCCATGCCTGCTTGCTCTTGTGTGGTCTGACCACCAAATAGGTTCTCAACTGACCTTCTTTGTACCATTCATCATACTCTTAATACATTCACCTGAATAAGGGATGTGCTGTGTGACTATTGGAGAGGTAAAGGCACTTAGGGCTGACAGACAAACAGAACCAAAGGCATTTTACACTCCCAGAACACAGGAACAGGCCTTTCACACATGCTTTTAGCAAGCAACGTGATACTATCAATTTGTTCTTTTATAGTAAAAAAAAAAAGTTATTAAAGCTGAAAGCTATTTTCATAATTAAAGAAACTCAGCTAAAGTGTTTTACCTAAAACCATCTAAATAACCAGTCGTCTGCATTGCCTGAAACCAAAACATTGCAGCAGCAAGAGCCTGAAAGTGAAGCTGATAAATTATTTTAATTCTCTACACTCAGGGAAATGCAGGGGAGTGGGGGAAACAGGGCATGAGTAGGAACATCACATTAATATCCTTTTTCTTAAGAAGAATGTATGTAGATGGACATTCCTTTGCAACAGCCTTCAAGTTTAGGGGAGTTCTTTCCCACTGTCATTCATTCCATGCCTTTCTAATAATTTTTTTTTCCATCTGTTACTGCTATATTTATCCTCCTGCCATCATTGTACAATTTCATTTACTGATGGAAACAGTGTGAAGATTTCCATGCTTCGTTTTCTGCATAACAGGCATTTAATTTAAACAAATAATGGTATCTCTCCACACCATTTTCACAGAATGGTTTGAGTTGGAAGGGACCTTGAAGCTCATCCAATCCCACCCCCTTGCATGGGCAGGGACACCTCCCACCAGCCCAGGCTGCTCCAAGCCCCATCCAACCTGCCCTTCAACACTGCCAGGGATGGGGCAGCCACAGCTTCCCTGGGCAACCTGGGCCAGGCTCTCACCACCCAATTTTGTCACTGTTTTCATCAATGCACAAGAACAATCCACATCTGCAGCTTGCATTGCTGGGGTCACTCCAGGGCAGGGCTGTTTGGCTAAAACAAATCCTCCAAAGCTTAAAATTGCCATTTTAGGAAGGATTTTACAACTGTATCCATGGCTATCCATTCAAATATGGGAATTGAAGATAGGTGATTGTAATGACATTTTAAACAGGACTACTGTGACCAGAGACAATTTGTCAGCTAATCTGTCCTAAGCTTCCTGATAGATAAATCAGCCTCTAGATTAAGGATTTAAATGGTGAGTAAGGAGAGGCCTCCATGAGAGGTGGAAAGAGCTGGGAGGTAAATACAGGGGTGGCTGGGGAAGAAGAGGAAGGTCTAGGACACAAAGCTGCTAAAGCTGGGCAAACAGAGGGGCTGGAGAGTGCCTGGAAAAGTGAGAAGACAGACAGAAACAAAGCAGCACAACTCCCTGTGGCCCTTTTGTGGCACCTCAGGGCAGCAAGAGAGGAAGCAGCAGCAGAAGCTAATGATTGTGTTCAGCTTTTCAGCAGGGTCAGAGCAACAGGCATGGAAAATGGTTTGGATGGTGAGATTTTCATCAAATACACAAAGACTCATCCTGGTCCAAGAGTAACTACAACACAGGGAAGCACAGGAACCAGAAAGTACAAACATCAAAGAGTTTTTGCAACCCAGAAAGAGGCTGGATTTGCAGGAGATAACACCCTGTTTACTACCAGAAAATGAGAAAAGGGTCCTACCTACACATACCAAAATAGCATGGGCTCAGGGTTTGCATATCTCCATGATACAGGGTAGATTTGGCTTCATTTTTGGATGCAAATTGAACCAATATCCGGCTCTGGAAGAAGCAGCTAATGAGGCTGAATCTTCTATTTGATTTCAGTTGTGTATTTAAACACTACATTAAAATGGTTTGCAGGAACCTAAGGTGTCCAAAGATGGGAATGAAATAAGACACAAAGTACTTGGAGTACCTGAGCAGGGGCATGGAGGCATTAAAATAGGTTAGATGGCAGGAGAAACACGTAATTACTATGAATAATCTGCTATATGCAGCCAGTAGACTTAACAGGGCACTAGGAAAGCACCCTTTGTACTAAAGAGCTTTAGATTCCAGCTGATTTATAAATCAGAGATTTGTTTACAATCTGGCCACCATCTCTGGAGCAAACGAGCCCCTCTCTCCAAGTGGGACAAAAAGTTCTCTGTTTCATTGGACTTACAACATGAAAATGCCAATTCTTCAGCTTCTTCCCCTGCCCCTTCCTCTGCACATCAGGATTTCAGGAGAAAAAAAGGTATGTATGAAATCTGCTGTTGAGGTCACTTACAGATCCCTCAGGGGTTCTCCTCAGTGCAGGTGACCCCTTGGGGTGTTCTCCCCTTGCAGCAGGCACCAAGCACCACACAAAACAACTCCATGGCTACATCCCACCCCAAGGGACCTCCAAGAAGTCACTGATCACTCCTCAGCCTCTACCCAAGGCAGGGAGAGGGGCCCCCCCTCTCTGCTCTCCTTCCCAGCACCCACAGGCAGCAACACACAGGAGATGCTCAACTTCCAGGTCCTCTCCCTAACTCACTGCTCCCACCGAGCTGAGAAAAAGGGGATCAGAACAAACAAACCAAGAAACGAGCACAGGGAGGGCTGACCCGGCCAGGAGCTGGGAGGACCTGGGTGGCTTTGGAGGTGCAGCCAACACCTGGACCTTCTGTGGGCAGGGGGGGGCACGGGACCCCCAGCCCAAAGCTGCAGCACCAGGAGGGCATGGGACCCCAAACCTGCAGCACCAGGGGGGGCACAGGACCCCCAACCC
>NW_009952365.1:1528575-1551787 GCF_000747805.2 Chaetura pelagica | reverse complement strand
CACCCCCCCGGGGAGCCCCACCATTCCCGGCAGATAGGCACAGCTCTGCATCCCTAGGCCCCCACCATTCCCAGCAGGTAGGCACAGCTCTGCACCCCTGACACCCCACCATTCTGGGCAGGTAGGCACAGCTCTGCACCTCTGGGAGCCCCACCAGCACCCCTGACACCCCACCATTCCCGGCAGGTAGGCACAGCTCTGCATCCCTAGGCCCCCGCCATTCCCAGCAGGTAGGCACAGCTCTGCACCTCGGGGAGCCCCACCAGCACCCCTGGGAGCCCCACCATTCCCGGCAGATAGGCACAGCTCTGCATCCCTAGGCCCCCGCCATTCCCAGCAGGTAGGCACAGCTCTGCACCTCGGGGAGCCCCACCAGCACCCCTGGGAGCCCCACCATTCCCGGCAGATAGGCACAGCTCTGCATCCCTAGGCCCCCGCCATTCCCAGCAGGTAGGCACAGCTCTGCACCTCGGGGAGCCCCACCAGCACCCCTGGGAGCCCCACCATTCCCGGCAGATAGGCACAGCTCTGCATCCCTAGGCCCCCGCCATTCCCAGCAGGTAGGCACAGCTCTGCACCTCGGGGAGCCCCACCAGCACCCCTGGGAGCCCCACCATTCCCGGCAGATAGGCACAGCTCTGCATCCCTAGGCCCCCGCCATTCCCAGCAGGTAGGCACAGCTCTGCACCTCGGGGAGCCCCACCAGCACCCCTGGGAGCCCCACCATTCCCGGCAGATAGGCACAGCTCTGCATCCCTAGGCCCCCGCCATTCCCAGCAGGTAGGCACAGCTCTGCACCTCGGGGAGCCCCACCAGCACCCCTGGGAGCCCCACCATTCCCGGCAGATAGGCACAGCTCTGCATCCCTAGGCCCCCGCCATTCCCAGCAGGTAGGCACAGCTCTGCACCTCGGGGAGCCCCACCAGCACCCCTGGGAGCCCCACCATTCCCGGCAGATAGGCACAGCTCTGCATCCCTAGGCCCCCGCCATTCCCAGCAGGTAGGCACAGCTCTGCACCTCGGGGAGCCCCACCAGCACCCCTGGGAGCCCCACCATTCCCGGCAGATAGGCACAGCTCTGCATCCCTAGGCCCCCGCCATTCCCAGCAGGTAGGCACAGCTCTGCACTCCTGGGAGCCCCACCAGCAGCTCCTGACATGGCAAATGCCATGGCCAAAGGGTCTCCCAGCCACCTGCTAAAGCCACCAGCTGGTCACACACCCCCCCAAGCCCCCAGGATGGGGAAGAGAAGGGTAACTCACTTGCTGTGGGCTCGTTACAGTAGGAACTTCTGTCTGATCCTAACGGCGCTGCAAGATCTTGGGGTGTTTGATGCCTTCAGTGAAGGCCAAGTTTCTGGAGTGCTGGGGTGGAGAACTTGGTTTGTGTTTTTAAAAGAGGGAGGTTCTAGTCTCCACTGTTGAGGGGCAGCATTTAAGAGGCTGAAAGAACCTGCTCCCAGAGCTCCCAAAACCTCAGAATCCAGCAAAACATAAAATTCACTCATTGTCAAACCTCTTGAATTAAGAGTTAAACTCCCTACTTGTGAATGACACATAAAGCCTTGACTTTTTTTTCCAGGGATTAATGACTACAGCCTCTGAAAACTGAACAGAAGGCTGCTGTGTTCTAATTCTTGCCCAAGTACCATCCTCATATCCCACAGAGCCACAGCACAGACCATCCCAACTCTTGAGAAACCCAGGCTTTATGCAGTGCAGGAGGACAATATTCAATGAAAGTTTTGTACCACATCATCATAGAGGAAAAGGATATTGTCTGTAAAGCTATTCAGCTGGGCTGTGGTAAAACTAAGAGTTAATAACTGCTTGATAGAGTTCTACTATATACAGAAATTGCTTTTTAGCATACACAAAATAAAACAATTATCCACAGAAGTTCAGTTTTCCCTTTCCCCCCCAAATTAAGGCTAATTTATTTCTGGACATGTAGTGTAAAAAAAGGTGTAAGATAAGTGGCAAAAGGTATAATTCAAATGATGGCTTGGGGTACAGACTATTTCCTTTATCACCTCATCTTGCAAACAAGGGCACAGCAGAAAGACTCCCTACATGCATCAAGCTGTACTGCCAGGATGCTTTGTGTTCTACCATTATCACTTCCCACCTCATCCTTCACCAATAAAACACTACCAGGCATTTACTAGCCTATCAAGTCTAAGCCCCCCAAAAAAAGAGGAAGACTTGGCCCATGCCAGCTGGGGATGGTTGTGTTTGCATCTGGACAGATCCTGCTCTGCACCAGTGCTCAGGCTTTCCCTGCCCCGAGCATCACCCTCAGGTGGAGAACACCTTCATTTTTGTCACATGGAGAACAGGCTTTTGGGAGAGAATAGGGCACTCAGCTGTGTCCAGATGAGGCAAGCTAGCCCAGCCCCAGATCTAGTCTGACCTTCTGTACTTCACAGGCCATTATATATCACCCGTTTCCTCCTGCTGAGCATTGGGTGTTTGATTAAATCCTGCCTCCCAGAGTCACCCAGCCTGGGTCAGAAGGCAGGACAGGAGGCACCACTCGGGGTGCTCACTGGTGACAGTGAAGCATGAGCACTCCAACAAGGCAAGCTAGCCCAGCCCCAGATCTAGTCTGACCTTCTGTACTTCACAGGCCATTATATATCACCCGTTTCCTCCTGCTGAGCATTGGGTGTTTGATTAAATCCTGCCTCCCAGAGTCACCCAGCCTAGGTCAGAAGGCAGGACAGGAGGCACCACTCGGGGTGCTCACTGGTGACAGTGAAGCATGAGCACTCCAACTTGAGCTGGTCTGACTCCAGCTCTCAAACCCTGCTTCTCACATCCTCCCCTGCTCCTCCAAGAACTTACAGGATGTACATGCTGATCCACTCACTGCTTAATCCACTTTTTGGTAAGTCAAGTAGCTCAAACTCTTCAAATTCATTACATGTGGTGTTTTCTTCACTCCTCAAGCATTTTTACAAATTTCAGGTAGGCCTCAAAATACACCAATGCCTTTTACAAACTTTGGGCTGCAAAGCCATTTGATGGCAAGCAGGAGCAGGGAGTGAAAAACAACATGTTTGGGGTTTTTTTCCCCTCCCCTTGTGCGTAAGAAGCCTGATCCAGGACCTGGCATGCAAGGGTATTAAATGCTGAAGCTCTCCAGTGAGGTCAGGTTCAGCAATCCTTCCCTAGATTTTAGATTGAATCTCTGTGGTTAAGGCTGAGGTTGAGCATTGGAGCATTTGGGAGAGATGTCTCAACTCTAAGCACTGAACATCTCTAAGTTATGGCAGGACAAAGCCCTCAGATGACTACAAGAAACCCTAATTTTCCACACAACAGTGACTGGAGAATTCAAACCTTGTTCTTAGTTCCCCCACAGCCTTCAAGCAGCACATCCTATCTTTTTAACTCCTTGGCAACAAGGAACATCAGTTATCCTGATGGAGCCAACGATTCAAAGACTGACAGAGTTCCAAAGCCTGCTAACAGGCAGCAGAGCTTCACCCTCAGGGGAGGAGGACCTGGGCCCTACTACCTTGCAGGCTCAAATGATGCTCCTCTCCTCACAGCTCTCTGGCTTTCCCACAACCTCTTGGAAACTTGAATACTTGTAGCAAAGCCTGGCACAGGGAAGGTGAAATTAAGCAGCTCATACTGCAATGCATCCAAAAATGCTCCTGAGCTGCATCCTCCTCATCCTCAAACCAGGACACTCCCTCATCCCTAACCCTCATCCTTCCTCATCCTCCCTGCAGTGAAGCCCACCGTGGAAAAAGGCTGCCCAGAGGGGTGGGAGGTGTTGCTGACACCTCCCTGAAAGGCAGGCAGTGGAGGGGTGGTGCAGCTTGGTGGTCAGACAGCAGAACTGTCTCCGGACCAAATCTGAGGATATGGAACAGATCAAGAAGTACCAGTAGGAAACATGTCTCCAGTTACTGCTTCAATGTGAAGCAGACATTTCTTGACCTTTGCTTTCTCCATTAAAAAAGAGAGCAATGTGTATGTTAAAGAGGATGGGGTAAAAGTCCCACTT
Source organism: Chaetura pelagica (assembly GCF_000747805.2). NCBI lineage: Eukaryota > Metazoa > Chordata > Aves > Apodiformes > Apodidae > Chaetura > Chaetura pelagica. The sequence goes on along the minus strand of NW_009952365.1, from coordinate 1,547,767 downwards.
ATCACCATCACATCCATGGTTTTTTTCCTGAGGAAACAGGAAAGAATAACCTGGCAGGTGTTAGTAATTTTGCTGAGTGTACTCAGATCTGATCAAAGTGGTAGGAGAGCTTGTACAGGACAGAATAAATGGTTTCAGTGAGGACTGTCAAAACAGTCACAAGGAGAGATGCTTCCTGATAAACGTGTTTTGAATGAGGATGGCTGAGAGGGGCAGTGCTAGAATTAAGGGGAAGCAAAGGGGAGCACAGCCCTTACTCCTCTGCCAGAAGAAAGAGTTTTCTGTCCCTGAGGTGAAATTACTTCTCCCCCAGTCTCTGCTGGTTAGCTGGTTGGAGTTGCACCATGAGGGACATCACTGGCAGAAGGGTGTCCTGGTTCCTGCAGGTCCTACACCCTGCACCACTCTCCCCAACAGGCACTGCACACCAGAACTTCCACTGAGGTGATGGTTCCTGTTTTGAGGTGTTTTGCACCATCTTCTGGGTTTGTTCTTGGTTTTTTCCACTCCCCACCCCCCCAAAAAAAAATTAAATTTCCTCTTTCCAGAGAAGATCAGGAGATTTCTTGGCAGTGCCAACACCAAGCAGAGAAGGCAGCCAGTACCTCACCCCACAACTGTCATCCTTCCTCCCTGCCCTCAGGGCATCACACCCAAATGGCTCTGTCATTTGTCTCCTCTTCCACAGAGGTTTTGGTGCCAGGAGAAGGAATTTGAGTGAGAAAACTGATGGGAGGCTGCAGACTGCTCAGAGATTAATAGGCAGCATGGAAACAGGGCAAGGAAACAAATGCCCAGCACAGTGTAAGAGATCAATGAATTAATTCATTGGGCAGAATTAATGAATGTTTGTGCTCCCATCTCTGTCCTTCCACCACAGCTGAAATAGCTGAAGAAGCTCATCTGTATCAAAGAGAGGGGGATGGAGTGGGGTGAAACAGCTGCTCTCTGCACTCCTGTTGTCAAGCAGTGACATTTACCCCCCCAGTTAATGCTAGAATTGTTGCCCTTGCTTTCAAGAGCTGAGAGAAGACAGACTGAGGGAAGATGGACAAGGAGCAGGGCAGGCTCTGCCTCTTCTTTGTAGTATTATTAGAAACCTGTTTGTGAGAAAGGCACAGAACAGTTGGCTGTGCTGGGAAGGATGCACTTCCCAGCCCTTCAAAAGTTCACTTGGGAGGCTGTTAGTCAGCCTTTTTGCTCTCAGGAATGGATGATAAGACTGATACTGAATCCCAAATCAGGGAAACAGATAAATACAGCCATCCTGGCAGCCCCACCACCCAACAGCCTCTTTCCCCAGAAAAGATCAGCCAGCTCTCCATATGGGAAGGGCAGCAGCTTACTAAGCCTCATGCTATTGATTTTAACACCTTCCAAAATGGAATGTAGCTTTCAACATAGCCTGCTAAAGCAAAGCCAGGAGTGATGTGCAGCCCCTTTGTGCACCAGCAAGCAGGTGTCCCCTGCAGCACTCAGGATGCCAGGAGATGGGAAGCAGGAAAGGTGTTTGTCATAGTCTAGAGCCAATGAGGATAATTCCTTGAATGATTTCTCCCTCTGAAATGAGTTTGAAAGAGAACCAGAATGTTTTGGTTAAAGACAACGACGTTTCAGTGCAAAAGTAACATTATCATCAGCATCTCCTGGGATGGCTCAGACTTTTGGTTTTCTCCAGGCTGGGCACCAGGGGGATTCTTAGCCCTGGGGCATCATCACAGAAATCAGCTGGAAAGGAACTGGATGCCCTGTGAAACTCATGTAACAGAGCAGAAAATTTACCAGCAGGAAGGGGGATGATTTGGTGCCCCATTTTGGAAGAGCTGGGTGATCCCTTGGATGCCATTCAAGGTTTAACCAACAGGCCCAGAAGGCTCCACCTTCACCTCAGGCTCTGGTTTTAGTAGGGAGGACAGGACAAGATGGTCCCTTTGAAGCAAAATATTGAGAAAGGCAGAAGTTTATGCCTCCAAGCAAGTGTGCTGAAGCTTCTCCACAGCCCTGGTTGAGCTCAGTGCACGCACCTCCCTCCTCTTCCTCCCCCTCAGCCACCCAGCATGAGCTGCCCAGCCTGTCAGCCACAGGGTGATTCATTCAGCTGAGACTTCTGTGAACATCTAAACCCCTGAGAGGGCCAGAGGGGAAAGTGGTGGTCGGGGTCAGAGCTGACACCTGCAGAGAAACCTGCTGAGGAACGATTCTGATCCTGGCAGTGAGGACCCACTGGCTGGCAGCCTAAAACCCAAGTGTTGCTACCTCCAACCCAGTTTATAAAGCTGTAGGAGGGAGGGCTGGTCTGTTGGCAAGATGTTGATGAATTCTGGGAAAAAAAACAGCCCCTAACAATGTTTTTCAGCTCTTGTCTTGCATAAGAGCTGAGGCTGGAAAGGCCCTGGTGTCCAATGAAGGAACCAGCTAAAGAACCATCTACTACATTGCTCTGATCACAAGTAACAGATCAGGTAACTCACACCCTGCCATCCATCATCTGCTGGAAAACATTTGATTTTGTGAAAGGCCAGTAATCCAGGCACTTAATTTAACAAAACTCTAGTATTTTACATGGAATAGGAAAACAAGCTTATTTTGAAATAAATATTAAAGGCCCAACACTACCATGAAACACAGGCTTAAGTTCATTATCCTTAACACAGAACCACACATTTCAGTGAGGCTTCTACCCACTCTCTTAGGGGGCCTTTCTCTTCCCACATCCATTGTGGAAATCCCAAGTGATGATTCCTGCACAACCAGTTCTCCACAGAGGAAAATAATACCTTAAACTTTTTCAACTACCAAAACCCCACTGGTCACAGTCCTGGGCAGCCTCCCCAGCTGAGCTGGCTTTGAGCAGGGGGCTCAGGTCCCTTCTCACCTCTCTTATTCCATGATTCTGTTCACACAGCAGTTTTGCTGGCAGGATATTTACAAGCCACCAACCCAAACTGGATAGATGCTCACCCAGTCTGCCCTACACACCATTTTCTTACAGCTGCCTGGGAGGAACCATTTTAACCAATCTAAAAAAAAAACACCAAAAAACAAGAAACACACACAAAAAAAACCACACCTAAACCCCAGCTAATGCATTTTGTGAGATTTATGCCCAGGTTTTTTTCTGACACAGATCACACTACCTCACCATTCCTCTGGGCAGATTTCCAAGCCTCTGTCTCCAGGTTCTGGGGGCAGCAGTGCCCAGGTTGAAAAAAAAAACACCAAAAAACAAGAAACACACACAAAAAAAACCACACCTAAACCCCAGCTAATGCATTTTGTGAGATTTATGCCCAGGTTTTTTTCTGACACAGATCACACTACCTCACCATTCCTCTGGGCAGATTTCCAAGCCTCTGTCTCCAGGTTCTGGGGGCAGCAGTGCCCAGGTTGGACCAGGTCCAGCAAAAGCAGCTGCAGGAAGCACCTCCCAGGCAGGTGCAGAGTGATAAGGCAGGCATGAGGTAGAGTCAGGAGGATCCATAGCCATGCACTACCCTGAGGGAACCACAAATAAGTGCTTCAGGTAGAAACTGAGGCCCCAGGGCTGAGCTTAAATAGCCCCTGGCAGGGCTGTGGGTGGAGGCCCCAGGTGAGGCTGGTCAGGGCCCTCCTTTCCACTCTCACAGGTGCCTGTGCCTTGCCAAGTGATTTGCTGTCTGACAAGAACCACCCCAGGGTCACTCTCAGGAGCATCAGGCATCCACAGCAGTTTCCTCCCACCTTTCCCACTCCTGCACATGATGAATCAGGCACTTCTGCAGTTTTGGGCTCCTTTTTCTGGTCTTGGTCTGCAAATTTGTGTCTAGATAAATGTCTGTAAAGTGGCCTGTGACACTTGGTCTTGGAAGTCCATCATGAATCTAGATGGTCGGTCCCTACCAGGTCACACTTCTTGCCCTCAGTTCTCCATGTGCTTGGATCAGCCCTGAGGAGTGAGTGGCCTCAAAATGCCTGGGAAGGGCTGCAATTACAGCTGGACACAGCAGGGTTTTTCCTGGGATAAATCCAGCAGCAGGACAAGCAGGTCCCTTTCTCCTGACTATGGGCACTCCTATGCTTGTCCCTTTTCCCAGTTGCTCACCCTGTCTGATGGCATCATTCTCCTTAGGAATCATCATCTTGGGATTACTTGGGTCACCCTTCTTTAGACCCTGATACTGGGGTATTTTGGGGTGTGAAAAAGGATCTCAAATTGGCAAGAAAATTCCCACTGTGTTTCCCACACTACATTTCTCCTGCAAACAAACAAACAAACAAAACAGAGTGAGTTTTAAAACAAGAAAACCTTCTGTGCTTTAGCCTGACAAGAACTGATCCACCAAGAAGTCAGAAGTGCACAAGATGGAATAAACAACAGAGCAATGAGTGTCAGCTGTACCTGTGAGCACCTGGGGGGCAGGCAAGACAAGAGCCAGGCTGTGAGCTGGGTGGTGTGTTTGAAGCTCAGTCCTGATGATTTGTTTTGCTAACATAAGTGGCAGCAGTGGCAATATTTAGAATAATAGGATGGTGAAGGTTGGAAGGAAGCTTAAAGATCATCAGGTTCCAACCTCCCTGCCATGACCAGGGACACTTCCCACCAGACCAGGCTGCACAAGCCTCATCCAGCCTGGCCTTGAACACCTCCAGGGATGGGGCAGCCACAGCTTCCCTGGGCAACCTATTCCAGCACCTTCCTACCCTCATGGTGAAGAATTTCTTCCTGATGCCTCACCTAAATCTTCCCTCTCTCAGTTTAAAACCATTATCCCTTGTCCTATCCCTGCCCTCTCTGGTGAAAAGCCCCTCCCCAGCTTTCCTGCAGCCCCTTCAGGCACTGGAAGGCCACTATCTGTTTGCTCCCTGAAGACCCCCCATGTTTTCCCACAGACTGGGCAGTAGCAGAGTGCTCAGTGCAGGACCAGTTGGTTGTGTCTGCTGGCCATGAGGTCAATGGGACAGAGGGTTTTCTTTCAGCCATGGAAGGTGTGTGGTCAGCTCAGGAAACGTGGAGGAAAAGCTGCTCTTCCCAACCCATCAAGCAGAATTTTTCCTTCCTGTGCAGAGCCCATTTCTTCCTGCCATTTGGCCCTGCTTTGCCTTAGACTCTGAGCCCAGCCTGGCTGGTGTTTCTGGGCTCTGTCACTGTGCAGTGCCCCTGGGCAGCACCAGGAAGGGGTCACAAAGAGCACCTGCATTGAAGTACCTCTTCAGATGAGCTGAACTGAGGTCTCTGCACAAGCTGGGGCAGGTTCAGCCCTGCTGAGGCAACAAGGGAGGAGCAGCTGCCCCAGCCAGGCAGCTCTGAGTGGCTCAGAGAGAACCCATTCAGGGCCCAGGCAGGAAACTGGATGTCAGCCACTGGTAGAGTGAGAAGGGCTGGGCTTCTAATTCTACATCTGTTTTCATACCCAGCCAGTCAGAAAAAGAGCCAAAGGGAGGGAGACAAGACCCAAATAAATTGTTGCCTGCATTTCCAGAGCACGTTTCAAACTCCTGTGGACTGAAAACAGACAAACACCAGCAACACCAGATCATACCAGCTGTAGGAAGGGGTCTCTCCAGAGCCATCTTTCCTCCTGCTCCAGGCAGAGGGAATTGCCTGTGGGTGGGGGGCAGTGCTGCTGGTTCCCCAGGCAGGCAGGAGCAGCTCTTCAGCTGGTGTTTTCATGCCCACCCAGCTGAGAGCAGAGGGATGGAAGCTGCTCCAGCACAACACCGTGAGGGCTCCACAACTTGCTGGTGACATTAGGCAGACACAAGACTAAACAGTTTCACTGCCAGGCTTTTCTGGGCCAGATCTTTAATCATCGTTTGAAGCTTGAAATAAGTCTCCAAGTGGTTTTTTTTTTCCTGTGTCTCCTGCCCACCAATGTGGAGATGCCCCAGCACTGTCCTGCCAACTTGATTTGGGAGAGTTAGTGGGGAGTCTGTTCTTGGCTCTCCTTTCACATCCCTTCTTCCTCATCAAGTGACACAGCTGACAAGCTGTTGGGCCCAATATTCAGAGGAGTTTCTCTTGCTGAGGAACAGCTTGGTAAAAGTACCACTGGAAGGTTTCACATTTGTCTTCAGTGTTTAAGGACACGGATGTTTTTAAAGGAATGGTCAGGAATAGGAAATGAGCTCTGTTTGTGTTCAGGAAGGACCCAACTAGGACTATGCAAAGAGGCTCTGAGCATTGGAGAGACAAGACAGGACACTCTAATTACCCTGAAATGCAACCAGAGGTGTGACCTTTTCCACACAGCCCACAGACCTCACTGGCCTCGGCTCCTCATCAACATGAAAGCCCCCCCAGGATCTCCTTTCCTCCACCTCCTCTCATCCTTTGTTTTTCCCCTCCTTCCCCCCAGCAGGACACTGCAGGATTTCATAAGCCATCCAGGCTGGTTCTCACATCTCCTAGGGAGAGTTTCTCAGTGCCTTTCTCTGCTCTGCTGATGAGAGCTCTTGCATAAGAAGCTCCTGATGGGTAGCAATTAATTAGAGTCTCACACAGACAATTCACTTTTCTTTTGTTTAGGATAATTAGTGAACAGGGGGGCACCTGCCAGCACCAAGCAGGTTTCCATTCACAAGGGCACCACGTGTTTCCAGCTTGGTTCTTCTTGCAAGGGAATGATCTTGGTGGGTCCTTTTGGTCTTCCCAGGGCTGCGTGCCAGGAGCTCCACTGGGAGAGCCACAGTGCTGCAGCCAGCTGTTGGGAATGGCACATCTGGCCACTGGGGCAGCTCCTGAGGTCTCACTGGGTTGTTGTTGCACGTTGGAAGGATCTGCCTGCACACCAGGGCCCGTGGACTTCATTCAGGCCTTGACACAATTAATTCCCCTTGCTTTCCCAGGAGGAGGAAGACTGGAGGAACAGGAATCCTGCCTCTTAGAGAAGTTCCCACCAGAAACCTGCGTCTTAGTTACTTCTCCTGCAATAGGGAACCCATAAGCACATCCACCCACAGCAAAGCCACAGGTTGGGCAGGTACTGGTAGATCACTGCTGTCATGTTAAATCCCCTCTCTCGACATGGGCAGTGCTCTGAGCACAGCCAGGGTGCTGGGGAACTCCCTGCCCCAGGAGCACATGGCTGGCTCACAGTCAGCTTGGTGCCCACAAGGACCCCCAGGCCCTTTTCTGCTTTCCAGCCAGTCTTGGTGCTTGTGCTGGGGCAGGATTCTTCCTCAGAGTAGAACTTTGCATGGTCTTTGTTGGACTTCATGAGGTTCCTAGGGTTCTTCCAGCCTGTCCAGGTGTGTCAGGTGCCTCTCCATCCCTGCTCAGTGGGAGAGCAGGAGGTAAAACAGCTGCTCAGCTCTTGGGGAGGTGAGTGGAGTCTCTCCTGCCCTGCCCAGCTCTGGGGGGCTGGTGGCTCCGTGCTGGGCTGCAGGCTCCTGGGGTTGGCAATTTTCTTACAGAAAAGCAGTTTTGTGGAGGTAACATCCAAGCCTCTGGGGGTTGGCCCAGGGGGATGTGACTGGGCAGAGCTGAGCTCGCTGGGAGCAGAACAGGATGTCAGAGCCATGTCTGGGAGCTGCAGGGATGCTCAGGGAGCTGGTTTTGGGGGGGAAGGGGGGGTGTCCTCTGCCCCCAGCGACCCAGGGAGCACAAGTGGGTGCAGGGCCAGCCCCACTCTGCTGCTGGCTCCCCTCTCCTGCTGGCAGCTCCTTCTGCTCAGACCCAGCTGGGCTTTCCAGGGCTTCATGTCACCACTGCTGCCCCAAAGCAGCCAGAACTCTGTGCCTGTGGGGCAGGGGAGCTGCTCATAGCAGAGCCTTGGTCAGCCAGACCATCAGCATCTCAGCAGGGGACAGTATCTCACCCAAAGCAGGGAAGGAAATTCCCAGAGCAGATGCTGAGCAGGTTCCACGTGCTGTGCCAGCTGCTCCAGGGAAGGAGGGATTCGGGCAGGGACAAGGGCAAGAGATCTGCTCTTTGCATCAGTCAGTCTTGTGCCTGCAGGCACAGAAGGACCATGGAACCAGTTAGATTGGAGAAGACCCTTCAGATCATACACCCTAGCAAGAGCAGAGCCACCTGCCCTGGGTTCTTCTGAGCAGAGGACACAGGGGGACACCAGCGTGTCCCATTTCCAGTGACAGAAATGACACAGCAACTCCAGTCTCCTCAAGGCCCAGTTCCATTAAACTGCCCCGTGAAACTCTATAGATTTTCCCAATTAAAAAAAAAACCAAACAACTCACAGGTCATTGATGGAATTCATCAGGAAATCCCCAGGGGCAGGAGTGGCCACCACACCAGGGCAGGGCAAACACCTCCACTGACACCAACAACAAGCATTTTAATCACAGAAATAATTACAAAATTCCTCTGACACTGGTAGAAAGTGGTGTTTCCAGTCACACTCACCAGCTGGAAATGATGACTGTAGAATCTCAGACTGGTTTGGGTTGGAAGGGACCTTCAAGATCATCTAGTTCCACCCCCCTGCATGGGCAGGGACACCTCCCACCAGCCCAGGCTGCTCCAAGCCCCCTCCAACCTGCCCTTCAACACTGCCAGGGATGGGGCAGCCACAGCTTCCCTGGGCAGCCTGGGCCAGGCTCTCACCACCCTCACACTAAAGAATTTCCTCATGTCTCACCTAAATCTCCCCTCTTCCAGTTTTAACCCATCACTCCTTGTCCCCTCACCACCAGCCCCTGGGGGGCCTCTGTAAACACAGCATGAAAGGCTCTTACCCAACATGGCACAGGCAGTGGTGGTCACCTTGGATCAACAAACAAACTGACCTGAAGTTGGGGGGGGGGAAGAATAATGTTGAGAAAAGAAGGTGGCATCTGAGCCCTGCTCTTCATCTCCCCTCCCCAAGGTGCTGCTGGGGGAGCAGCCAGAGCTGGAACCGTAACCGGAGCCCAGGGCAGAGGCAGCAGATGGTGGATCCAGGATATGCTGATTTTGGCTTCATACAAAAAGGGAAGAAAGGTGAAGAGGGGGATTGAATGTCCATTTGATATGGATTAAAATGCCAGGAAGTCTTTATTGAGTCAACTCGTCCAGTCATGTCCTGCCCTGCAGCAGGGGCTGGGACCTGGGGTGACCTGTGCCATCAGAAACCCAGGGGTGGGAGATGTGGTGTGGAGGCTGCTTCTGTCCCTCCCCCGAGGGACTGAAGTGCTTGGTTCTGCAATATTTATACTTAAAATCTCTTCTTTTTGCTGAAGCAGAAGAGGTTTGGGTTTGTAAGGAGCAGCACTTGCCCTGGCTGGTAGGAAAGCACCGTGGTTGGGCTGGCAGAGGGGCAGGCAGGAGGACAGGCTGCACTCCCAAAGGTGGCAACACCTGGATGTCTGCAGCTCCCACCAAGGGAAATGTCCTGCACTACTTTTTCAAGAGAGCAGCCCTTGCAGCAAGAGTTCTGTGGGACAGGGGGACAAAGGATGAACTCCCCTCTTTCCCCACGTTCCCAGGAAAGCCTTTGCTGGTTGCCTCAGCTCCTCAGTGCCAAGGTTCTCCTGTCCTTACAGAGCTATGGAGAAGGACTTTGTATAGTAAAATCAATGTGAGCTTTTCCTTTCTTCAGAAAAAAAAAGGATCTTCAAAATTCAGCTGAATAATTTTTCTGGACAGAGTAATTCAAGAAACCCAAACCTCATCCACAGAGCACTGCACTCCCCTTCCCACCAGGCAGAAGTTCCAGCAGATGGGAGTGCTGCAGGGGCACGGAGGGGACTGTCCTCCCCCCAGGAGGTGACAGGGGCAGGCTGTGGCAGCTGTCACCAAGCTGCATTTCAACAGCTCAGCTCCCAGCCCAGGCTGGCAGGAGGAGGGTGCTGGGCAGGAACTGACGTGTTCCACCCCAAATTCAGTGCAGGGGTCCCTGTGGTGGGAGCTGGGGGGGTGGGCAGCCTGCAGGAGCCTCCCCCAGTGGCAGACTCGAGGGGGTGTTGGATCCAGTGGATAAACCACCAGGAGAGGCAGAATCCAGACCCAGCCTGGTCCCCAGACTCCTGGGACCCTGCAGGTTGTGCCACATCATGTTCACCTGCCAGCAGAAGTGGATTTCTGGTTTTTCAGCCAAATCCTGAGATCAGCTTTCCCATGGGTGCTGATCACAGCCTTCCAGGAACCCTTCCAGCTTTGTCCCTGCAGCCTTCAATCCATTTTGAAGTGACAAAGACTTCTGGATACTTACACAAAAGATGTTTTAATGCCCACCACACGTAACACTGGTGAAAGCAGGACATTAGATGATGTGCCAGACTCAACATGCAGAAACAGAGACCCCCAGCAAGGGCCAGGGCAGCAGCTTGCTGAGGAAAAGGGCTTTTTTTGGTAAAGCTCATCTTAAATTCAAAGTGCAGATAAATACTTGCTTGGGTCCCTTCTGCTCCACAGGATTTCTTATCCCTAAGGTATTAAACTCTTTCCACATCTCTCCTGCTATTTGCCATTGTTGCTGGGCTTTGCCCTTTTGTTTTTAATGGCCTACACAGGGTCTGGTATCACCTCAGCTCTGGAATAGACCATGGAGTTGCTTTCTTAGTGCCTCCAAACAGGTCTTGGAAAAGGCAGATATATAAAAATATTTACCAACTATGAAGTAGCAAAAATATCTTTGGCTTGCAAATAAGTGGGGGTTTCTTTCCCTTCTTATCCCAGAAATACAGCTGAGATGCCAGAGCTAGTTTTCTTCCCATCTGAAGCTTTTCAGTGGAGGCAAATTGACCCCAAATACAGGAGCTTTGGATCAAACTCCTGCCTTTTCCATGAGGGGCTCTCAGGAAAGGGGTTTGGAAGAGAGGTCAGTTTTACAGCAGTGCCATCCATCTCGTGTCCAGCAACAAAAGTGTGGCCATTTTACTCCCAAGTACTTGATTTTATCCAAATAACACCTCCCAGCTAACCCAGCCACAGGGATTTTGATTCTCCTCCTGCAGTAACACAAGCCTTTAGCTGCTGGAACAGGCACTTCCTCAGGGAGTGTTTTATCCATCTATCTCTGACCTCCCAGCCTCTCCCACAGCTCTTTGAGCCATATTTTAATTTTAATAGAAAAGAAACTCCAGAACAGCAGCCACAAGTTTGCTGTCATTGATCAGGGCCTCCCTTTCACCAGCTGAAGTACCAGGTCCTGCTGCTTCTTCCTGTGGATCATCTGTGCAGCCACAGGCTCAGCTCAACACAATGTCAGGTAACTAAGAATCCATCATGGGTTTGGAGGGGAAAAAAAAAAGCCTAACAAATGTATTTGGTATTTGTACAGCAGATCCATGTCCCACCAGTGCCAGTGGATCCCTGTGCACAAAGACCTGGCCAGTCCTGGGGGCCCAGTGGCTGCACCACATCCAGGTCAACTCAGTCTGTCCCCCACATCATTCCCAGGGAAAAGCCACATTCCTAGAATCCCAGACTGGTTTGGTTTGGAATAGACCATCAAGATCATCCAGTCCCACCCCCCTGCATGGGCAGGGACACCTCCCACCAGCCCAGGCTGCTCCAAGCCCCATCCAACCTGCCCTTCAACACTGCCAGGGATGGGGCAGCCACAGCTTCCCTGGGCAGCCTGGGCCAGGCTCTCACCACCCTCACACTGAAGAATTTCCTCCTCATGTCCAACCTAAATCTCCCCTCTTCCAAGGTTCTCCAAGCTTTTCTCCCCCAAAACACCACCCATGCACATATTGCCATCTCCACATTAGGTCTCTCCTTTCTCTCTCAACCTTTGGTCCCCAAACAAGCCCCAAGCCAAGGACAAGCTCTTCCCACACAGTTTGGGGGTGTTTGAGGAGCAGAAACACACTCAGAGCACGAGCACAGGCTGTGCCTGGACCTCCTCCCTTCACCTGAACACCCACAGCACGGGGGCCAATTTCAAGTGCTCAGATTTAGCCCAAACAGGCACCAACAAGAGAGACTTTGGCATTAGAGGCTGATTTGAATGCAGGTCCCTAAAGGAAGGCCCCACATCTGGAAAATTAGGTCGAGAAATGGAATTTCTTCCTACAAAAATCCTGGCACTTGGATATAGAACCAGTTACCCAGCTCCAAAAACAGGGGAGCTCCCAAAAGAAGTCAGGGGAGGGAAAACAGGGGAACCTATCAAGGCCAATAGAACCCTGAAATTATGGAGCCATGACTTCTGAGGCTTTCTCTGTGGTCTCCTGCCCCTTGGCAGCAGCCATCTGAAACTGTGGCACGTAGGGCACCACAGCTTTATACTGCAGGCTCCTTTGGAGGAAGGTGTTTAAATGAGGTGGGGAGTGCTGGAGAGTACCCCCCTCTGCCAGCAGATGGGCTGTGTGGAGCTGACACAGCCCCCTGGAGCTGTCTGTCCAGAAAATGTCACTCTCTCTTTTTGCCAGGGATGTTATCCCGAGGTAGTACAGGCTCCTCTCAGGACTGTCCCCTGGGAAAGTGTCACCCTGATCTGAAGGCTCTGAAAATCCCTCTGAAGAAACAAGGGAAGGAGTCTTGCTGGGCTGCCTGCCAGGAGGATCAGGCAGCACCAGGAATGTCCCATTTCCCACCTCCCAGGAGCTACTCGAGAAGGTGCCTGGACCCAAGGAATCTTCAGCCAAGAGGCATCTATCAAAACAACTCCTTGGGTTCATCTGCTGTTCACAAAGCCCACTGGATCCAGAGTGACTGATAACAGCAGCATATTTAATATCTGTCTGCCTGGAGATGTCTCCACTGGTTCCATCATCCTGGGAGAACTCTGAGAAGCTGCTGCAGTTGAAATGGCTGCTGGAGCAAGCGGAGTCACGCTCCGAGTCCTGGGGTTTTGCAAACATGGAATCCACTGCCAAAAAGTCTGCTGTGTCTTCTTTTCTCAACACTTCAGTGACACTGATGTCTTCCAGCACTATTTCTGGTTCCAGAAGGAGAGGCTCAAACGACATGGCTTCAGGGTGCTTGATCAAGAGATGCTCAAAAGTTTCAGGCTAGAAGGAAAGAGAGATTTTCATGCTCAGCTATTATTTCACAGCTTGATCTAAGTGTGAAGCTACTGATTTGAAGGATCACAGACAAAACCCTCACAGTTCTAGGGAGAGTGTTTTGTTGCAAATCCTCCAAAGCACATTTCCTCTTTGTGTGTAGGTGAAGACTTGAGGGACCAGACAAGTAAGGACCTGCCTATGTGGGCAGGGCTGCAGAGCAAGGGTTCAGTGAGGGGCTCAGCACTCCAGCCAGTGGATCATTTCGGCTGAGATGGAAGCAGCTGAATGGTCCCATTCATAGCAAGAACAATAAAATGCAAATACCACTAAAAACACACACAAGTGCTTTGCAAGACAAAGGTCTTACAGCCTTAGGTGTCCTTGTTTTTTTCATTTAGACCATATAAGCAACAGACTTAATAATTTCCATGTCAACTAAACTAACTTTCCCTGCTAGGACTGTATTACTTAGGGGCCATTTCAGCCTTTCTGCAGTATCTTCAGAGCATTCCCACCTGCACAGCAGCTGCACGTTTCAACTCCATGAAGAGAAGCACAGGTTTATTTTGGAGAGGGAGATGCTTTGCTGTGCCTGGTGCAGATGCACCTCAAACACAGAGTGGGATGAACTGCCAGCAAAACCAGAACTCCCAGCTGCAAAGGAAAACTCACTCGAGAAACACACATTTCCTAATGAATCCAAGACAAAACAAATAGATACAAACAGATCTTGTGTGTAGCAGCAAACCAGCTCTCACAGCAGGAGAGCTGCCAAAACAACCAGGAACATGTCAAAACACTGAGACTGGGCTACAATTACAGCAAGGATGCAGTGATGTGCACATCTTCAGCTCCTGCCTCAGTCTCACCAGCTGCAGGGGTGTCTGTGCCCTGCTGGCCAAGCTGGTGAGCAGGTTTCCAGCTGCTTTCTACTTGCCCCACACAAGCCCCATCACCTTCCCACACTGAAAACAACCTGCACACCCAAATCCCTCCTAGTCTTCAAAATAATCTCCATAATTGCATTTCAAATCAAGCAGCTACTGCAAAGAGCTGTGGGCTGCTACTACACTGGAGCCATCAGGCCCTAGTAACTGACCTGCAAAGTCCCTTCCCTCTCACAGGTTGGCTCTGTCACTCCAGCCACTCTGGACCAGCCACGGGGGCATTTCCAAACAGGAGACACAGAATCATCAAATCACAGAATATGCTGAGTTGGAAGGGACCCATCCATTAGCAGGAAGATTTTGAACAACCAACAAAACTGTCACCTCCTGGTACCTCTGCCCTTCTCAACCAGCAGCTGGTTTATCCTGCACAGAGATGGTTCCTTCAAACCCTGCCTGCTCCCTGGCCCCAGAATCTGCTCTGATAAATGCAGGTGGGTGCCCCAGAAAACATGCAGATCAGGTTGCCTGCAGAGATGGAACACAGCACACAGACATGTTGCTTGGCAAAGGCCACCATCTGTCAGCTCAGGCAGCACTTCCTAGAACACCTCAGATGTTTAATCAAATACAATGCATAACCCAACGTCCTGAGGCAACACAAACCTGCCTGCCAGTTCCAGAGGGAAGCTCAGGGACACTGAATTTCCACAGAACTTGCACACCTGCTGTAAGTTGGGCACCCGTGGTGTTAAACAACAAAGCAGTTGCAGAAAACTCAGGAGAAAAGTCAATGTCACAGGTCCCCAGTTCCCAAACTCTGCTGAGCAGATGAAATGGGATCTAAAGAACCAAGGAATTCCAAGCAATGTGTTCTGACTTCCTGCTCACTCTAGGTTTTATTTGTCTCACAAGCAACAGGCTAAATCTGAGCTGAGAACCAGTTACCAAACCTAAGACAGGTTGAAGTCAAAATTCCCTTGCACTCCAGCTGCTACACACAGACCTATCAAAATGTGCTGCTGGCCCAGTTCTGCCAAGGCCAGAGTTGGACTTTCATATATATTTAATTTTACACCTTGCAAATAACCCCAGGGACATAGCAGGGTCACTGAGACATGCATGAGCATTTGCAGGATTAATACTAACTTCCCTGTGGAATATTTGAATTGTGCTCAAACAGTTTTCTCAAAATAGGATCCCTAAAGCTTTTTAAATTTTATTTACTACTTTATTCAGCAATGAAGAGGAATTTTTATTATTTTGACATTACACATACATGTAAAGGCTTGAAAGATGGGGTCTAGGTGCAAGACTCACCTGTGTTAGATGAGGTTTTTAAGCTGCTGTTCTGCTGTGAACAACATAAGGATAAAATACTCCTCTATAAATCGTAGAATCATGGAATGGGTTGGAAGGGACCTTAAAGATCATTCAGTCCCAACCCCCTGCATGGGCAGGGACACCTCCCACCAGCCCAGGCTGCTCCAAGCCCCATCCAACCTGCCCTTCAACACTGCCAGGGATGGGGCAGCCACAGCTTCCCTGGGCAACCTGGGCCAGGCTCTCACCACCCTCACACTCAAGAATTTCCTCCTAATGTCTCACCTAAATCTCCCCTCTTCCAGTTTTAATTACTCCTTGTTCTCTCCCTCCCTGCCCTTGTCAAAAGCCCCTCTCCAGTTTTCCTGGAGCCCCTTCAGGCACTGGAAGGTGCTCCAAGGTCTGCCTGAGCAAGTCTGGAACACAACACTTGCTCCTAATTTTTGTGAGGGCTTTGTAGATTTTTGACAGAGCTTCTTCCAGGATTCACTGTATTTAAACAAATCAGCATTGTCTTGAATCTGTGCTTCCTGTCTCCTGAACAGAAACAGAAACATCTCCTAACCACTCTGTCCAGGGGCCTGGGAGCTGGCCCAATGGTTCAGCCGGCATTTTTTTTTCCCAGGAATGTCCATTCTCTGTTGAAATGAAATAAAATAGAAGACGAAAAAAGAAACCTTTGCTGGGAATGTAAATTACACACTTGAAAAATCCTCTGCTGCTAGATGCTCTTTCTTTCAGCAATAACAGGCCTGAATTTAGGTTCTTGCCTCAATGATTACACTCTCAAACTCTGGGACCTTTTTTGCTGGTGCAAAATGGCCAAGTCAACATTATGAATCCTACTTGTCACAGCTCATCAGCTCTCAGGCCCCAGTTCACATGCCCACCAGGAAGGCAGTTCACCCCAGCAAAGATGTTGGCCTTTGATACACAGGTGGCAGCCCCTGAGTCCACAGGCACATCACCTACAGGGTTATGCAACCAATTAACCCTCCAAAGAGGTGTCCCTGCTCCTGGCCCACTTCACAGAGTCCAGCACTGAGCAAAGAGCAGTCAGGACCCTGGGGTGGGGGAAGAAACATCACCAGGGCAATACACACCTTCTGGAAATTAACACCTTGGGCCCAGGAGCAGTTCTTTGGGTTTGGAACATCTTCCCACACCAGCCTCTTCATTCTGAAATAGGAGGTAAATGCTGGAGTTGGTTCTGTTCATACATTCCATGCTGCTGTCATTCCCCTGTGCTATGTCAGAAAAGAAACTCTGCAGTTTTATTTATCCACAACACTATGACAATGAAACAATCACTTTGGACATTATAGATGGCCCAAGTGTCATAGAAAAAAGAAAGAGAGAAAGGAGTGACATATCAGGGGGCAGTTTTGCAAAGTACCAGAGGTGCAAGGCAGCCTGTGCTGAACATGACCCCAACCCACCTTCCATGAAACTCAGAGGGACTTTTTTCAATTGGCTTTTACTTCAGACCTTAGTTTGTGGTGGCAATTAAATGTGGAACAACCTCAAAGCAAACGTCACTTCTTAACCTGCCCACTAATCAGCAGAGGTGGGACAGGCTGAAGGGAAACTTCATCATCTGAGTGCAAGGACACCAGAGCCCAGGGGGCCTGACCTGCACACAGGAACAAGGCCATGCACTCAAGACACTTCAAATCTTGGTGCTGTATCCCAGAGAGTCTCCTGCCTTTTATACAGCACAAATAGATGTTAAAATTCATTCCCAGCCTCTCCCAGAAAGACCCTGCCCAGCAGTACAGCAGACAGGCAGCATCTAAGCTGCATCACCTTCCCCTGAACACCTTCTGGGACATTTCCTGTGCCAAGGAACAACTGACCTTTGGTGTGAAACCAGCAATGCTCCCAGCAGCAAAACTGAGGTTGAAATAACTATTGGCAGAACCATATAGATGTTGGCATTATTCCCACTTTCATATCCACCTGGAAATAGAAGGAATTTGGATAAAAATGCAGTAAAAGAATTAGTGGACAATTAGTTTGCAACAGGAAAATGACACATGGTAGAAACAACAGCTTAAAGACACAAAAAACCCCTTGATAAACAGTTTTATTGCACATCAACAAACCTTTACCTTGAGAACAGAGAAAAAGGAAGGGATTATTTTTAATACTGAGGTGACTCCTCCATCCCTGTGGGAGGTGCCCACTGCTCCCTTGCTATGAAGAAAACAAATCAGAGCATATGAAATAAAAGTCCACAAGTGGAGAATGAAGAATCCCAGGGAGCTGGGATCTCAGCTGTTAAGTCCATACTGTTGAGTATGGGAATTCAGGTCCCTCATTCAACCCATCCCACAAAGCTTTCAAATTCAAGTAACTGAAGTTAGGATCACTGGTCATAGTTCTATTACTTTATGGATCACTTTTTTCCTTTTTTTTTTTTTTTTTTAAAGATCCAGACTTCTCCTGCATTTCAGGTTTACTTTTATGAGCTCCTATTTCATGAACAACAGGGAGAAAGATCCTGTAAGTCACCTTTGGCAAACTGATCCGTCGCTCTGGACTTGCCAACTCCCCCAGCAAACACAGGGTACAGGCTGAACTGGTACTTCTCAATCAGAATAAAGTGATCTGGAAAGAGGAAATCAGCCTTCTGAATCCAAACTCTGAGCCTGCTTTTAAACAATACCCTCCACAAGAGGCTCTGGTCAAGTATCAGAGTTCAGATCAGCCCAGGGAGGGAAATAATTAAAGCCATCTTTTATAGATACATCCATTAGTAGCAGAAGATTAAAACTATTAATCTATGCTGGATAATCTAGCATTATTCTGTCATGGAATTAACACCTTTATGGAGCTACTATAAAAAATTCCTAAGATTAAAGCCAAGATGCAAATGGAATGCATGCATTAACTTAGACAATTAGCTGGTGTACTCAATATTCCAGAACTAATTTGATTGTATTGCCAAAGTATGAACAAGCTCCTGAGCTTCATTCTTCCTTAACCTGATTATTAATGCAACAGTCAATCCTCTAATGATAATCAGGAATTGTTCCACTGGTCCCTACCATAAAAGCCATCAGAAATAGTGAGGGGGAAGGAGGGATCTGAGAGCTCAGTAATTCCATGTTTTGCTGTTCCCTAACAAATTCATTTACTGTGTCACTTTTCAAGTGCACACTCACCATAAATATAATATTTCCTAATATTCGGAGGAACTCGCACCCATTTCATCTCCTCTTCTTTGTTAAGGTTCTTCCACTCAATGATAAAAGATGTTATCACATACATCTGAGGTGAAAGTGCCCACATCAAAACCACACAGGTGCTGTTCACGGGGTAGGCATGAAGAGACTGCACAGCATCCACTGGTGGGACAAGGAGAGCACAGAGTTACAGGAGCTCAGAGGTGAGAGGAGAGCTGGGGGAGCAGGGGAGCTGTCACACACACACACACAAATGACTGCTACAGTTTCAGCACTTTGCAATTTACTTGTCCAGTTCTTATCTTCTATATCACAAAGCCTTCAGTTCACATAATCAAACACATCTCTCTCTCTTAGGCCAGCAAAGCTTGGTTTACATCAGCTCTTCCAACCACTAAATAGATCAAAGAGACATTAAAAAAAAAATCCCCTGATTCTCATCTACACCTCCTTAATTACCACTTCTTAGCCAAAAAATTACCAACAACAACTAAACTGTCAACAGGCAGCTAGTAAAGCATGCATGGAGAGAGAGCCTGTAAGCTCAGTCCTATTAAATCTCTGCAAGTAATACACCAGGATCACAGTCCAGGTGGACAAAAGCTGCCCACTGCATCTGCTGCCCACCACAGGGCTTCCAGAATACCTTTGCACACAGTATCAGGGAGCACTTGATCTACAAAAATCCCTTCAAATTGGCATGAGAGCAGTAAAGTTCTAAGAACAGACTGCAGTAATGTTTCCCACAGCATGTATTTTCATATGAATTTTGGGCAGTTGAAGGATTCAGAAGCAATATAGCCTTTATTTTACTAATAAAGCAGAGTGTGGCCAAATCAACAGAGGCTGCTTAGGAAGTGGAGCCAAACCTCTGCAAACTATGTACTCTGGCAGCCCACCAGGTGAGCAGCAAGA
>NW_009952365.1:1503553-1528544 GCF_000747805.2 Chaetura pelagica | reverse complement strand
CTTGAGACAAAGAAAATGAAAGATCAGTTCTACAGGGAGATTTGCTATTTCTTTGATGAATCACTTTATATTCTGCCCGTGGAGGGAAGGCAGCCCAGGGCAAGACAACTCTTTTCCCAACCCAAAGATCAGCAAGATTGTCATGTGATGGAAATCTCATTTTTTAAACAGCTCTGTGGGTGAGATAGTGAATCTGTTTCCCATTTAGAGCTGCATGCATCATCATAAAACATTTTTTATTCTAACTAAGGGAATTTCATAACCAAGAAAGCTTTGTCCAAAAGCACCACAAAGATTCTTAGCACTTCCCACATCTCAGAACCGTTACTGTTTGGTGTTCTTACCTGTGCTCATTTGCTGTGACAGAGTTAAGTTATCATTCATGGAAGAAACTCCAATGGAATTCACGGCTAAAACTGTAATGGTGTGTGTGTGTTCAGTCCATGGGAAGGAGCAGGTCGTGCCATTCTCAACATCCTCTGACCAGGAGGTGTTTGCTGCTGTCTGATGCCTGACAACGTATCGGCTCACGCTGCACAGCGAGTGATTCTCCACCAGCGGCTGCAGCAAACAGTGGCAATTCATTCCTTCCTTCCCCAGTCTTTGATTTCAAACCCAAATCCCATTTGGGCAGAAGGTCCTGTTCCACTTTTAAGAAAACATGAGCCAATAAAGACCTTCTGCAGACTGGCTGCTGTCCCTTCAGCAAAGGCAGGAGAGTCCATTTACAGAGTTTGTTTCTGCCGCAGCCCTGGCCGTGCTCCCGCTGGAGGGAGGGCAGGGGGGACAGGGAATACAAGCTGCCAGGCTCCTGCAGGAACTCACTGGTTTACCTCAGCATTTTTCAGGACTGAAAAACCAGACCAGATGACTGTTTACACACTGAACGTGGGCAAACAGGAGTGGGCAGCCACCGAGGTACCTTTTTTCCCCCTCTGTTCTGCATTAACCTCTTCCCGTCGCTTTGCCCAGTTTACACCAGTTGCAGTGGTGTGTGTACAGGCAGCTGCCCAGGAGCCAGAGAGACACTCTGCTCTGAGATCTTGGTCAGTAGAGTTTGGCAGAGGAAGACTGCACCTCTCACTGTAACTGACAGTGTCTGATCCCATGTTATTCTGAGAACAAAGAGTAAGTCTCCAACTGTGACCTCCAAGTCGTAGAATCATAGAATCCCAGACTGGTTGGGGTTGGGAGGGCCCTTACAGCTCAGTCAATTCCCCCTGTCCCCTCTGTATGGGCAGGGACACCTCCCACCAGCCCAGGTTGCTCAGAGCCCCATCCAACCTGCCCTTCAACACTTCCAGGGATGTGGCAGCCACAGCTTCTCTGGGCAGCCTGGGCCAGGGTCTCTCCACCTTCACAGGGAAGAGCTTCTTCCTAAGACCTCATCTCCATCTCCCCTCTTCCAGTTCTTAAGCCCCATAAACAGCAACTGCCCAAGTTTTCCTCCCTGGGCAGTGTGTGGTTCTCATACTTCCTTTTTGGCAATTCTACCAACGTTTTTTTGGATGGATCAAAGTGGAAGAACAAAATGTAATGGTTCTCACCTTCCACAGGAGTGTAACGTTCTTCTGCCCCCTTGCTGGATCTTCAGTGATGATTCTCCAGAAGTCAGGACCACGTAAGGGAGCTGCAGGATGACAGTTTTGAAAGAACAGTGTCACACCTCAGCTTGAAACTGGGCAGAGCATGAGAACACGCTCTGGAAGGACCCATACCTTTGATATCTCTTACAAGGGTGTAGGCTGCTCTGCTCCAGTTGCTCCAGTAACCCGACCCATCCAGCTCCCTGCACCGCACCTGAACAACGTACTGAACGCAAAGCTTCTGAACCTTTATCACGGCTGATCTTGGTGCATTTGAAACTTCATAAACCTGTAACAGAAGTCAGAATATCCAGAGTAAGAACAAAAGGCTGTTTAGGCAGCTGTTAAGAGTCCAAATTCCTGAAAATTCATCTGGCCTAATCAGCAATATTCCTTTGCTGGGTAATGGAGATGCTGGTAACCACGATTCACCGCACACCACCAAGCCCCCCCAAACCAGCTAGAGCACTAAATGACCACACTGCAAGGATTCATGCTTCAATCCAGATTAAAAAGGACAGTACCTCCCATGCAATTTCTCCCCTGTTCACAGCATACCGGATCTGGAATGTAAGCTCATTGTTTGTAAATACTGGGTTTGTCCAGCTCACGTTGAGCAGCCCAACGTTCCTGGTGATTTCGGCTTCGACGTCGGAGGGAGGAAGAGGCTTTACTAGAACATGGAAAAGGGAAAAGAAATGACTAGAATGTCTGCACTGACAGACCTCATTAAATCCAACCACTGTGGTTTATTTTCTCCTGTTCTCAGGTTTGTGGTCTGTTCCAGGAAAGCTGGACTGTGGTGCAAACATAACAGTTTGCTGCTCCAGACAAAAATCCCCGCTGGCTGAGCCAGGCAATGTTTGTCCAAGGGGAAATTCATTCCAGTTCTGACCCAAACTAAAACCACCCCAGAAAATCTGAAGAAGTGGAAGTATCAAAATCAAAGTTTCTTACAGAATAAATGGGGTGCAGAAAGCCTTGGCACACGTGGCCCAGAAAGGCAGCTCCTGTGCAGGATGGGGACAGACACTTTGCGATCATTAATGGAAATATTATGTTAAGATTTTATTTTACTAATAGGAAATTCCACCAAAATTGGGCTTCTTCAGCAGAATGAACACAAGTGTCACAAGCCCCTAGTTTGTTAACAAAGCAAAGCTAGAAAAAAAAAATTATTTTGACTAATCAGATGGTGAGTGAGGAGAAAACAACAAAAATAATTGAAACAGCTTTAAATTGTGGGTGATGCTAGAACAAGCAGGTTTTGTTTTGCTGTGACACAGAGCACCTTTCATCCAGTGGAGGTCAACTTTTTATTTAAAATGATGACTTGAATAAGCCAGAATTCACAGAAATCACAGAATGGTTTGGTTTGGAAGGGACCAAGATCATCCAGTTCCAACCAGACCAGGTTGCTCCAAGCCCCATCCAACCTTGAACTCTTCCAGGGATGGGGCAGCCACAGCTTCTCTGTTCCATCATCTCACCACCCTCATCATGATGAATTTCCTCCTAATGTCTAACCTTCTGCTAGATTTCCTTCCTGGGCAGCATGGGATAAAGCCACCACCTTTGCCCAGGAGCACAGAGCCAAGGGAGAGCCCAGCCCTGCTGGGCACAGGCTCACCCTGCTGCTGCCAGGTTCTCTTGGCCAACTGGCCCAGCAGCAGCAGTGTAGAATCCACCTGCCATCCCACACAGCACCCTCCTTTCTGACTCTCCCAACAGTTCTCTGATCATCAGTGAACCTGCTTGTCAAAAAGGCACAAAGAATCCTCTTTAAACTAGACAGGAGCAATCCCAAAACCCACAAGGCCACCAAATGAGAAGTGGTAACAGCAATAATGTCCCACTTAGCTGTACTACACTGAACTTTGCCTTCCCTCCCTGTGGCATTCAGTTTTACTTGCTCTAGTTAAACTCTGCAATCAAAGAATAGGTTGGTTTGATTTTTGGTCTCTGCATACTTGCTTCCCCCCACACCTCACAGATCTGGTTTATTACTCTGCTTCATTTCACACAGCACCTCTGGGGTCAACTGCCTTGATCCCTCCCTGTACACACTCATTTGTGTCCAAAAAACACAAAGTCCAATGAAGGCTCCGAGTCCCAGACCAGACAACAAGACTTTATACATTTTGCAGTGTTTCAAAACACTCAGACACTGTTCCTGCCTCTTGCTTTTATACAAATTTAAGGAAGTGTCACAAAAGAAACTTTGCAAAATCCTTAATGGTCACTAGGATTTTAAATGAAAATAAAACTGTGCAAGGAAGACACAGAGTGCTGCACTGTATCACAGCATAAAGTGAACAACTAATTAAAGACTTCAGAACAATGAGATAACCAGGAACCTTAACAACAAGACTGCCTTTTTAAAGGGAATACTTGCATTTTCTCTAGGCTGCAAAACATCCAAAAGGATAAGCTTGCAAACCTGGATGTTTCATTTTAAAGCTGCAGCTACAGCTTCCTCCTGTGCTCAGCAGAGTGCATGGAAGTAACATTTAATCCCATGCCTTTTAGTATCAAAGCTCTTACGTTTCCACAATTCAATTTATTAAAAATGCTAGGAAGAAGTACTTTACCTACACCATAAAAGGAATGAAATCCAAGGGCACAAGTAAAGGAAGACATGCACGAATCTCGACCTACCCACGTCTGCTGGAACCACACAAGTTGGTGAGGACTCAAGTGTTCCTAGGAAGTGCTTAAACTCTATCCACATGGTATATCCAGATAAGAGAAAAAAAGGCTGAAACGTGCACTCATAGGAATGGTTCTTCTGCAAATGGCATTCTTTCACCTCTGAGTTTGGAGAAGTGCTCGGAAAATCAGCACAATAAATTCTGCTCCTTGAAAGAGAAGAAAGGACAATAACACCAACATTCCATGAATACATTGCAACTACAGGCTGCTGAGGGGAACTAGATGGTGTCACTGGAACCATCTGGGGGTTTTTGATGATTATTTGGATGAATCTTCAGCTTGTACCTGCACTAAGTGGATAAATGACACTGCAGTGAAACTCCAAGCTTTGGCTCTTGGCCTGAAAAAAGCAGGACATGAAGGCTCATCCCAGCACAAAAGCTTTTGGTAAGGGACCAACAACAGGAAGAAACAGGTACAACAAGAGCAGGCACCTCCACAGCCTCAGAAATCATGTTATTTCAGAGCTATGTATTAGCAACCAAGAGAGCAAGACAGATCTCTAGCCAAGAAATTACTCCAGCCAGGAATATGACTTTCAAAATCCCAACTGGCATCCAGGGGAAAAGCTGCCACGTGGGCTGAGTGGACACACACAGTGAAGTCTCCAGGAGATGGAAACCCCACCAAAAAATACCAATTCTGGAGGGTGGCATTAAAATCCCCCACAGGGTCAGTATCACGTCTGGCAGCAGAAGAGGGGAGAGCTGGACCCTGGATAAAATGGCATTGGATGTCTTATCCACGATGGAAAGTTCTCAGAGTCCTCTGAATTTGCCCCAAGCTCGTGCCCAGCTCAGCCCTGTGCCCTGAGTGGCCAGGCAGGGCAGCAGGGATCACTTCTCTTGAGGTTTTTGTTCCCAGAGAATGTTATGCAAGTGATACTGGTGTTTTCATAACTAAACATTTTTAAATGCCTTTTATGGCAGCTTTTTAGTCCCCTGTGATCTCTTTTTTCTATTTTTTAATCATTCTTCCCCTCTGAACCTCAATATTACCAACCCCAAAAAGAGAACACAAAGAAAGATCACAATAAATACCAGCATCTGGGAAGCATTTTCAGCCTCCATTAATGTTCCCTGTTTGATCTAGCAGGAACACTGCAATAAATGTACAGATTATCACCTCCTACTAAAAAAATAAAATAAAATAACATTTTTAGCTAAACTTGAACAGTGAAAAAGTGGGAACATAAAAAACATGGCAAGAGCAGCATGGGTTTTATTTCAAGCTCCCTCCCTGAATATAATGAGCACACTCATTATATTCATATTTGTGAAGACAGTTGGAACAAAACCCACCTCAGCAGTCAGCTAGTCACTCATCCTGCCCTAAAAGCCTCCACTTGAAATCTCAAGCATTTCAGTTATTTAGTCCACAAGATGCTCAGAAATATTCACCTGGGTACTGCAACAATTCAGAACTTCAGTCCACCTCCAACAGAGTTGGACAGCACAGTCCTCCAAAGGATTAGGCCCTAAGGGCTGATTTAAACTTGTTTGCCCAAAATTTTGCATATCCAGTCCAGCAGGGCAGTGAAACTAAAGATTTTTTTTCTCAGGAAGGGTTGTCTGTCTGTCTGTCTTGTTTATATAAAGACTAGCACAGTTCTAGGAAAGTCTCGAGCTCTACAGATTAGTAACTCAAAAGGATTTTTTTAGTTTTCTGGTAAAACAATCCTGTACAACACAGGCAATATTTGTGCATGTGAATGAAGATCAGGATGATCAGAGCTCTGATTTAAGAATCAGTTTTGTGTTTTGTAAACAACTGGGTGTTTGCTCCACACCCCAGCCCTCCTGCCCTGTCCAAAAGACAGACAAAATTAAGCCAACTATCTGAAAACACTAGGCCAAACCCATGAAACCTAGGAACAGCTCCAGCCACCAAAGATGGTACCTTCACAAAGCAATATTCCTTTTATGAACTCAGATTTGATTCTCTCTTTATAAGCAAGATTTTTTTTTCTGTTTGGAATGAATTCAATTCCATCCCTATATTTTTATCCACTGTCTGTATATAGGAAAAAAGATCATAGACTGGTTTGAGTTGGAAGGGACCTTCAAGATCATCCAGTCCCAGCCCCTGCATGGGCAGGGACACCTCCCAGCAGCCCAGGCTGCTCCAAGCCCCATCCAACCTGCCCTTCAACACTGCCAGGGATGGGGCAGCCACAGCTTCCCTGGGCAACCTGGGCCAGGGTCTCACCATCCCCACACTAAAGAATTTCCTCCTCATGTCCAACCTAAATCTCCCCTTTTCCAGTTTTGATCCATCACTCCTTGTCCCCTCACTACAAGCCCTTGTCAGAAGTTCCTCCCCAGCTTTCCTGGAGGCCCTTCAGATACAGAACTAGAGAAAAATCAAAGACTGTATGGAGATGTCAAGACTTCTCAAGTCCTACCTCCAACTCAAAGCAGGGTTAAATTCAAAGACAGATGAAGCTGACCAGGGCTCTGCCCAGTCACGAGCTGAAAGTCTCCAAGGGCAGAGATCCTACAGCCTCTCATTGGGAATGGGGTTTGATTTTCTCTTATTTCCTTACAATTGGTAGATCCAAGCAACTGGAAGGATAATTTTTGTAACTGATCCAAGCAAACACATCTGCTTGAAGAGAACTGGCTTCCAAACTGCATCTACAGGTTTTGCAGATGCTGGAAAACAAGGTGAATAAAATCCATGTTACATACTCAAGCATCTATGGACCCCTTTCTGTACATGTAGTTAATACCTCTGGAATTCCTGTTGGGAATAAGTCCAGCTTAGGAAAAAAGAGCACATTTGATAATGACATCAGAACTCTTTGCTGTAATGGCATTTCCAGAGCAACAGTTGCCAAACATAACAAGTGCACTAAAAGCTCTACATACCTGTAGTATCTTAGCTGCAAGGAAGTCCCCAGGAGCACAGTGGTTGGGTTTGCAGACCACCTGCAAGTCATCTTAGTTAAGTACCCATCTGTTTCACACGTGA
Source organism: Chaetura pelagica (assembly GCF_000747805.2). Classification (NCBI taxonomy): domain Eukaryota; kingdom Metazoa; phylum Chordata; class Aves; order Apodiformes; family Apodidae; genus Chaetura; species Chaetura pelagica. The sequence continues at coordinate 1,521,273 of NW_009952365.1, read as the reverse complement.
TGTTAATATCCATATCTAATTAAGGCACATTGAAAGTTCATTAATAATGATACACTGGTTTAAACAAAAAAAAACAACCCACACGCATTACAAGTCATAACTGCTCAATAAAAACTAACAGGAGTTTAAGATGGAAATATTCTGACCTTACTATGAAAATGCTACCAAAATGATAATTTAGAATCATCTGGAATCTTACCTACTACATATAATTCAGCATATCTATGGTGACACTCTCTGTTTTGATGGCAACAGTACAAGGCGTGATAGAAGAAACTTCCTCTAGGTTTTGTTGCTTTCAGGTTGGAAAGAGTAACTTTGCTTACACGGTCATTCACAAGGGTATACTGACTTTCTGGGATTTCTTCTGCTAAATTCAGCCACCAAACAATCTTCTGGGATGCCACGAGCTTGGTTTTGTTTTTATAGATACAATGAAAGGAAACATTGGAGCCAACACTGGTCAGTATCTTAGGAGGGAAGTACAGGACTCCAGCTGCAAAGAGGTGGAGAAAAGGGGAAAGAAACATCCATTAAGATTAGAATCTGAACCAAAAAATGTAACCATGTGTCAATAGAAAAGTATTATTATTGTTATTTGTACGTCTAAATTCCCTACTTCTTAATTACTATTAACAACTGTAAGGCAGAGAGGCAGAAATGAGCCTTTGACTGTCTCCCTCTGTAAGTGATGTTTGTGATTAAAATAAACTTTATTGTCCCCAGGCAAACAGGAATTAAATGAGCAGGAAATCACTGGAGGGCACAATGAAAGCACCACACAGAAGCACAAGGGAAACAAGGAATTAAATCTTGGGAAACTAGATTAACACTGCTGCTTTTTATCCACCCTGCACTTTTAAAGCACCAAGTCACCTTATTTAAATGCTGCAACAAGTATTTGCAACCTAGAAAGGATTAACCTCTGTAACTTGTTCCACATACACAGCACAGGTTTTAAAACCATAGAATTGTCCTCAGGTCAAAGAAGATCCAAACAAGAGAAATGTTTGGGCTTGGGAAAAAAAATAATCTGACCCTTTGAACCCTGTAAGGATGCTGAAATCATGTTAGGGGGAGCATTGATGAAATACTGGAGCACAGAACTTGAGAGAATCCCTACTCAGAACTGGAGGAGAGGGGATTGAACAACAATAATTTAAAAAATAGTCATAATCAAGCTTTCTAGCAGCTACTAATCCTGCTCCTGTTGAAGTCAGCAGGAGATGAATGTCTTAAAACTTTGTTTTACCATTTCAGCAGTGTGGTTCACAGCAGCTGGTGGCAGTGGGGCAGTCACTCACCCAGGGATGAGGGCACTGAGTGTGCAAAGTGCTGAACGAGCACCAGCCCAGCCCCGAGCAGGCAGGTGCTGAGGGAAGCTGCAGGTGTTTCACACCTCCTGAAAAGGAGCAGCTCGCCCAAGACCAACCCAAAGCCACAACAGTTAGAGCACAGAAGTGACTGCACACCCCCTACCTGCCTCACTGAGGTCATATGCTGTGCTCCAGTCACTCCAGAACCCTGCACCATCACGGCTCCTGCACCGCACTTGAACCCAGCGTGAGGAACCAAGCAGGGGATTCTCTATGGCCAGTGAGGTCTCCAGAGCAACCTGAACCATCTGTTGGATTAGCAGAAGCCATTATTGTTGTACAACAGGAAAAGACAGAGGGAACCAAAACAAATAGCCTAGAGAGTAGTTTTCAGGTAGCAAGTTGGGTAGAAAAAGCTTTCTTCTTTAAATTGACTGTGAATTTGAGTATGGTAGAAAACATGTTAATTCATTAAGGATTGCTAATTAACAGTGGTAGCAACAGAAAAAGCAATTCACTAATTGAAGCTACAAATATTAAACATATACATGTGGATCATGGAATTTGAGGGTTGCTGAAAGGAGGGTTGCTTTGCCTTTAGACTTCACAGCATCTAGCACTTCATCCAGAAAGAAAGATGGGAGCTTGTTTGCAAAGACCCAACAGGAGATAGGTCTTCCCTCACTGTAGTGGCTCTCCAAGTGCAACAGATGTGAAGTCCTGCTTGCTAGCTCCACCACACCCTGTACAGGTTTACCAGGGCCTACTGGATGCACCAGCTCAGGAGAAACCAGAGTGCCATGTCCAGATCCACCAGCCCAGCCCCACTGCTCAACCCACCAGAGCCACTGCCCAAGGACAAAGAGGGTGGTAAAAAAGTCTCTGGAAGAGACCCACCAACCTGCTCTGCTCCACCATAAAACACAGCGAGCAGAGCTGACTCACCTGCCAGCCACTTGGACCTGAACTGGCAGAGATCTTCACTTCATACTGCAGGGGATATGGCACCAGCAAAGGGTTGGACCAGCAGACCTTCACTTGACCTCTCTCTGTCATTTCTAGATGCAGGTTCAAAGGAGGTTCAGGCTTTACTGCAGACAAAGTAATTGACAAGTTTAGCACTAACCTCATAGCCTGCTGGCAGAAGCTTTTGCCTTCAAGTCAGTTTTCAAGAGCTTCTCTACAGCTAGTGTATGATAGAGTAATCATAGAATCACAGACTGGTGTGGGTTGGAAGGGACTTCAAAGATCATCTAGATCTAACCTCCCTGCATGGGCAGGGACACCTCCCACCAGCCCAGGCTGCTCCAAGCCCCATCCAACCTGTCCTTCAACACTGCCAGGGATGGGGCAGCCACAGCTTCCCTGGGCAACCTGGGCCAGGCTCTCACCACCCTCACAGCACAGAATCTTGTGTAGTATCTCTGGAAAAGTGTACCCTGGCACTATTATATTTATCAGGACACACTGGATGACTTAATATTTGGTTTAAAATTAATTTCTTGCCTTGGGCCATGATAGTTCCCAGTAACCAAGCACTAACTCACCTGTTCTGCTGGAAAGAGGACTCAGAGGGATGTGAGAAGGAGACAACACTCTCAGAGAGTACACAAAGAATTTCTAATTATCCCCAGGCCTTTCGCAGTGGTTATGGCTATGAAAGAAGGTCTCCAGGAGAGCTACACTAAGGCCAAATAAAAATGGAGGGTTTCAGAAAGTTCCCACAGGGATGAAGGGAACTCCCTGGAGAAGGAAATGGGTGGGCAATTTAGGATGATGCACAACCACAGCCCTTAGCTACTGCCCCAGAGAGTCAGAAGAGTTCCCTCCTATGATCCCTCCATCAGACAACACATCAGTCTGACCTGGCCCCTCCTGCAGCTCCTGTGGGCTCCACTCAAGGAAGATTCTGCTTCTGCCAATATCAGATTAAACACCAAATAGCCTTTCACTGATACCTCAGCTCTTCCAAGGTGTCTCATTTAAGTGGTATTACTGGAATCTCACTCACTTTACCAAAATCTGTTATTTTAGGTAGAAATTCACTTCTCTAAGTCAGATCTTATTTTATTATTACATATATACCATCTCCAAGCATTTTACTTGATAAAGACCAGCAGGAAGTGATCTGGGAGAAGGCACAGATTTAAAACAAAAGTCAGTGACTTTTACATCACACTTTTGTGCATCTTACAACACAAATAATGAACTCTGTTCTACTCATCCCACTTATTCTACTAATATCACCTATAAGCAAGTACAAACCTACATCACACAAGGATTCATAGCTTTACCTTCAAGATAATTTTTAACTAAGCTAAATCTTGGCAGAATATTTACTAATATTATGTGGTTTTAAAATACCCCTCACTAAGCAGAACAAACTATGTCATTTTTAATACTGGCAGATGCAAATCTGATTTGTTTGCTATAGCAGAACTTAAAAGTAGCATGATGGAAAAAAAATGCAACTTCTTAGCTTCAAAATGAGCCCACCCAGAGACTTTTAACTTATTCTGTCTGCAAAACACTTCAGTCAGGCAGAGGTTTCTAAAGCTTCTCTTTTTTCCCCCACAGCTGGCAGGGTCCCCACCTTTTTGGAATTTGCCAAGAGCTGCAATAACTGTGCATCATGGAGAGCACCCCATGTCAAATTCATAACGTCAGGAGAGTTTTAACTTGATTAAATAGAGAGGGATGTTTCCCAACTTGGAAAAGGCTGGTGTTGTTTGTGTAAGGAAGAAAACATGAGGACAACAGAGCTGCCTGGGGAAAAGAAGTGGGTTTATTTGCTAAGTAACTTTAGGAACAGCTTCTTTTCCCCTCACTTTTTAATTTAAGTCCTAGAGAATTAAGTACTAGAGAAGCATCAGGCAGCTCAGAAACGTGTGCACAGCACCCTGAGCCAGGGAGACAGCTTCAGGAAGCCTTGTCCTGCTCTGTGTCCCCTCCAGGAGGGACATCCTGCTGCTGCAACTCCCCTACAAAAGGTCTCAAATATAGGTCCTACTTACCTATGTCTATGGGCTTGACTGACATCAGAGGTGACCACAGAGGTATCACCCCAATTGTCCTCTTCAGCCACATGATGTAGGTGCAGTTGAGGCTCAGAGCAGGCACCCAGCACTCACATCCCTCATCCTCCCTGCACTCACACTGAGCAACCAGGACAGTCCCCTCCAGGGAGCTTGTAGTTACATCTCCCAGAGGCAGCTCTGATCTGCAAGGGAGAAAACAAACCATAAACCAAAACAAGCCCTAAACCAAACCCATATCTCTTTCTGTATCTCAAAGAGAGGAGGTTTGTCCATTTGGGTACAAAAAAAAAAAAAAGAAAGAAGTAAAATAGGCAGTAATTGTAACTAATTGATTTTACTTTGCTGCTTCTCCCTTTTGAAAGGGTTTCCAAGTACAGTAATGAGGATGATTCCATGAAAAGTCTTCCTCAGGTTTGACTTGATAACAAACGTGTTCCAATACTACGTGATGTGCAGCTCAGTCAGACCCCTTTCCCATTCCTGATGGTAACTATTACTAGACACTTCTTAGGCACACAAAATTGATTTACCTTCCAGGGGACCAATGGACATAGGTTTCATTAACAGCTTAATCAGATTTTCCAAGATTATTTAAGTACATTTTAAAGGAAATGAATTGCAAAGTAGCACATCCTGATACAAGCAGTCATGCATTTTGTCTCCTGATGCCAGCAAATGTTTTAGAGGGTAAAAAAAAGAACACATGTATTGCTACTGAAATACAGGCCATCACATGTAGGTTTTATCTCTAAAACATGCACAATTTTCCTTGGGTCAGCTTCAAGCAGCCACATGGAGATGACCCAGACTGTTTCCCATGAACACAAGAGTACACAGGTGCTTTTCAAGGATGTTTGGCAGGTATTTTTAAAGCAACCCTTGTGTGCATGATTCCTCTCCACACATTTTTGATCTCTGTTGACTGTAATCAAACTGTCATTGATTCATGAAATAAACACCTCACAAGTGGGCACAAAGCTGCTTCTATTCTGAACCAGCAGCTCCCAAAGTACTCCACATTCTAATTTCTAATCTACAGGTATTTTCTGGGCTCTTTCAAGCACAGATACAGCTTATGCTGTACCACAGGTACCCAGTGACACAGGCCTCCTTAGTGTAGTGAACTGAATAGTGTGACAGCTGCAGAGCCAGACTTCTCACAGCAGCAAAGCCAAGACAAATCCTGACAGTGAAACCATCCTGGGTTCCTTCCTGTTGATGGGATTGCATCCTTGCAAAACCAGCTGATGTTCTGAATTGTTCTGAAGTAATTTTGTCATTATTTCTGTACAGTAAGGGTGTTGTTCCTCTAGTTCAGAGAAAGAAGCTGAAGTTCATAGAATAAGAACTTTCCTGTGAAAAGTTTTGAATGGCTTTATAGTGGGTATGACTCATTGTACCTCTTGAATTCAGGGAGAGCAGAGAACTCTGTGCTGGAGGAAAAGAAAGAGCAGTAAGATTTTCTGGGTTTTTGTTTGGTTTTAGTCATTTTGGTATCTAGTACATTTAATTGACTGTAAAGCACAGGGAAAATGGGCACAATTCACCATAAGCTATGCAGCTCCATCTGAATATGCAGCTTACATCTAACAGTGCTAGAGTCAGCCAATACTGACATTCCTAAAATTATTTTTACCAGGACTCACAGACTTTAAGACACGAGAATTATGAAACTTTATGCTGATGGTATCTGGCAGTCATAGAGATTTTAAATTACTTGGAATATATTTGTTTTTATAGTTGTGGCTCCACTTCTTTCTCCTGAATTGCCTTCCAAAGACTTCGCAGAATTTTCTTTTAAGTTCCCCTGACTTCTCTTGTTGCTCACAGATTGTGCTAGTCTCAAAAAACCCACAATTAATCCATAGGAATGTAGCCTTTCATCAAACTGTGTCTTTAATCTGAGCTACCTGGAAAGCAGTCACCACTACAACACCCTGCCATCTTTCTCCTAATCATTCCTAGTAAGGATTTCAATTTTAAATCATCAAACTGACCTTATTTGCACCCAGGAGAACACTGTGTGCAGGGGGAAAAAAATTCTGGAGGTCTGTTGTGTCAGTATTTTGTTGCAAATCCACTGGTTTGGGAGTAAACAGGCAGGTGGTGATATTTTTCCCTGCTCCCACCACCTTTCCACAGACTGGCACAACACAGGGACTCTCTGACTATCTCCCCAAACTGAGTTTGGGATAAGAGGACAGATCAAGGGAGGACAGGATCATGAGGGGCCCCCAAAACAACTTATTCTAAATTGCCAAGCCTGGGCTAAATATCTGAGACCTGATTGCAAGCAAAACAATGGAAAGACCAAGTGTTTTGGAGAACTGTGCCAGCCCAGGAATGCATGAGGAGCATCTCATCCTCAGCTTGGCTGCAGATGGATCCAGTCACACAATAACTATTGCTCCTGAACTGCAGATACTGACTCTAGAGGAGCTTGTGCTTATCAAGCCCTCCCAGGTTCAGGAGAGGTCAGTGTCTTCACTCAGCAGAATGAGAGCAGAAACTCTGGGCACACTTAAAACAAAGCAAGGGACTATTAAAACCTGGAGTTTTCCATCAGACTTGCAGTAAGGTGAGAGAAGCTGTGACTCCTGGTTCCACAAGCACTTCCCACCATGCGAGGGTAACCAGACCCAACCAGACCCAAACTGTGGTGGAGGGAAAGACAGAGGACTTATAAAACATCCAAGTGAATATTATGTCCCCACTCAGCTTTATAGGGCTGGCTGCTGGAATTGGAGAGATTTGTCTTGGCACAGAGAGAAAAGCAAAACACAGATAGGTACAAGTGTAGGAACTTCTGTGAACTGATCACCAGAGCCCAGCTGAGATTCAATAGAAAATCAGTGAACTGGCCTGAAGATTTAATGCCTGGCAGAGAAGGGAGGGACAATGCACAAAGGAACTGTGACTTGAAGCTGGAAACATGGGACTAAAGCATAAGACACTGGCAGAAGGGGGGGGGGGGGAGGGGAAAAAAAAGGGGGGGGGGGGGGGATGGGAAATAAATACTGCATGCCCTGAACCACAGAAGTAATTAACATTCAGCAAGGGCACGTGTCCAAGGTTTGCTTTGCTTTTCCACTCCAAACACTGCTCTTTTTAGTTGGGCAAAGATAGTTCTTTTAGTCAACACCTGCAGTTAAAACCTCCTAAGTGGTTTATGTTTTGGTGCACAACTCAAACATGCTTCAGAAGGCCTTGCTACTTAATGCTAAATCAGTCTGTGGCTCCGTGGTGAACTTCACATTAGAAGCTGCAGAATGTCTTGACTGAATTTCAATCCATTGCTTGCAACACCTAACTGAAAACAAGGGGTCAAAACTGTTTTAAGGAGAAACACACAATCTTCTGCAATTTCTCTAATTTCAGGAAAGGCACAACAGGACATTTATGGAGCTGTGTTGAGGCAGATCAGAGATAAGGTCACCATTGTAACTCTGCCTTCCATATTTCTATAGATTTTGTTTCCACAAGCTCTAGCTTGATTAGAAATTGAGAGAGCAAAGCTGTCTGGGGTTCTGAGAATTTTCAATCATTATACCTCAATGTATTTGATATCTAGTAGCTTGAGGACAATACTTATTTGAACAAGCTTGACCCATTAAACTGCACAATATCTGATGGGTGCCTGGCTCATGGGAGGATGAGTCTCTCATGAAATGTTAATGTTCTCCAGCTAAAGAAGGTTCAATGCTTAACTGGTGCACCCAGTCTTGAGGCAAACTTCAGGATTCATCCTTTAAAAACATGGGAGCCTGGTCCCAGAACTAAAAGAGAGCCTCACAGGTACTTTGACCAGGTCAGAAATATGAGCACACCCCATACATCACCATCTGCTGAAAGGGCAAATGATAATCAGGGCTCAAAATTAAACCAGGAGCATCCATCTGTGTCACTGCAAAAGGATCCCCAAGGCTGAGGGATTGCAGGGAATGTAATTAACCATCAGGGTTTACAGCACTCCTAGAATACATACAACTGGAAAGATCATTGTAGACAATCAAGATAATTTGTCTAATTCATTTTCAGAATAATCTTTCTCCTCCCAAAGACATGTTGCTAGGGAGGGTAACAGCCCTATCACTGCCTCTGCCTGAGCTCTGGCAGACAACTGGTCTGGACAGAACCACACATTTTTTATTCAGATAACTAGATATCATTTGCAAGCAGAGAAACTGTGGGTGTGCAAAAGAAGAGGATGCTTCTTTAATGCTGAAAAAAATTAAGAGCTGTTGAGAATCTAAGCTTTCTTGTGGTAGGTACTTCTAGGTCATCATTTTTGCACATTGCCTGTCCTATATGAGAGAAATCTGGTGTGATCTCCAGACTCCCAGGGAGAAACACATGCCAAGAATGCATATTTTTAAAACTGGGAATGTTCTCAAGATATTTTGGCTCATGTGAATAAAATGTCAAGGTATCAGCAAGCCAACAGGCAAAGCTGTCATCCTACCCAAATCTGAAATGCTTTGCTACCTGTTCCCCCAGAACACAGGGGCTACAAAAGAAAAATATCCACAGGAAATACTGGGAGAGACACAAGTTCCTCAGTGCCAGGGACTGCACTGCATCCTGCCTTTGCAGCTCCAGGGAATTAAGCACAGAAATGTCACCAGGACTCCAGGGAGTCTATAAGGCCTGATCTCAAATTGTGTGACACTTACTGAATTCCCTCCATAACACAAAGAACCTCTCCATCCCAGCTGGGACTCGAATCTGTTGTCCCACAGATGTTAAAAATACCAAAAATACCAAAAAATTCAATATACAGATTACTTGACTGGGATTACTGGCAAAGATTTTTCTATTGCAGAGCAGACCAGATGGATCAGAGGCAAAGGCAGATCTGCCTCTCCCACAAACACACAGGTAATGTTCCAGAAATTAGATTCATCAGGAACACTGGAAATAGGAAACCACTCAAAGCCTGATTTCAGCTTTAAAGTATTATGGCAACCAAACCCCAGATTTATTACTAGCTAATACACTTGTTTTCTGCTCTAACTATAGGGATAATTTGTGGCAAGTGACCTCTGGCTTTTTAAGTAGAAGTCATCACCTGTAAATTCAGCCAATTCAACTACTTATGTTTAGCCTGTTTCCTGAGGAAACTGAGTCTGTGTTCATGCCACTCCTTCCAACCTGCCAGTAACTCAGAAAGAACAGTGTGGGTTTGTGAATGGAATCAAACAGATCTTTTTATGATCAAATCAGGTGGGTGATGTGTGCAAGACCTGCTTCCTTCCAGTCAGGCTGATTGCCATCTACTACCAGTCCAGAGAATATTTACCAGGGTGACAACAGTGACAACTGCACCCGAGTGGCTCTCAGAGGCACCGACGTGCTGAGAGCAGCACTTGGCATTGTATGAACTGCTCAGTAATACAGTGACTTCAAGAGAGAGAACATTGTGGTCAAAAGCATAAAAAAGGCAGAACCAAGATGGCAGCTTTAAAATGAAGCAATTGCAAAAGCAAAGATAAATTAGCAACTCAACTCTGATGGCACTAAAGAATTTTAAGAAGCATGGAAAGAACAGAGGAGAGAGACTCTCTGTTCTAACCTTTCCTCGCTCTAAGCCAGAAGTATAAACTTTCCACATTGTCCTTGATTCCCTTTAAATAAGACACAGCTTTAATACAACATCAGGGGAGGCTGATGTGCTGCAAGCTGGAGAGGCCAATGTTGGTGTTGTAGAAATTATTTTAGATGGACATGGGGTAATGGATCAAAACTGAAAGAGGGAAGATTAAGGTGAGACATGAGGAGGAAATTCTTTAGTGTGAGGGTGGTGAGAGCCTGGCCCAGGCTGCCCAGGGAAGCTGTGGCTGCCCCATCCCTGGCAGTGTTGAAGGGCAGGTTGGATGGGGCTTGGAGCAGCCTGGGCTGCTGGGAGGTGTCCCTGCCCATGCAGGGGGTTGGGACTGGATGATCTTTAAGGTCCCCTTCAACCCAAACCAGTTTAGGATTCTATAATCTCTAAAGCTAATAGTGACACACTGCACAGAGTCTGTACTTACACAGCATAATAAAGATCAACCTTCAAGTTGTTTCTCAAGTGCAACTTCAAACCCTGCAGGCTACAAACCAACAGGTCCAGCCTGCCCTTTATCCAACACTCAATGTTCCAACTGGAATCTAAACAAAAGAAAGGGATTACACATTTCTGAACAACATTAAAACCAATACAAATGACTAAAGAGTCAGGACAAAATTCACTCCCAAAGAGAGGACAAGTAATAGTTACTCATGAAGGTGAGGCTGGACCCCAAGTGTGCCATTTTTATGATTAATCCTTGCTGAACTGGGCACCAGGATATGCCCTTCACACTTAAAAGCCTCACAACCAAGGTCAGGCTGCTGCATCCTGACTGTTGGAGAAGGAACATATTTTACCTGGTTTTATGGACAAGGCCACAAGGGGCAGAAAGAAATGAAGATGCTGCTGCTGGTTGAAGACAACAAATTCAGCATGGCAGTCTGTTCCAGGTGATTGTCCTTGTAAAACAAAATTCTACCCTACTGAGGTCGATGAGATTCCTGCCACTGAGAGCAGGAGCAGCTGGCCAGGCTGCTGCTCAGAGCCTGCTCGGGGGGAGAAAACTGCCTAGGAAAAAAGAACACATTCTAATCCACGTGCAGATATTGCTTAAGGCATCACAATCCAGGCAGAAAAGATGGCACTTCTTCTCCATCTCCCCCACCTCCTTGAGGAGTTCAAAGCCCATATCCACAAAAATATGTAAAATATTTCTCATAGTGTCTGATCTGGGCTTGCAGCCTCACATGCAGTGCTACACATTTCATTCAGCATTCCCCTAGAAAGGCAGCCAGCTATTTTTTTTTTTCCCCCTCCTTTGAATCTGTGCTACACATTTCTTTCCTCTTCCACTAGAGATGTCTGTCAGGAAGGATTTTACCACCCTATCTTTTCTGCTTTGGATAAAAACAAATACCCATTAATACAATCCACCCACCCATCCCCCAAGCAGAAAAACCCAACCATTTTTTAAAGTAGTACCTTCTTCTGCCTTTGAATGGGAAACCTACCTATTTCCTGAGAAGCATTGATACTCATTTCTGAAGGAATAAACTTCCTTGCTTGCATGCTTGCTCTGTACAAAGAACAATCAAGGTTGTGATCACTCCAAATGCAACACAGAAAATTCTCTTCATTCCTTAGCAAGGGAGGCTTCATTTCAGATGCTCTCCTCCAGCCAGACCAGCTCTCTGCAACTCCAGCAGAGAAAGGACCCAAAAAAGTCTCATTCAGCAGCATACAGGGTAATGTAAAGTTCCTGGGAGGAATCTGATGGACCATGCAGTGGGGAACTGCCATTTGAAGAAAGTCTGCAAATATAAAGGCAAAGATATTGGAAATAAAAGTTCATCTTACTTGCCAAAGAAAAGGGAGTAGCTGATGTTACAAACAAACACATTAATTCCATAAAAATCAGATTACTCCTAGATTTTCTGATGTTACAAACAAACACATTAATTCCATACAAATCAGGTTACTCCCAGGGGCTTTCCTCCTCTGAGTTCCAGACAAAAGTGCTAAAACCATCCCCTCCAGTCTGGTGGCACAGCTGGGAGATGCCACTTTTCCTCCCCAAAGCCACTGCAATGAACGTTTGGTTTCCTCAGCCTCTCCAAACAGGTCAGGACCAACGGTGCACAGGAAGCATCTCTCTGGGGTAATTTGGCTTCTATGAATTCAAAATACATTGAACCCTAAATCTAAGCCCACACACTACACAGGAATGAGTCTCATCTGCCCTTGTAGTGCTGGGACACCTGCAATCCAGCTCTTACAACATGTCTCCTTTACTGTAGAAAAAATAATCCCACTGTAAGTATAAAACATAGTCACACTGGAACTGTTAAATACCACAGAACAGTATTACAAAGATGTACAACTAGATGTAACTGCACAACCTCAGGGTGCTCTGTGGGAAATGAGACGTAGGAAAAGAATAATCTTTTCCATCAGACTTAGATTCTTCAAAATAAAATTGCCCTGACCACATTTTTAGCTCTCTCTGGCAAGTCACCACTTGAATGATGTGATTAAAACAATGATTTTGGGGATGATGAGAAATCTCAGTTTGGGAAAGAGCTGACTGGAAAACACTGCATGAATTTCAAAGATTCGAGCAGCCCCAGTTACAGAAAGGCACGTGGGTCATTTGTGCCCTTTGCATTTAGCTTCTTGCTCAGTAAGGGCATAAATATTTTAAGCAGCTCATTGGATAGAAATTAATTCATGCTCCATGTCTTGCAACAGCTAAAATCAGAAAATCAGAACTTCTCCAGCATGGTTTGATTTACAGCACATAAGTAGAAGCTAAATAATACAAAAACCACAAAATGAAAAAACTTTTAGGAAAGCAGCTGCCTGCTACCTCCAAAGCAGACCCTGTGCTACTAGGCAGGGTGTGAAAGTGTGTCCTGCTCTCTCCATGCAGATTTTGTGTTGCCAGACTCCTGAAGGTTTCTGCTTCTTCCTCCTCTCTCATTTCCCACTGTTTGTGCCTCTGTAAATATCAGCTTCATCAGGCCTCTTGGCTGCAGGCAGAGGATTCAGCTGACTGAACAGACTCTCAGTCCATAATTCATGATTTAAAAAGGACAAATGAGTAAGTGCCATGGGTTCCAGGACAGGTAACTAAGACCCTGCCTCATTCACAGGGGCAGCTGCAGCCTGGGAAGAGATTCCTGCCAATCACCTGTTTTTCTAAAAACCAAACTCTCCTCTTGCCTATCACACCAGATAATCTGACAGGATTAATTAAATCCCATCAAGTCCAAAGGTGTGCAGCTACTTACTCCTTCTGCAGAAATATTCAAAACCTAAAAGAATGACAATGCATTTCAGAACAGAGCATTCAGTCCAGGATTGTTAGTGACTTACCCAGTAGCACAAACACAGTCAGAATGATTCCCCAGTTCATCCTGTTTTGTAGAGCTGATCTGAAAAACATACAGAAAATGAACCAAGAGCTGATAAATATCAGTCTGTTATTTCATTAGGGTTTCGTTTTGGTCAGCTTCAGTTAAGTTGAGACTTAATTCTAACCCTACAGTCACATCAATTCCATTAAAACCCAAATATAATCATTTTTATATTTTAAAAAAAGCTCAGCAGGGGATATCAGAGGAAAACATTCAGTTGCCTTTGTAGTTAACCAGAACTGGATGATTACTAAAATTTATATACCAAGTCAGGCAGAGAATGCTGGAGCAAGAAATAAAATGTAGGGATTCCCTCCAAAATATTCTCATGCCTTGAATATTTCTGAGAACACTTTCCTTGAGAACTTCTATGTTGCCAAAAACATTGTGCCAATGCTATGTAACCCAGTGGCTTTCCAGTCCAGGGGTGCACATACTGTACTATAAGCAAACAGTGGAGAAGAGAAGGCTCTGGGAAGACCTCACAGCACCTTCCAGTGCCTGAAGGGGCTACAGGAAAACTGGAGAGGGACTTTTGACAAGGGGTAATGGATCAAAACTGGAAGAAGGGAAGATTAAGGTGAGACATTAGGAGGAAATTCTCTGCTGTGAGGGTGGTGAGACACTAGAACCAGTTGCCCAGGGAAGCTGTGGCTGCCCCATCCCTGGCAGTGTTGAAGGGCAGGTTGGATGGGGCTCTGGACAACCTGATCTGGTGGGAGGTGTCCCTGCCCATGCAGGGGGGTTGGGACTGGATGATCTTGAAACTCCCTTCCAACCCAAACCATTCTGTGATTCTAGGAAAAACAGAGGATGGGCAAAGCTGTCTACCTGAAGGAGCAGCCAAATGAGAAGTGAAGTTACAATATTCCAGTATTTTTGCCTCCCTGCAAGTTATCCCACAAGAAAAGCCCTTGCAAGTCTAGCTGGGGCTGGAGATGGAACCAAGTTATTTCTCCAGCACAGCCCACCTGCACTTTGGTCTGCAAGATGAGTCAGTCCCATCCACTTTTCCCCAAATTCACCCAGGTTATCATCCGAGTACATTTTAAGCTCCATTTTGAGCAATTAAAGAGGACAGCTCAACATTTCAAAGGCAGTGATTCATAACCCCTACTTCAGAGGAAAATTCACCTCTTAGCACAGCTGTTAGGAGGCCTACCTTTCTTGTACCTCTTCCATTAGTCTGTTTCCTAATAGGAGAGCCATGAAGGCCAGAGGAATTATCTACCTATGACCTTCTATTAGGTCTGTCATTTTCCAAAGATACAGCCCAGGATTACTTCCAAAAGCCTGTGATTGAGGTTATCTAGTTTTTTCCCAAGTTTCTGACTGAAGAAAAAACTTTTTAAATAGTTTACTTGACCTAAGCATTCACTATTCACACTATTAAACATATGGTTTAATGAGAAACAGTCCACATTCCTCTTTTAAAGGTGCAAAAAAACCTTTGCTGTTCCTTTCAAAACAAGGAAAAAACTTCCATCATCCATAACAAGTTATTGCTCCATCACTTGCTTTCCCATTGTAGGCACTGCAAGAAGGAAAAGCTGTCACCCAAATATCTCAGCCCCTATTGCTCCCAGATGTTTGGTGGAAAAAAAAACACAGTGTTTTAGTAACTCTGTGTATTTCATTGTGCTGTTTCAAAGCAGAATGTGAAACACCAGCTCTCCTTTGTTCCTGGAAGTTAAATAATGGTGTGAACAGCAGCTGCTCTGTTAGTTCCACCCATGCAGCACCTGCCTAGACTGAAAAGAAAGCAACCACAGCTCCTCAGAACCCCACACACTGCAAAGAAGGAAAGTTATAATTATGGCATCTAGTGAAGATAAAGGCCTTTTCACTCCCTGCTGCCATACAAACATCCAGAGAGAGCAATCAGAGGCTCTGATGTGAGAACTAATTTAACAGTCATTAACAATATTTGCACCAGAAGGCAAAAATACAGTTCAGAGCAGCTTGAAACATCTTTTCCTACTTCTGCTGCATCGATCCAGGCTGATTTTTACGAAGATGTTATTTTTCAAGCCTGGTTCCAAGAATATTCATGAACAACAAATATTGCTGTACATGACCAAAAAGCCATGTAAGCTGCATGTCACCTGCAGCAGCTCCTTTTCTGTTCCAAGTTCAGTATTGCTTGTGTAAACACAGGAACCAGGTAGAGAGAGAGAGCTACAGATAACTGCCAGGACAAGATGAACGTCCTACTGGACCAGACAGGACTATCCAATATGTTTTCTAGGGAAAAGACTGAATTTATCAGAATTCCTAACTTGACTGTAAGAAACAACCCAAGTTTTTCAAGAACAGTCAGAGGGAAGTTAAATAAAGGAGAATTATTAAAACCTGTAACTAGAGCTCTATCCCAGAGCCAACACAGCAAGGACAAATGGTTTTATGCAGGGATGGGGAAGTGTCCATACAAACAGAAGGAAACTGGGTCAAATTTAACCCATCTATCTTAAGATACCACAGGCTGAAACCACCAACTTTTTGCTGCTGCACACAAGAAACCTGCCAACTGCAAATGGGAAGAGTCTGTCCCCCCTGCACACTCACCACTTACAAACAACTTCAGCGAGGAGAGTCCCTCTTGTGAGAGAAACATCCAATTTAGAACAAAAAGCAGCAGAGAGGGCAAGCCAGGAGGAAAACAATAAAAGAGCACTTTTTCTTGACAATCCGTTGGCACATCAGCACGGGAATCACTTTCAGCACAGCCTGAGACAAGCACAGGTGACCCACAAACACCTGCTCCCTGGGCAGGGAAAATGGACTGCCAGTTTTCCTTCTCCTTCTCGGAGCTGCCTTTAGGGGGTTGTTTTTATGAGGTTTTTTTTCATTTTCTTGCCTTGCCAACAGACACTTCTCCTCTCTGAACTAGAGCAGAAGGGTTAATGTGAACAGAGGCTGCAGTGTGGGCAGGTCTATCTGTTTGAACAGCAGTGCACAGAGAGTGGCACTGCTGACCAAGGGTTCCAGCCCCTACAACCCCTCCTGGACCCAGCCCAGGGGCACAACCCTGACACCACCAAGCTCCACTGCAACATTCTCACCAACTCTTGCAGGCACAAATGGACCAGGTGACCAAACACTGCAAGATCAGGGCCTTACATATGAGTGGTTTCCCACGAGCAATTTCAAAGCCTACAGAAATGTACAGAAACTAAGTTGCCAGGACCTCCTGTTTCTCCTCAAGTAACCTACATATTACTTGAACATGCAGGGTCTGGAGCTCTTTTTTCCTTTCTCTTATTCCCATCCTCCAAAAAAACAACAACAGCTGCTAGTTAATGGGAAACAGGAACATAACCCTGCAAGCCTACAAACTGTCCCTGACTTTTGCAAGCTCTCCACTAAAGATGTTCTTAAATATTCAAAAGACCTTTATAAAGCATTCAAATATTTTAGTACTAATGCCTACACACAGTGCCCTCAGGCCTGCTCCTTTAGGGTGCTGAGGGCTTTCCAGTCCTGTTGGTTTTGGAACAATCAGTGGTTCTGTGTCAGCCCTCCTGGGCATGGAATTCCACTACATTTGTTTGTCAGTTGGTTCGTTAGCAAATATTGCTAATAAAGAGTTCAGAGTAAATGGAACATAGAAAATAGCAACAAATATGACTTGCATTGATTGATTTTCCTTCCTCATTTAAGCAAGACAGGCTAAGCTGCCTGCCTCCCCAGACACTAAGCACAGCAGGAGCATCAGAGCTGCTCTTCTCTCACTCCTGTATGAGGTGCAGCTACAAGCCCAGAGCTCCAAGCCCTCTGATGGAGCCTGTTTTCTGCAGCTCCCAGCAAAACAGCCCAAACTCCAGAGAGTTTCTCCATGTCACAACCACCCATGCTGCTCCAAGACAAATCCCCTTCACCAGCCCCTGGCCGGGGTGGAGGGCAGGGGACCCAGCAGCACAGCACTAACAGTGCACAGTTTAACAGACTGAGATTTCATAAATCCTGCTGATTTAAAATGAGCAATTGAACAAACCAAACATTTTAAATAAATTATTTACCTCACTGTTTTTCACTGATGAAGAAGGCATGTGGTGAGAGGACAAGGGTTCATGGTTTTAAGCTGAAAGAAAGGAGATTAATTAGATATTGAGAATAAATTGTGAGGGAGGTGAGAGCCTGGGACAGGCTGCCCAGAGAAGCTGTGGCTGCCCCATCCCTGGGGGTGTGGAAGGGCAGGTTGGATGGGGCTTGGAGCAGTCTGGGCTGCTGGGAGGTGTCCCTGCCCATGCAGGGGGTGGGAATAGATGGTCCCATGAAGGTTCTTCAGACCCAACCCAGTCTGGGATTCCGCCCGTTGGCTTTTCCCCACACCCAGCCGCAAGCAGAGCCCGGGAACCACCCGGCACTGAAAGCTCCCTCGTGTCTCAGCCCCACTCGGCAG
>NW_009952365.1:1501582-1501857 GCF_000747805.2 Chaetura pelagica | reverse complement strand
GCCCCGCTCCCCTCACACCGCCCCGCACAGTCCCCCGGTTTCCCCGCTCCCGCCTCCCCTCACGCACAAGGTGTGGGGGCCGGGGCAGCGCGGATCCCTTTTGATCATTTGACGTTTGGATTTGATTTCTCCCGTCCCTCTTCCTGCGGGAAGCGCGGCTTCAGCCTCCCTGCGTGCCCTGGGGCTGGGAAGGCCTCCTGGGGTGGGTTAGAAAGGGGGTGGTTGGTAGGGCAAGAGAGGTTCTCCTCCCCCTCTGTTCTGCCCTTGAGGCTGCA
>NW_009952365.1:1495112-1501528 GCF_000747805.2 Chaetura pelagica | reverse complement strand
CTGTTGGGCTTGGAGAAGAGGAGACTGAGGGGCCACCTCATCCATGGGCACAAATCTGTTCAGGGCAGTGTCAGGAGGGCAGAGCCAGGCTTTGTGCAGGGATGTCCAGGGACAGGACAAGGGGCAGTGGGTGCAAACTGGAGCAGAGGAGGTTCCATGGGAATCTCAAGAAGAACTTCTTTCCTGTGCAGTGACAGAGCCCTGGGCCAGGCTGCCCAGAGAGGCTGTGGAGTCTCCATCCCTGGAGACATTCCAACCCCCCTGGCCACGTTCCTGTGTGATGTGCTCTGGGTGCCCCTGCCTGGCAAGGGGTTGGGCTGGGGGAGCTTTCCAGGTCCCTTCCAACCCCTAAGATTCTGTGATTCCATGACTCCCAGAGCTCACACCCAGCCAGGCAGGATCCAGGGGAGGAGCACTGTCCAAGGGAGAGTTCAGAGAGAACATAGAGTCAATATTTACCATCTTCCCAACAGCCTCAGGCATTGCAGTTATTACAGAAAGATATTTCTGGGGGTTTATTTTGGGATTTTGTTGTTTTTAACCCAGAGCCCCAAGCTGAGAACATCCAAGGAACCATCAGCCCTGTCTGGATCGATACGCTTGTTAAGAACCTAATTAGCAGCCAGCTTAACTATTCCAGGGAGTGGTTCTAGCAGTGGAGGCTGTGCAAAAATAGTTCACATAGCAGGGGACTGAAACCCGAAGCGCAGGGAATGCTTTCTACAGTCCTGCTGCACGTGGGAATTCCCAGCTTGGATCAGGCCTCCAGCAGGATGTGCCCCCAGAAACCCTTGTCTACCATTCTGGGTCTCACTGAAGATACAGCAAGAAACCCAAGCAAAAGGAAGGTGGAAAAAATACTAAAACAAGCAGCACAAGCAGAGATTGAATTCCAGGTTAGAGAGAAAGCCCTTCAACCAAAGAGCAAACAGAGAGATGATGGATTTGCTGTAACCCCACCTTGGATAGGGTCTCCCTTTGCCATGAAGGTAACGATGTGGACAGTAGCATCAGGAGGGATAACACAGGGGCAAGGAAACAAAAATGACAGCAGCTGCAGCAGGGAGAAGTCTGGAAGTGTTTCTATACATGAAAACAGAGGTACAGAACATCAGCACGTGAAATTCCAAGAGCTGGACACCAATATTTGCACCAAACCTGTTTAGTGGTAGCACAGTAAGAGTTAAGAACAAAAACATGGGTGTGATAACTCCTGATTTCTAAAATATACAAGAATTTAGAACAAATTTAGGTTGTGGGGGTTGAACAGCTGGGGAATAAGCCCCCAAGGAGGAGGAATTCTGAACTCTTTAAAGCCAAGGACACTCCTGGCACTAAGTCAGATGGTTATAAACGTGCCACAGAAACATTCAGGCCTGTTGCAAAAATCTGAGTCTTGGCCAATAGAAGATTCATTTCTGGACCAACCCTCTAATGGGAATAACAGGATAAAAAAAGAAACAGTTTAAGTGAGGGTTTAATAAGTTTAGGAAAAGAAAGATTTCACAGGTTTGTGCTTCTGATAAAAAGAAAACAATTAAATAATCTAGGCAGACTCTTTTCACCTCAGGCTTCTGAGCCAGTGTACAAGAGACTGCAAAGTCCCAGATATGTGCAACTGAGGGGTTTTACAAGGTGTGTTGGTTTTTTTCTTTTTGGCAATATTAATTTAAAATGAAATCAAAACCAGCATCTCTACTTCCTAAGGTATCAAGAAAAACATTTTTATTTACCTTCTGCAAGCTCTTCTCAGTAAGCAGACCCGGAGGTGTTATCATACCATCTTCTGTGTTGTGTAAATACTCCTGCCATGGCTGTATAAACAAACCCATGATTTGCTTTCATTTCTTTATTGACTTTCCGTAATTCTTGATCCATTTCCTTAAAACAGCATCAGCCATTTTCTCTCCTGATTAAAACAACCACCATCTCCAATTGAGAAATTGCATTTAAAAATTATTTCTGTATTCCATGGTGACAGTTTGGGTGTGTCTGAGGTTAGGAAGCCATCCCAGACTTTCACAGGGGGAGCAAAAGCTGTTCTGTTTAGGTTAGAACATCTTGAGACAAACACTTGACCAAGTTTTCTTGCACTTCCCCATGCAGCACTGGTGTGCAATGAACCAGGGGAAAAAAACTTGTACATAACCTACATCAGTGTGTATTTATTTTTATGGGTGGGGGCTTTTTTCCACCTTAATATTAAACTAAATCTTCCTGAAGTTTAATCTTCTTACTTTTTCACATGCTTGAGCAATGGAGGAGACAGGTAATTCCTCTTTTCAGAAGCCCTTTGGTGTATGTTCCGTTGCTGTCTCATACCAATCATGCTTGGTGTGAACTAAAGCTCCAGATCTCTCAGTCTTTATAGCTCATGTCTCCTGGAGACCTGCTCAGGGTCACTGCTCTCCTTTGGACTTAGTCCTGTTGTGCTCTCTCTTTGCATTGCCCAAAGTCCTCCAGCCAAAGTCTCGGTAGTGCCATTGAAGGGGAAGAAATATCTCACTTTTTACACAGGACAGCCCTGCTGATACATCCCAGAAGGCTGTTTGGTTTTTTCCCCTCCAACAGTGTGGCTGTGTTGACTCAGGCTCGGGTTGTGCATCTCCCTAAGCCTCAGATCCTTCCTTCAGAACTTTTGTTTGTACAGTTGATTATTGCTGCTAAGTGCCTTGCACTGGTATTTCTTGAGTTACAGCCCATTCATTTCAGACCACTTCAGCAGTTTGCCAAGATCACTTTGAATTCTAAGCTTGTTCTCTAAAAAGTGTTTGTTGCTGGCATTTTGTTATCCAATTAATATCATTTACTTTTCAACTCTACAAGGACTTACTGAAAACATCAAATAGTTTTAAGCTTTGGGTGTACCCCTGAACAACCACCCCATGTACAGCCTTCCAAGCTGTGACTTGCTGACCACTTTTTCTGTCCATCTGAACACTCTACAGCCATTTAATGTGGACTAGACTTCCCTGGCTTGCTGCAGAGAAAGTCACATGAGATGGCATCAAAAACATCACTAAAGACACAGAAATAGAAATTACACAAAGCTGATAATGCTCTGAGGATAATAGAGGTTTTGAAAATTATTTATGAGAAAAGTGTAAGAAGTTTGATTCAGATGGCACAAATTGACATGATGCTTTTCCCACACAGATTAATAATTCAAGTCATCAGACACATCAGGTTTCTAGATTTTCAGGCTTCCTTGTGCTTTTAAGCTTCTGTGTTATTTCCATTAACCATCTCAGAGTTTTCCAAGTGAGTTTGTCTGAAGCATCTATACAAACAATACTAAAAAGATGTACAAACAGCAGGCATTTTTTCAGGAACAAGATGTCAACCTCTGCACATCAGTGCCAAACTTGTTCCCAGTTTGGTGAGTGGTGCACAAATCCCTGTGGGGAAAGGTGTCAAGAAGACAGAACCAGGCTTTTCAACATGCTGCTTGGCTTTACAACAGAGGCATAAAGTGAAATAAGAGGGCTCAGAGCTGAGAAAAATAACTTTTTCCCCATGAGGACAGTCAAGCAGTGGAACAGAAGAAGTCTCCATCCTCTCCCAGCTGGCTCTGCTTGAACAGAAAGTTGTTTTAGAGAGTCCTTGGAAGTCCCTTCTAACCTTAAATACCCAGTGATCCAGTCATCCTGTGGGAATTTTATTTCATCATCAAGAGAAATTAACAATAACTTAGTCAATTCATGCTCTTAGAAAAATAACTAGGAATGAAGGTAAAACCAAACCCGTAGATATTTAAGTTCTCCCTGTGAATACATTCCTGTGTCTATACACTTGCAAGGAAGTGTTTGATATTCTGTGTTGTCCTGAAGAAAGTTTCTCTTTCTTTGAAGGCAGCCAGTCTTACAAGGGTGAAGTTGAAGCTGCAGCTGTGATTGCTCACTGGCCTGGACTTGCCAGCCTAGGCTTGTCAGCCAAGGGCTCCACTCCTTGCACCGTGTTTGTGTAGATTTGATTAGTTTGATCATAAGAGAGTCACTGGAATTGGTCTCAGCCCATTGGGTATTCATCATTAATACTGGTAATTCTTCTCATCTTGCCTCTTCCCTCCTCAGGGCAAGTGATTTCCCTTGGAAACACTCAGCCATTGTCCATCGCAGTGAGGCCTGACCTCTGCTAATCAGCAGCATCTGAAGAGAGTTTTAACTAACAGCTTGAGAAAGATGACCGCTGACAAAGTGAGACTTGAGCTGTACCTGGGTCACACCCCAGATGCACTCTTGCACACTAACATAGATTGGTCTGCAAGCTAGGTCAGATTACAGGTCCCATGCAGACCAGTTTTCTCCTTGCCATTGCCAGGAATCCAACCAGACAGCAGAGTGATCCATACCTTGCTCTGTTCCCACCTGGAAAAGCACCTCAGTCTCCCTCCATCCCATTGCAAGCTGTGTAAAAGCCTTTCCCTCTCTGTCCCGGCCCCATGAGTCTCATCCAGATTCTCCTGTTTTCTGTTTGCTGCTGCCCTCTCTCCCAGGGGACAGACTTGCAATATATTTGAGGCCCTCTCCCAAGCTCCAGGCTTGTTCTTTCTGTTTATAAACAGGCTTCACGCCCATTTGCTCCTCTCTCTTGGCTCTCAATCTTTCCAGTCCTTTGTTAGGACTTTTCCTTCAGCTGGCCTGGGGGCTCAGATCCTATTGGCAGCCTTTCTAAAAGCACATCTTGGAGGCTTGCTCTTTTTGCTTCTCCTTCCCCAAACTCCATCCTTCCCAGCTGACAGGAACCCTGTGGATCATACCCCACCCTGTGGATCATACCCCACACATCTAAACCCTGAAGGGCACCAAAACTCCTCTGAGAACTTAGAGCTGGAAAGGCTATATCCCAACCTCTTTCCAAGAACCTGCAAAGCCTGTGACCTTCCCAAATGCTTCTGAGCAAGATCTTTCAGGAAACAAGCTCTGTCAAACCCAGCACGAGGTGGATTTCCCCTCTGCCAATCAGCCTGAAACACATCAAGGGTCTAGTCATAAAAGCACTCACTGTCCAACACAAAATGCAGAACACCAACAGGTTAACCAGCAAGGACCTCTTTTAAGCAAACAACAAACAGGAGCTTATGCCAGCAGGCCCAGGGAAGATTTCAAAATGGGAAAGATGAGCACAAAAAACTGAATATTTCCTTGATATTCACAAGATGCAATTCTTCATTTATGCAAATCTGTAATTACTTTTTAATCAAAGCATACAATGCAAATTTGAGAGAGCAGAGCTGCTGTCTTAGGGGACAGTGGGACCAGTGGCAGCCCTGGCTGTTACCAGCATGGGCAGGCAGGAAGAGAGGAAAGCAGAGTGGCACTCACCACACTTGGCCTCTTTCAGCTGAATCAGTGGAATGGGAGGAACACATAATATTTCATAAAATATTCCTAATTCTTCTTAGAGTTAGGTAGCTCTACCTGTTAGGAATAAGTCTTCAGGGGAGGAAGGAGGGAATGCTCTGCAGAAAACTCAGGAGCAGGAATCTTCATCCCTCTTTAAGCCTGCCCGTGGCTGCACGAGAAGCAGTTAGTGCTGTCACCACCAGTGAAGCCTGAGTGCCAAGTGGCAGCTGGGCTGAAAATACTGAGTGTACCTGGGGGAGATTGCAGCAAAAATACAAGTGTTCCTTCAGCTAGCAGGCTCTGCAGTTTAACTTACATTTTGACAAGTTCTACAGGTTTGATATGTCTACTTACTGGAGTTTTAAATAAAAACATTAGTTACTATGGTAACACATCATAGGTTGTACTTATGCTGCTTCTGACATACAGAAAACAAGTCTGCTATGTGAACCTTTGTACTCCTGTATTTGAAACAAACCTGTTTTCTAATAAATTGTCTTTTTCTCTAACTATTTTACTTCTCAGATTATAAATTAAAATTCATTTGATGGCATTTTCTTTTAAATGACTAAGCCCTGTGTGTGGGGGAACATGAAACTTGGTTCCAGGGAGAGCAAGAAGAATGTATGTAGGAAGAAAACTGCAGCATGGGGAAACAAGACAAATCTTGTTTTCTAGTCCTTCTGTAATTTAGTTTCCTCTTGTAGGACTCACAGTGAAATGACAGATTATGTCCTTGGACAAGTAATCTTCTCCTATTTAGCCTGTTAGAATAGCAAAGCAATATGGCCCATGCTGAGCTCATGATGTGCAGCAGTGAAGCCATCTCTGTCCCAGCAACTTTTCAGAGCCAGATCTGACAATCTCAAAACATCACAGAATATTCCAACATAAGTGGCCAATTGTTTTGGAAGGAAATCAGAAAAAGGGGGTTGGGGGAAAAAAAAAATAAAGAAGTGGGGAATGGGTGCTGAGATGTTGACATTCTGCATGACTTCTTTTCTAGGCAAATAATAATGGGCAAGAAGGAAGGCACGGCATGGGAAAAAGCTCACAAGGGTGTAGAAAGAG
>NW_009952365.1:1485546-1495091 GCF_000747805.2 Chaetura pelagica | reverse complement strand
GGACAGATATGGGAAGAAGCAAGAGCAACAAGCAGATGGATCCTGCTGGGGAGGAAATGATGTGTGCAGATAGTCCTGGCACAGAGAAGGTGTGACCATGGGATTCTGATATGAAGCAAAGGGTCAGCAGGGACACAGAGCCCCAACAAAAGCAGGGGCTGGAGACCCTGTGAAGGGGCAGGAAGCACAGGGGCTGGTGGGAGCACTTCTGACTGGGACACTGGGTTCTGAAAGTTTTGCCTTCTCTACTTGGCAGCAAAACTTGGAGCAGCAAGGCAAGGGCACCAAGCCAACGACTCTGACTGGGGCAGCTGCTTCCTACTGTCCCCACCTCAGTCCTCAGTGCCAGCTGGGCTAGGCTTGTGCATGGAGGGAGGTGATCTGCATGGCATGTCCCATTCCCATGTGAACTCCATGTGGGAAAAGCTCCCTCGGCCAGTGTCTCCTCCCTTTGCCAGGTGCTCTTGCTCCTGCATGAGGAGGTAAAGGATGAGTCCCTGCTGATGCTGGGAAAGAGCAGAATGGGCAGGGAAGGAGTCTGCCCTCCCATGCTGGCTTCTGTTGGGAAGGACCCACACAAACACCAGTGAACTGAGCAATCTAGATCCCAAGGAGAGCAGACACGAATTTCAGTCCTTCAGAGTCAGACAAAAATGCTGTGCTGTGTGCAGACCAGAGCTGTCCATACAAGACCGGATGGGAGCAGAAGATTCAGTCACAAAACACACTGCACCCTTTCACCTGTATCCCATGCCTGGTATCTTGTTTAAAAAGCCACAACCCTTTGCCATATTTAGAGGCACTCTGCACTTCCAAGCATCAAGGTTCATCCTTAGTGAGTGGGTATTTTAGCCAAAAGGTCTCCACCTGAAGTGTGTCAAACACAAATCTAATCTGATTATTCAGTTTGGGCAGGTTTTCCCTTCAGAGAGGTCACACTGAATGCAAAACAGGACATTACTGTTTCATCATGTGTCTGGCTGCAGGACATGGGAAGGCTGCTAATATTGTGGCACCCATGGGTAACCCCATTGCCTTTCCCTCCCCCTTGCCACTTCTCATTTCCACCACTCCAGTTTCTTTGTCCATGGGTTAAAGAGAGACAAAACTGACTATTGAACAGGATTAATAAAACTAACTTCAAAAGGTTTCATTTTGGGTAGGAGCTTTTGATGTATAAATGGGAACCAAACAGGCTAAACCCTGTTCCCACACTCAGCCTCCCAGTAAAAAAAACAGTCATAATGAATGGCCTATTACTGCAATTTAAAAGTTTTCAGAAGGGCAGGGAAATGCTATCAAGTTAACCTGATTACTAAAAAGCACTACAGGAAACCATGTATTGATTGATCCTCATAATGAGTTTACCTCCAGAATTCCTCATTACCTGCACATTACAGAGGAGATTTAGTGTAGAGAACACAACAAGCTGCAGTCACTGGTAAAACCTCACACCATAACTGACAAGAGTTGCCTGCAATGAAAACAGGCACTAGAATGTCATCAAACAGATGGAAGAATGATGGTTTTACTCTTCGATTCACTTACACAAAGCCTTTTAGAAAGAATCAGAAAGTTCAGGATCTACTTGTAAATGATCCACAAAGTCAACTTCATGCTTGTTTTTGTCTATAAGAGTAATTATTCTTGTCACTAGAGTGTTCACAGATACCAGTGCTGTCATTAGCCATGACTTCCAACACTTGGCAGAAGCACTCACTTCATAAACAGGAGATGAAGCTAAAATAAAGTTAATTGGGCCATTTTTCATACCAAATCAAAAAGGTACAGATTGAAAAATACCTCAAAATCCACAAAGTCTGAGAAAACCATTTTGAGCAAATTTTACACAATGAAACACAAGAATCCATAGACACACTGCCAGATCATACAGTTTCAGGTAAGGCAGGACATGAATGAGATATTATATTTAAAACAGGACATTACAAAACATCTAACTATGCCAAATTAAAGACAGTGAAAAAGTTTTTATTTTAAAAGTCCTTTAAAACTGATTAACAAGGCACCAGGGATTTACTGTGTATCTCACCACTAAAAAAGGCAGGTGAGACATTAGAGCCCAATTGGAATAATAAGTGACTTGTTTTTTAAAAATAAGAAATATCACCACTGCAAGCCTAAGAAAAACTGTAAACTTTAACCTGTCTGTAGATGGACAGAAGAGCAGCCAAGACTTATGATATGGGAAATAGTTTTCTCATCATGTAGTGGCTTGAAAACATCCTGACCTTGCGTCGCAGTCACGGACGGTTGTGTAGTTAGAAAAAAGAGAGATTGGCCATGCAGGGTGACTCTGAGCCATGTTGCTAGAAACAAGGACAAGCTGTTAAACCCTCTCCTGGAGTGAAGTGGTGGAAACACAGGCACACGGGTTTCTGCAGCCAACACCACCCCCGCCTCCTGTGCAGGGCAGCCAGCAGAGACAGGCTCAGCCAAGCTGGGCACGGGATCGCACCGACGTGACTCAGGGACACACTGGGATTACCCACAGACACCAAGGGATTCAGCAGCTAATGGAATGAAGCCTCTTTCATCTCTCCTTCCCCATCCCACGGACCCCCACAGCTAATTCCCACCAGCTTCAAAAAAGGGAGGACTTGATGGGTAGCCAGGAAGCTACAGCTCTTGCAGCTTTTGGTTTTCTGCTGTGTGAAGCATGGAAGGCTGGTAACAAAGGCTCTGGTTGTATTCAGAAATACCAGTCATAGGCAGGAGTTACATGAGTAACAGAATCACACAGGCCCAGATCAAACAGTCACAACAAAGGGTAAGCAAAACATATAAATGTCAGGATCAACCCTCTTGTTCCAAGCACACGCTTTGTAAAGCACCACAAACACCCTTTAACCTCTCTCCAAATCCTCAAGCAAACAGACCCAGCCAAGCAGCATCTGTCTTCTATTCATCCTGACCTAGAAAGTGAAAGCAACTTAGCCAGTGCACTGGAAAATGAATCTCAAAGCAGGTGATAGAAACAAAATTCACAGACATGGACAGTCTCAGCTGACTTCTGGACCTACAGGGGGACATCAACACCCCCTTTAGCCTCCAGCTCTCTTCCAGACTCAGAACTCTTTTCCATTTAAGGCTTTCCACTGAACTATATATAACCTGAACTATGCTTTTGGGAGGGTTGTGTGTGTTGTGTTGGTGTTTTAATCTCCACAAAACCAAGCAGTTAATTTTATAAGCATTCCCCAGGAAAAACATGCCATGAAAAATACAATAATAAAACACAGGCAACTTCCACCCCTGGATGCCAGGAAGAGAGAACACGTCAGGGTTTCAGCTGGACCTGCTGTAACTACCTCTTTGAAACTCTTCACTGTAAGCAGCAATGCTACTACATGTTTCACAGGATGTCTTCCCTTAGATGCAAAGAAACTAAAGCAAGACTATACTACATGTAATTCTGCACAATTATGTTCATTATAACTTACCTGATTAAACAAAGCCATAGGTTTAGCCTTATTTTGAAACCAGTCATCTTCCTATCACCTAAGAATTTTTTTGGGGGAAAATGTGGGTTTTTTATAACTCCTGCCCTCTCTCCATCAGTATCTGCCTCACAGGTGGCTGTGAAAACCCCCAGGTGTTGAGGACAGCAGGACAAAAGCCATCTGCTCAGGTGGACAAGGGATGATCACCCTCACAGAAGGGTGACCAACCAACCAGTTCCTTTCAAATGAGCCATCAGAAAGAAGCAGGATCCACAACATTCGTTACCATGTAGAACTCATCTACAGGAAGTACTTCCAAAAAAATAAACTAAGGACCTCCAGCTGAAGTCCTAGTCGTGGGGCATAACCAACTGTAACCAGTTTTTAAATAATCCACACAGCTGAAACCTCAACACAAAGAGCAAAATCAAAATGATGAAACAAGAGGTAAAGACAGGAACAGGCTAAGGCAGAAAATGTTTCTCTATGAGTGTCCAGCTGATCTTTAAAATGTAATGACCAATCAATGCTTTCTTACATGTTTCATCAAGAGACACTTCCCTGTGAAGCCATCTAGTACATACTGGTCACATATTGCAGGGGCCACTTACACAAATCAATTAGTCATTAGCAGCTGCTGTGCATCCAGCTTCATGAAATAGTCTTTTCATCCCTCCTCATGCACCAGGAACAGACCCTGCAGAGTAAATCATGCAGTATCTTAAAACTCCTGCTGTGCTAACAATTCAGATCAGGGTTAGAGAGCATTTTAGAGCTTTACATACTTTTCAGTTTAACAATATAAGAAATCTCCATGTGGCTTCCAAGGACAAATTGGTTAACTCCTGGGTATTTATGAGCTTATGTTCACTTTATGGGATTAAAGACTGGTTTAAATTTTTAAAACATTACCTAACTAGTTAGGAAGTGCTTTTGCTTAAAGTGCCTTGCTTAAAGGCCTGAACTGACTACAGAACACTGGGTTTGCCAACCAGGGCACAGCCAGCAGCCAGCTGATCCCAAGGGCAAGCACACTCACCTTCCCCAAGCTCAGGTGCTCCTCTCAGAGCTGCACACAGGGAGCAGCAGCAGTTACAACACAGACCCCACAGCCACCCTCTTACAGTGGGTGCTCCCACAAACTAAGTAACTGAGCAGGCTTCATTTTCACAAGCACTGGTGGGATCAAGATCACCCACTAAATTTACTCACCAACTTATCTAAAGGACCACTGACCTAGAACAAAAAGAAAGGGAGCTTTGATGGCCTCTGCATCCCTGCCCATCAGTGCTGACTGAGATGTGTCTTGCTCTGGAGTACTTTGAGGCAAGAAGAGCCATGAACCACCAACTTGTCTGGAATGCCTTTTACAAAGCCCTGCCAAATACACAGGAGGTAAGTGATGATAATTTAGCTACACATGTGAATACAGCCTCTATAATACATTCCAGTGCATGCCAGAACATCATTCCACCATGGCTTCTGAAAATTGATCAGTACACTATTTATACCATTATGAAAGCACCACTGGATGTGTCTCATTTTCCCTCTCACAAGGGACTGGTAACACCTCTTGAAATTTAAGACAGACAAAGACTTAAGCATAAGGTATGTTTATTATTATGACAATTAAAACAAGTCAGTTTTATTAGACAATTCAGAAAGAAAAGTATGTTTTAAATTTCATGTTTTAATGCTTCATCTCAAGAACCTGGCAATCACAGAAAATAAAAATAGTGTTTACAAAAGTTACAAAAGCTGCACTGCATCCTGAATGGCAGAAAACACGATTAGTTGACAAGGAAGCTTTATAAAATGCAGTAACAGATTTTCAGCTGATGATGAAACACAGGGCTATTGCCATGAAAATGCACTCACTAAATCAGCAGCGTGGAAATTAAGGCACTTTGGATACACAGTATTCACTTCCATACAGGAAAACAATTTCAGAGAAACCACAGTCAATTGCTCCTGGTGGAGAGTGACAGAATGGCCCAGAACTGGCCATCAAAGCACCAGGTCTGTGTGAATGAGTCAAGCTCTTGATTAAAAAAAAAAAAAAAGCACTGAACTTTTTTTTTTTTACCCTCTTTGATACCGACGACTCATTCAAGCAAATTTACTTTGAAAGAGGTTAAGGAAGATTTCCATGATTTAAAACACTGTTAAACACAATTTTTCAAGTTAAGCATCTTAAAATACAAGTCCACGGTGAAAACTGCAAGGAGTTCACATTCAGGATTAGTGCATGGAGCTGCTTCAAAAGTGGGGAACAAAACAAAAAAAGCACTGACTTTCTCCAGTCAACATTTACCACCAACCACAGCAATACCCAAGGAAATACAGTACAGCAGAATAATTTGTCAAAGGAGAAACCCCTCTCCAAGACTGTACTTTCTAGTCCTCCTCCTCATGACAGATTGTCATATGTTTGCTGTCTGCATCCCAGTCTGTCACAAGCAGTAATGGGGCCACACTATCTGACAGACCTAGAACAGAGTCTACAAATAGTGATTCTCTAAGGAAAATTCCTTCTCAGCAATTCTTGAATAGACTTCTCTTGCAGCCTTTGGTAAAGTCTATGGAATAAAAATACTGGAGAACTTAAACCCTGCAAGCAGAAGAGTATTTAACAGGAGTGGAAGAGAACTGTGAGCAATGGTATCAGGCACCTCCAGGATCAGGCACTTAAACTGGGTATTGGTGTTGCTGTCAGACATGAACCAACTCACACAACCAAACACTCCTTTCCCATCTGCTAAAGAACTAGTAAAACACCCCCTACATGCAGGAATTCAGCTTCTTACTTCAGAGCAGAAACCTCTTTAGGTCCATTTGTCTGTGCAAGAATAATCCAAGGTGTCTCTTCCTTCACCCCTCTGCAGATCACTGAAATGTCCTCTAGAGTTAGGGTTGCACCAGCATGGATTTTACAAAACCACACCCCTCCACAATTTGCAGAAGTCCAAACAGTAACAGCCATCTTTTCTTACAGACAAAAAGAACAGTAGTTGAGTAAGTATGTTTTAAAAGCAATGAGATCTGAGGAGATAAGAAGTCCTACCCAGAACACTCACTTCTTTGCAATACAGACATTTCATACATAAGAATACAGAGTTCAACACTACATTGTGATGAAGTGTCCTGAGCAGTCTCCTCTCCTGTGAGCCTTCCTAAGAGAAATCATGTCAGCTCAAAGCATTAAAGAGACATTAACATATATTATTCCCCAAGTATATCCACATTTTTAAAGCAGAACAGGGACAAAGACTGAGGATCTCTGGGGGAAGGAACAATTTTCTAACTGATCATTGTAAGTAGAGGGAAGGATTTTTAACCAGGGCTCTTTTCTTTTTCTTTCATTAACAAGAGTTGGCATAATAAGAGTTGTTTTTCATGCTATCAAGAAAAACTAATGAAATTACAATTACTCAAGTGAAAGGCAAGGGGTCATTCATCCCTCATCAAAGCAGAAAGATTGATCAAGTTGGATAATCATGAGGATAATCTTTGTCTTGGCTTATTTGGATTAGCTGGTTAAAAACCCCAGCAGGCAGGCTGAGCAGCACCACCTGCCCCAGTGACACTGCTGGGATTCAAACCAAAGTTAATGCACAGAGAGTGAACAAATGAGCACAACCACTTCTGGGCTGTAAACTTACTGGGGTACAAATCTGCAGAGGGGATCCCAGCTCTCAAGGAACACGAGGGCAGCTTCCCAGGGGCCTTTCCCTTTGGCTGGAGGCATTTTAAAAAGCACATTATGAACTGCTAATGTAGAACTCCATGCAGATGCACAAACACCCCCCATCGGGGTGCACACCCCCCTGTGGTCTGGTACATACACACACAGAGAGCACGTATGGTGGTACCTGCTGTACAACATCACCACTGTTCCCAGCTGAAGTCATCTCCTCTACCAAACACAAGAAAAAAGCCTAAAATAGTAAGGAAAATGACTGCATTGCCAGCCAGCACCAGGCCACAGGCTCCCCATTTGATCTGAAATGCAAGGAAAGGAAACAATCACAGCAGGTCTTAGAAGACAGGGTCAGGTCAGTTATTTATACATATTAGATAAACTACACAAAATACTACAAAAAGGTGCTAAAAGCATAAAGAAAAAAGACAAACAACAAACAGTTCCATTTACATGACTAATTATTACATTAGAAACCACTGCTATTACTAATACAAGCCTTCAATAGGCTAATAATGTTTAGGAACAAAATCATTACTTTGCTATGCAAGACACTAAAACATATTTAAGTCACAGAATAACTAGTGCTCCTCTTTAATTGCTAAAAAAACCCCACCATAACCTTTCAAATAAATAAGTGACAAGCATGGAAACCAGTACATGGTCTTAAAGGCAATTAGCTTTCTTTTTAACCATCTGCCCAGCTGAATTTACTCAAATTTAAGTGACATTTCCTCTTAAAAGATGTAGCTGTGGGTGGGAGTTCCCCCTCGTGGTCACTTCTGGTCCTGCCTGATGTCAGGTCCACAACTTAAAACCAAAAATATGCAGTGTCAGGGAAACTGTGTGTTGCAAAGAAATTAAAACTGAACACAGAAGTTTCAAGCAGAACTGCAAGGCTGGAGGGGAAAACCCGTGCAACACAGAAAAATGTCACTGGGTAGTTTAGGAGATGGGACAAAAGAACTTTGCCTTGCAAAAGAAGGGTGACAAAATCTCACCACTGAAGAGCAGTGCAGAAAGAAAAGAAGCTAGCAAAATTTCCTCAGACTTTAAGAGGACAAAGCATGAGCTTGGGAAATCCATTGAAAACCAGAAGGGCAGCTCTGAGAGTTTGGCCTGTTATCTTTTGCACCCTAGTCACCACATTTCCAGCATCCTAAATGGAGAAAGCAGCCATTCTAAGGCAAACATAAAGAAGGTGGCACAAGAAGCAGTGCAAAAGTTTGTGAGACTGAGAGGCAGGAAATGCAGGAGGAGATCTCTTGCATTGGACCAAAATCTGTGGAAGAAAAACTCAGCTAAAAACTCCCTAATCAGGCAAGTCCTTTGTTCAGGTCAAAAAAAAGCAGAGAAAACTTCAGCAGAGTGATTATTTTCACCAGAATCTAGCACCACCACTAGAGTTAAACTGAAGACAGGACCTGCAAGCAGCAACACTGCACTCAGAGCTGAACTATCTCCTCAGTGGCTGCCAGGAAAAGCGAGGAAGCAGAACTCACCGCTTCGACTCGTGCCAGGATGATGGGAAACCCAAAGGCAGAAACCACAATTCCAGTCGTGAAGAAATAGGCCAACTCCCTGCAGGCACTGCTGGCTGCATCACTGTCATCACTTACTCTCTTGGCAATGAAGTGGGGAATGGGGCAGATGAAGTAGAATATCAAGACGAAGAGAGGCCAGTACACGCTGGGGGGGGCAATGAGAAGGAAACACAATCAGGTTGGGTGGGTGCTTCAAGGAAAGGTTTATTCTGTCCAGAGAAAACTAACTGCAATAGCTGTGTTCCTGCTTTACGGCCTGAAGAGTGGATGGTGTGATTTAACCCCAAGCTTCCACCCAAAGGGTGCACGGGCAGAAGCACCCACAGCCTCCCAGGGAGCAGGATCTGCCTCTCCCACGGCCAAACGTTTATGTATTGTCCATCTGCATCACCTTCCTGATTCACCACCACACGGGGAACAGGAAATGCACACAAGCAGGATGGGAACCAAGAGCTTTCCCAAATGACAAAGACCCTGCAGCACAAACAAGCCACCCGGGAAGTCACACCCTGGCAGGCTCAGCTCTTCTTGGGCGCTGCCCTCGGCTTCCCATGGGGAACAGGCATCCCAACCGGAGCCTCGTGGTGGGAGGGTTGTTGAAAGAAACAGGGAAGTCAGGGAAGGAGCCGTGCGAGGCTCAGCACGGCTGCTGAGCAAGGTGGCATCGCCGTTGCTGAGAAAGCAGAGCTGTTCCCAGCCACGTCTCCAGGGAAATGCAGGTACGGGGTGAGGAGGAGGTGCTTAAAGCCAGGGAGCGGGGTGAGGCCTGGGGGCTCCCCGGCACGGCCAGGTGAGGCCTGGGGGCTCCCCGGCACGGCCAGGTGAGGCCTGGGGGCTCCC
>NW_009952365.1:1478506-1485101 GCF_000747805.2 Chaetura pelagica | reverse complement strand
AGGAACACCGCCGAGAGGTCGGTGAGGGGAATGGAGCAGCTGCCCCGTGAGGAAAAGCTGGGAGAGGTGCGGGCTGTTGCGCCTGGAGGAGGCTGAGGGGGCATCTCGTCGTAAATGTCTGCGGGAGGATGGGGCCGGACCCTTCCTGCAGTGCCCAGTGGCACTGGGCACACGCTGGAACACAGAAGGTTCAAGTTAAACATCAGGAAAATCTTCTTTCCTGTGGGAGTGACGGAGCCCTGGGACAGGCTGCCCAGAGAGCTGGTGGAGCCTCCTTCTCTGGAGACATTCCAAGGCCACCTGGATGTGTTCCTGGGTGATCTGCTCCAGCAAGGGTGTTGGGCTGGATGGTCCTCAAGAGATCGCTTCCAGCCCTGATGACTGTGATTCAATATGTGTGCAGACAACTGAAATACAGAAACACAGTTTTAAAGAAACTCCCCCCCCCCCACGCATCGGTCACTGCCATTTTGCAAGCTACTTCTGAAAACCTGTTTTCACCCCCAAAAATGGGCCCAGGTACCTGCTTTCCCATAAGGTGCCTCCTCAGATCTCCCTCATTCACCCTTCTGGCCAAGGAGGGCACATCCTCTTTTAGATCAGTGTTTTTCAAGCCTGAGACAATTTCAGATGCCATTTGGACCCCAGAACAGCCTTTCTGAGGGAAATTCTGCACACCTGTTCAGATGGCTGCTCATGGCTTGGAAGGTCATGCTGTCTGTTGGAGCAAACACTGGCTGGACAGCCAGGCCTGAGCCCGGTGGTGAACAGAGCTAAGTCCAGCTGGTCACCAGTGCAGTTCCTCAGGGTTGGGACCACTTCTGTTTAACACCTTCATCAATGACCTCGATGAGGAGATAGGATGCACCTCAGTAAGCTTGCAGACAACACCAGTTTAGGCAGAAACATTGATCTGCTAGAGGGACCTGGACAGGCTGGATCAATAGCAAATTGTATGAGTTTCAACAAGTCCAGGTCCTGCACTTGGGCCACAACAGCCCCCTGCAATGCTACAGGCTGGGAGAAGAGTGGCTGGAGAGCTGCCCAGCAGAAAGGGACCTCAGGGTACTCATCAACAAGAGGCTACATATGAGCCAGCAGTGAGACCAGGTGGCCAAGAATGCAAATGGCATCCTGGCCTGTATTAGAAAGTGTGACAGGCAGGTACAGGGTGATCCTTCCCCTGTACTTGGCACTGGTGAGGCCCCACCTTGAGTACTGTGTCCAGTTTTGAGCATCTCAATATAAGAAAGATAGAGGTGCTGGAGCAGGTGCAGAGAAGAGCAACTAGGCTGGTGAAAGGCCTAGAGAACAAGTCTGATGAAGAGCAGATGAGGGAACCAGGGCTGCTTATAGTCTGAAGAAAAGGAGGCTGAGGGGAGACCCCATCACTCTGCAGCTGCCTGAAAGGAGGTTTTAAAGAGGTAGGCAATGATCTCTTCTCACAATAGCGACAGAACAAGAGGGAACAATCTAAAGCTGCACCAGGGGAGGTTTAGCCTGGACAATTTTTCACTGAAACAGTTGTCAGACATTGGAACAGGCTGCCCAGGGAGGTGGTAGAGTCACCATCCCTGGATGTGTTTAGAAGGCATCTAGATGTGATGCCTGGGGATATGGTTTAGAGGTGAATGGAGTAGGGTGAAAGGTTGGACTTGATGATCTTAAAGGTCTTTTCCAACCCAAAATATTCTATACACCCTCCCCAGGGAGATTTTTGTTAATATCTCCCACATCAGCCCATTGTCTCATATTCATATATACTACAGGAGCTTTTTTCCAATTTCTTGATGAATTTTAAATAATTTAGAGCTGGCTGCTTACAGGCCAATAAGGCCTCCTAATTAAAACAGGAGGCTTAGATAACTAAACACTCTTGGTACAGCTCAATGTAAATGGCTTTGTACCTACCATAAATATACAAACATAGATCTGACTTGTCTAAATCAAAAGGTGGAAGCAAGTGAAGTTACCACCTTCTGTTTCAGCTGAAGACTTTTCTTCTTCTCTTAAGTATAAAAGGTTGCATCTTCTCCCATTGCCTCCCCCCCCCCACGCATCGGTCACTGCCATTTTGCAAGCTACTTCTGAAAACCCGTTTTCACCCAAAAAAATGGGCCCAGGTACCTGCTTTCCCATAAGGTGCCTCCTCAGATCTCCCTCATTCACCCTTCTGGCCAAGGAGGGCACATCCTCTTTTAGATCAGTGTTTTTCAAGCCTGAGACAATTTCAGATGCCATTTGGACCCCAGAACAGCCTTTCTGAGGGAAATTCTGCACACCTGTTCAGATGGCTGCTCATGGCTTGGAAGGTCATGCTGTCTGTTGGAGCAAACACTGGCTGGACAGCCAGGCCTGAGCCCGGTGGTGAACAGAGCTAAGTCCAGCTGGTCACCAGTGCAGTTCCTCAGGGTTGGGACCACTTCTGTTTAACACCTTCATCAATGACCTCGATGAGGAGATAGGATGCACCTCAGTAAGCTTGCAGACAACACCAGTTTAGGCAGAAACATTGATCTGCTAGAGGGACCTGGACAGGCTGGATCAATAGCAAATTGTATGAGTTTCAACAAGTCCAGGTCCTGCACTTGGGCCACAACAGCCCCCTGCAATGCTACAGGCTGGGAGAAGAGTGGCTGGAGAGCTGCCCAGCAGAAAGGGACCTCAGGGTACTCATCAACAAGAGGCTACATATGAGCCAGCAGTGAGACCAGGTGGCCAAGAATGCAAATGGCATCCTGGCCTGTATTAGAAAGTGTGACAGGCAGGTACAGGGTGATCCTTCCCCTGTACTTGGCACTGGTGAGGCCCCACCTTGAGTACTGTGTCCAGTTTTGAGCATCTCAATATAAGAAAGATAGAGGTGCTGGAGCAGGTGCAGAGAAGAGCAACTAGGCTGGTGAAAGGCCTAGAGAACAAGTCTGATGAAGAGCAGATGAGGGAACCAGGGCTGCTTATAGTCTGAAGAAAAGGAGGCTGAGGGGAGACCCCATCACTCTGCAGCTGCCTGAAAGGAGGTTTTAAAGAGGTAGGCAATGATCTCTTCTCACAATAGCGACAGAACAAGAGGGAACAATCTAAAGCTGCACCAGGGGAGGTTTAGCCTGGACAATTTTTCACTGAAACAGTTGTCAGACATTGGAACAGGCTGCCCAGGGAGGTGGTAGAGTCACCATCCCTGGATGTGTTTAGAAGGCATCTAGATGTGATGCCTGGGGATATGGTTTAGAGGTGAATGGAGTAGGGTGAAAGGTTGGACTTGATGATCTTAAAGGTCTTTTCCAACCCAAAATATTCTATACACCCTCCCCAGGGAGATTTTTGTTAATATCTCCCACATCAGCCCATTGTCTCATATTCATATATACTACAGGAGCTTTTTTCCAATTTCTTGATGAATTTTAAATAATTTAGAGCTGGCTGCTTACAGGCCAATAAGGCCTCCTAATTAAAACAGGAGGCTTAGATAACTAAACACTCTTGGTACAGCTCAATGTAAATGGCTTTGTACCTACCATAAATATACAAACATAGATCTGACTTGTCTAAATCAAAAGGTGGAAGCAAGTGAAGTTACCACCTTCTGTTTCAGCTGAAGACTTTTCTTCTTCTCTTAAGTATAAAAGGTTGCATCTTCTCCCATTGCAAATGTTGTCTAAATTAGAGCCTTACTGTTGTTACAATGTGCTTGCAGTAAGAACTGGCTTTTCATGTAGCTTGTTTGCTCTGGAGGAAAGAAAGGCTCCAGGAAAAAAATTGTTTGTTTCAAGGACAAGTAATTTATGGTTACCTTTATGTGTAACACAGAGGTCCCACCCATGTTAGTCACACATAGAAGACATTGTTGACAAAATAAGTTTCCATTTAACTTACAAGGCTTCATTGTTTTTTATCCAGCATTTGAGATTTGCTCTGACCCATGTTTAAAGCAAGAAAGTTGATTTTTTTCCCCCACAAGCACAAGATACCCAAATAAGTTCATTTGAGCTTTTTAATGTATATACAAATGTTTTAGACCAGTCACAATTTCATTGAGTATATACTGTATTTACAAAAATTACAATAATTTAGTCAAACAATAAACCTGAACATTGATAACCTCTGTCACTACCAGATATGACAAGAAAATTTGCTTTTAGTTAACTATTTTGATATACATACATCCTAATACTTTCATGCATCCATAAAAACATTAGGGATGGAAGTAATCAAAGCTTAAGTAGGGGGGAGGGTTTCTTTTGGTAGATAAAGTTTAATGATGGATTTGTATGTTGTGAAGGTGTGAGTATCCAGTTGTGTGCCATGACAAACTCGATACAAAGCTAATGGAGTTCTCATTATCAAAAAAAAAAGTACATTATAGTAATGACATCCTTTTAATTATATAGGCATAGGTCACAATATCTACAAATGTGAATGAGAAACAATAAACCAGCAAATCACAGGAACATGATTCACATTCCAGTTATCTCTTTAAATAAGACGAGCACATACTGGATCAAAACATTAATAAATAACATCCAGTTTGTTACTATTATCTTAAGGTCTTTTATATAAAAGGAGACCTATGTGTTGGTTTCACATTTCAATGAATGGCAGTAAATCATGGACCAATACAACAAAAGGATGACTTTTCTACAGAAAGCAATGTACTTTGACACCCTGTCTGTGCAGTAAAGGTTTTGCCACTTGAAAATGTAAGTGCAACAACAAGTGGATTGTCTTTAAAAACCACCAGCTTGCATCAGATGGCAACCTCTTCCTGGAGCAGTAAATACAACTTATTTCCTGCCCCTCTACCTGCCCTTTCAAAGCTCAAACACAGATACAACATGTTGGTAAAGAAACTGATAGATTCTGTTGTTCTACAAAAAGAGAATGCTAGAATTTGGGGTGAAGAGCAAAACTTGCTTTTTAAGTAGGAAAGTTGCTTCTGCTTTAACATCAGAGATGCTTCCTTGTGATATTATTGCTTTGGTCCACATACACTTTTCAGATAATTGATTTGCACTGTATTTACCTCAAAAATCAGACCTGGGCCACAGGTGTGTCTACACAACAGCTTGCACACCCCAGTCTGAAAAGTGAAGTTGCAACAGGTTGCATTCTGCCAAGAGCCTTTGCCACATGCTCTGGAGCTGATAAAGGCATAAAGGTGACACAAGTGGGCTGGAAAAGTTCTTCCCAGCCTTCAGGAGGGGATGTGTTAGCTACAGACTGGGAAGCTCCTAAAACTTTGCAGCAGACTTAGCTTGTTGATACTTATTTTGTTCAATGGTTTCAAGCTATCAATGAGAACTTAGTGGGAACTGTACAGGACATGCTCATTCTTCACTTCCACAAATAGGAGTTCAGCCTCCCCCCCAGTTCCCTCTTCCCCCAGAAATGCTGTTTAACAGACCAACAGGGTGCTGTTTGACATCAGTAACCTGTCACTTGCTTTAAAAGATACTTGGCTCCATGATGCTGAGGAACTTCTCCTGCACGTTTCACTGCTGGGCTGTGAGGTGAAGTGCACTATTGGTGTGAGCAGCAGCAGCAGCTGCAGCACTGACCTGACCTGGGGTTCAGCTTTGGCTCCAGTTGCCCATACTACACAATATGCTTAACCAAGCAGCCAGTGGGGTCTGTTGGAAGTGTTGCCTAAACCACACCTGAGCACATCAATTTTATGAAGTCTGATCCAAACCCAGAAAAAAAGCACACTCCAGTTTGGGCTTCACCACCAGTTATTGAACTCAACTGAAGTGTTGCCATACCACAAAAAAAAAAAAAAAGCACACCAGAAGAAAATCAAACAATATGAAA
This sequence comes from Chaetura pelagica, assembly GCF_000747805.2. NCBI lineage: Eukaryota > Metazoa > Chordata > Aves > Apodiformes > Apodidae > Chaetura > Chaetura pelagica. The sequence goes on along the minus strand of NW_009952365.1, from coordinate 1,479,293 downwards.
TTCACCAGCTACACTGTGTCAGAGACAGAACAATTCCACTTTTTCCCAGGATGTGTTCTCTCTCATGCCACTTGAATCCAAAGGAAAATGTAAGTTAGAAGAAACTGTAACCCTGTGGCTCCATATGGCAAACCAGGTGGGCTAGATTTCCTCTGAGCTCAGGATTCTTGATAGAAGTACAAAGAAACCTTTATTTTGTTCTTCATGATGAGTATTAGGCTCTTAGTCTTCTGAAACTTCCAAATTTCCAGGCAGAGTTTGGTTGATCTGTAACATTTGTGACAAGAGACTATATAAGCACTAGCACAGGTCTGTAGTGGGGACTGAGAAAGTACCTAATACAAGGGTTTTTGTCCTTGGTTTTCAAATTCTGACCAGGCATCATTTAGCTCCATAAATATCATCTTTGCATATTGTTCGTACGGCTGCCCAGTAGCCTGGAATGAAAACAGAAAGAGAGATATCACACCTACCAAGTCAGACTACAAAATCTGGACATTGGAGCAGCTGGGTTTTCTCAGGCAGTTACCATTCACTTTGCACAAATGATTTTCACTTGCTTTTTGACATAAATAAGCTGCTTTTGAGGGCTGCTTACTTCGGTTGTAGCTGAAGAATTTATTGGATCTTCTGCTCCTCAGAGGTGATAACCTCCCAAATGTGACAGAGTAACGCACTGCAGACCCAAGAGCAAAAATATTTAACTTAGTCCTAGCAAGAAGCATTTTACCTGCTCTGAAGGGGAAGAGCTGCCACCTGACAGGTCCTGGATCAAAGCAGCATTCCT
>NW_009952365.1:1463672-1478225 GCF_000747805.2 Chaetura pelagica | reverse complement strand
TCCCTGCATGCCTCTGGGCAGCCCACATCTTCTCAAGCCTTGCCCACTGCCCTGAAGCTCTCAGGGCCTCCAGTTCCTTAGAAGCAGAAGCCTCATCAGCCCAGGGCTTCCCAGATGGCATCCCTGCCCTCTGACTGGCAAGTGTAAGCAGCAGGACCACAAGCTGGATAATCATTTTAGAAGCCTGGTTTTAAGTCCCTTATCCTTTCATAAGCCTTTATCCCACCCTGGTCTCCTTCAGCAGGCACAGCATTCTGGACTGTTTCTCACCACCAGTAGGGCTGAGAGTCAAAGCAAGGGTGACAGAAGCTGAAGATCTGATTCTCTGCTGCTTGGAACAGCGTGTACCAAGCACAGACCTGGGGCTGAGAGTGCTTAGAGGTCTCACCTTTTAGAAACCAGTGAAAATGCCAAACTATTACTCTCTACAGAGCTGTTTGCACCAACAAATTAAGCACTTACACGTACCACTTTATAATTAAGAGAACAACTACAGTGCCTGAACCCTCTGAAGCCAGGAGAGCCTTACCTTGTCAGGATGCACGACAAGCACTGCCCGCCGGTAGACCTTCTTCACTTGCTCTGGCGTGACAAGATCTGCCATGCTAACTGGCTTCCACTTTGTCTCCCCTGCCCATAAGACTGTGTGCATTGTGGACAGCAGGGCTCTTATATTTCTCTCCTTCCCTTCAATCCATTCCAAGATCTGGAGAGAAGAATGTGAGCTTCAATTTATGCCTGACATTCGATACCCCATGAAGTTTCTTCATTTGAATAGCAGTGACTCCAAGGAGCATCTTACATTTCTTTCCAAGCTTTAGAAAACCTTTGGAAGATGTTTGTCAGTCTCAACTTTGTCTTTCATTTTTATATCACTGATTGAAAGCTCAGACTCACCTTGAGCAACATCCCTGCTAAAAATACTGATCTGGTAACACTTATGAACAGTCATTAGATGGAACAAGATAAAGTAAAATTAGATAAATATTTAGCTGTGTGGCTCTTTAGCAAGCTTAATCATATGCCTAAAATAAGCTCAGCTGAAACTTTGCTGTGGATGTGTATCTTTTGTGCACAACTGAAGTCTTCTAAAGACTCATGTTGGAGGTTGGATTGAACACAAATCCTTGGAGGCTCCAAAGTCAAAAGCCTGCGTTCTCTCCACGTGCCCATTTGCTACCTGCAATCCAGCAGCCAAAGCAAGCAAGAGATGATGGCCTGACAGCTCAGCTTGGTTATGAGTGGCTGACATTCATGTCCCACATGGCTGCTAGCACACACTTTCCAATGGTTAAAACCTTTCCACAAGATGGAAAATATTACAAAAATATTCACTTGTTCTGTTTTCTACAAGTTTGCTTGGGCTTTTCCTCTCACTCTGTATCCTTCTGTAATTAGTTTGTGGCTTCACATTTCAAATGCAGACAGACTGAATTTCTTTCCCTTCATAAATAGACTTGTAGTTTGACAATTTATTGAGAGATGGAAGAATTCAAAAGCAGGCAAGATTAATGAGACAGAGGATTAGTTCAATTAGCTCTGCCTGCTAATCAGGGCTGGAGCAACATGGAAGACCAGCAGCCTTTGTCAGGAGCACTGAGCAAGTCTGGTTTAGGACAGAAATGTAACCTTGGAGTTTTACATCTGTCCAAATGGGTATTCACATCTCCAGGGAAGGCATGAAAATTTCTTATATGAACAAACAGCAGAAAGCTCTTTCTGCCCCAAGGCAACCTCATCATGGGAAGAACATCCCTCATGTCACCAAAACCTGGGTTTGACAGAAGGTCTGGCAGAGATGTTACCAGCTCTTTTATCAGGTTTATTTGTAAGAAGCTATTTCTGAACAGGTTTTTAACAAACTCACTACTTTTTCTAAGTAGCATCTCTTATTCTGATGAGATAGTGGAGATTCTTGCAGATAAACCTGCAGTTTATGATCATCTCTCAGGTCCCACCATCTTGCTGCTGTCTGGCATGTGCAAGGGGAGCAGAGCAGTTAATGGTGCCATCAAGTTTAGACTCCTACTTTATGGAAAGCAAGTGTGCGAAAGAGCACGTAGTCCTTGGGATCCAGCAATGCTGGGGAGGATGTGCTAAAGCAGAAGGACAGCATCTGGCACTAAATTAGCTGAAAGATCTGCTCAGCTGCCTATCACGTGCAGGAAGGTGACTTACTGTCCTCTCCACTCCAGGGACAGTGATTTGAGCATGAGGAGACCAAGAGACACACTAAATTATTTTTAAGAGCATAAACAAGAATGTTGCTTACTTTTAGCTTCTCAGGGTCCATCTCCTTAGCCATTTCTTCTTTTCTCATCTCAGCTATTGTTTTGGGGCCCTTCTTGTCCTTGTGAGCATTAAAGCCTTGACCAGACAATAAGTCTTCAAAATCTGCAGACACTTTTGGTTTTGAATCTTGAAAAACAAAAACATTGGAGGTTGCTTTCGCTATACAGGTTAATTCAAGAATGCTTTGCTACCAGAGCCACCCCCACACTTATCACTGTAACAACATCCCAGTGCTATGTAGGTTCTCACACAAGAGGCTAATGCAGAATCACAGAATCCTCATGGGTGGAAAAGACCTCTAAGATTACCTAGCTTAACCATACAACCAGCAGGGGGGGAGAACAATTCAACCCACCCTAACAACCAAAACCTTAACAAAAAAAACCCCAAACAAACCAAACAACAAACACCATAAAAATGCCCAAACCAACACCACCTAAACCCCCAAACTCGCAGCCACGCAACCCACAAAAGACCCCCCATGCCCACCAGAGCACACCCTGAAGTACCACATCCACGTGCTTCTTGAATCCCTCCAGGGCTGGTGATGCCACCACCTCCCCAGGCAGCCCGTTCCAGGGCCTGACCACCCTTCCAGTAAAGAAATTCTTCCTAATCTCTAGTCTAAGCCTCCCCTAGGCAACTTCAGGCTATCTCCTCTATGTCCCGTCATTCTTCACATTATATCATTATTATTCTTGAAGCCCACTCAGAATCCAGCATTCCCTAAGCACTAGTACACTTTAGACTCTCGGACAGGACAACTAGCTTTGAACTTGATATATCCTCAAGCAGTGGGCATGACTTGAGCTGCTCAGAGGCTACCCCTGGAGGCGTTTGAGCACGAAGCCACCCGAGCAGGAGGCACTCCCAGCATCTTACCGGCGGTAGCTGGTCCTTTCCCGCGCTCGCCCTGCCCGCCAGGCGCGGCTGAGAAGCTGACATTGTAGTTGGGCTTGTTCTGGGGTGAGGCGTGAGGCTGGGCCTTGGGCTGGGCCTGCTGCCAGCCATAGCCAGCTCCCTGCTGCTGCCACCCGCTGCCACCCAGGGGCTGGGGACAGGGCTTCTGCGGAGACGGGGGGAACCCGCCCCCCATGCCCGTGGGCGTGGTGGGTTTGCTGGCAAAGGAAGGGCCTCCTGTGGAGCAGGGGGAAAGGAGGGAGGGTGGGCATTAGCAAACCTTCTTACCTTCTGGAAGAGAACCCAAACCCTTAAAATCATAGAATCATCATGCTTGGAAGGGACCTTGAATGAAGATTTGCAAGTCCAACCACAACCTAAATCCCCCTACCATAGCCAAATTGACCTGTTCAGTGCTTAAATCATGTTGCTAAGCACTATATCTACATTTCTTTTTAAAAAAAGCACTCTTGCCCCCTTGCTGAGGGGGCAGGAGTGCAGCAACACTCAGCTGGCACCATGGATTCACAGGACACATCTCAAGCATTAACTGAAACAAAACTAAACCCAAAACACTGCAGACATCAGGCTGTGATTGGAAACACAGCTTGAAAGCTGGAGAGGGATTTTTTACAAAGGCACATAGTGATAAGACAAGGGGAAGTGGTTTCAAGTTGAAAGAGAGGAGATTGAGGAGCTTTAAGGTCCCTTCCAACCCAAACCATTCTATGATTTTGAACAAATCCCAAGGCAGCTGACTTCTATCTTCAGGTCTGCCTTATTTTTGCAACATCAAGCAAAGCCTTCAACTTTCCTGTCACTGCTCTGTAAGAGGCTCCAAAGACAGCCCTTGCCTTGGAAGGCTGGACAGGAATGGGAGTAGTTGCTTGTTGGGGAAACACAGGGAAAGCTACATGCAGCTGACTAGGAACCTGAGCTGCTGTGTGCTATGGTGGCAACATCAAGTTGAGATATATTGGAATACTACTTCCATGTGTTGATGTAAATACTGTCCCACAGAGTTGTGGGTTTCAGCACCTTATTCCTTTAGGCTCCTCTGGCTCAGTTTGCACTGGGATGTTTACAGTGTTCATGTTTTATTATTTGAGACTAACATTCACACTCAACTTTGAGCCCTGAAGCATGTCATGGAAACTGGATCAAGTTCCTTTGACTTAGTCAGGAATAACAGAAATGTGGTTAAATATCCTGTGGGTGCCAAGTCATTTGTTTTCAAACTCCATAACTTTGCTGCAGAATACATGTTTTAAAAGCACCTCGATGGCTCTGACATGGGACTTGGCATACTTTTTATTTTGCTCCTGCAGAGCAGCTAGAGATCCAGCAGAGGGAACTGGGAAACCTGATTCCAAAACCATGCTGGTACTGACGCAAAGGGGGAAAACAAACATCAGATCAAACCACAATGGCTTGCAAAGAGCTGAGGGCCCTGACAAAGGGAAGAAAAATCTATTTACTAGAATCAGAGATGCTGACATGCTGGGTTTTAAGGAAAATGCAAATAATTTGTCATAGCTGCCTTTCTAACACAGGGGTCAAGGGTTTGCTGATCATCTTCTGAGATAAAACAAGGAGAAAAATCTTGTCTAAGCAGTCAAGCAAGCAGTCCTTTGTAGCTAGGTGCAAAAAGGATTCAGACTCCAACTTTAGATAGTGCTGCAGGTTAGAAGCAGATTAGTGAGGTTCCACAGGTTTCCTCATAAAAGACAAAAATTAGTCAAGACTAGAAGGAAACAATTCCTCAAGGACCTCAGTAGCTCTGAAGAGCCAATCTCCTCCCAGGCACTGCTCCAAGGGCTGCAGCAACAGTTCTGCAGTTGGAGTTAAACACAGAGCATCCTTAGCCAGGGACTGTTTGGATTTATGAGACAGAGGTCACGCTTTGCAATCCATAGAGTAAAGGTCCCAACAAGTTGTTAGCAGATTTTTTGATGGAGGACCAGTAAAAGCACAGATTTCTGAGAACTTGCAGAGAATTGGGCAGGAGGGGAAACAAAAGCAGCACTAGCATGCAGGCAGGCTGACAGGACCCATAGGGCTCTGTTGCATAGCAGGCTGTCCATCATAGTTCTCTAAAGCAGAGCAACCTGGTTGTTGCTTTTTATTAAATGAGGGATGCAAACCTGCTAAACTTGCTCCAAGAGTCCCCAGATCAGCAAATGGATCCAGTGTTTGGGGTTTAGGCTGATGAGTGGGAGTGCTATGGAGGGATCCTGTAGGACTGGTGGCAGCAGACTTGCTTCCCATGCCTAAACCACCTTAAAGAGAAAAAAAAGAAAATAACTCAGTTTTTATCTCTATTTTACCCAAGTGCAGCCCTTACCCAGCACTCAGTCACATGATAGATGACTGCTGTTAAAATTAAGTGTACTATTGTCAGGTTCCTAAGCAGTCTTAACTCAGCCTTGGCCCAGACTCATTGCACACCCACTCCACAGGCTCAGCAACAAAAACATTCCCTAGACTGTGGTGACAGAGCAATTATGGCAGTTATATATACTAAGAAATAGAAGGCTTCAGGAAGCAGCTTTTGGTAGGATATATATACACTCTAAAGATTAGAAAGAATCATGCTGTTGCTCATTGGCATCCCAGGAGAGCATAGCACTTCCCAGGTTTATCTGGCTCTTCACTGGCATGAAGCACAGCTTTGTATACCCCCACCAAGCACCTGTCCTGCTTCAGGCCTTTGTTTCTTGAAGGAGGAAACTCAGATTTTTTAACAGAAAGAGTTCAGTAGTCTCTAATAAGATCCTCACTTGGATGACTGGAAGACCAGACAACTGACATGAGACTAAGATCCTGATTTAAGTTTTTTTGTATCATAGTAGCAGAAAATGGGAACACATTCCCTGCCATCACTGGTCCCATCTTCTATCTGCCTCTCCAAGCACAGCTTTGTATACCCCCACCAAGCACCTGTCCTGCTTCAGGCCTTTGTTTCTTGAAGGAGGAAACTCAGATTTTTGAACAGAAAGAGTTCAGTAGTCTCTAATAAGATCCTCACTTGGATGACTGGAAGACCAGACAACTGACATGAGACTAAGATCCTGATTTAAGTTTTTTTTGTATCATAGTAGCAGAAAATGGGAACACATTCCCTGCCATCACTGGTCGCATCTTCTATCTGCCTCTCCTCTTTTGTGGTTCCTTAAGAGTTTTTGAGAAGTGTTCTGCATTTTTATAATACATACCTGGTTTGTTGGGCCAGTCCCAACCACTGGAAACATCTGGTTGTATGGAAACTGTTGGTGTGCTAGAAGCTAAGCAGAATGGTTGCGTATAAATATCTCAAAACAGCAGAGCAAAACCAACATAATCCAGCATTTAGGAAGAGGGGGAAAGGAGCAGGAGAGACAGCATGGTGTCCCTCTACCATTTGCTAATAGGGGTTGAGTTCTCCCTCACAATAGGCATCACAAATTTAACATTTCTGTTCTAGTACTATACAGAGCTCAGGTGGAAGGATGCAGGTTTACAGTGGTCATTTTATAGTCAGAGGCTTTATGTACTTATTTCTAAAAACCTTACCACCACAATAACACAAATTTAGCATTTCTGAATACTCAACCCAAAGGAATATTCTACATGCAGAGGGCAAGGAAAGAGAAGGCAGCAGCACAACAGCCTCCTCCCCCAATACAAATGAGAAAGAACACAGTCCTTCCTTTAGGCCTGTCTCAAACACAGCCTGTAGATCCATGCCGTTCACCCTGCAGCATTTCATTATCCATAGACACTAGGACTGTCATTTAATACCTCCTCATGCTGGGATACCATTTAAATTCCTCTCATTAGTGCAGCCAGCTCCAAGCATGACCCAAACATCTTATTCATGGAGTATCTGATACTCAAGTTGGGCAAAGCAAGGATGCCAGCAGCACATTAGGTCCCTCCTTTGTCATTGTGGCTTTTCAGCAAGCCTGTTGCACCCAAGGGACATTAATTAGATGATCAGACACAAATTTGTATCTGGATGTGCTTCAGGAAAGGCTGCAGCATTAAATTGTGGTGCAGGAGTAGAAGGGGCAACTAAGGGACAGTGCAAACAAAGGAAGAGAAGAAAAAAGTCCAATAAGAATGGAAAAAAATCCTTCTCTTCAAATAAGAGTAAAATTCAGCTGTGAATTTGGTCGGGATTAGTATCAGATGTAAAGAAAGCAGATGCCTGTAACTAAAATTACCAAAGGACTTAAGTTTTCTCTAGCAGGCTTAACATGCTGTGCTCTGTTTAGCTCAATTAATGGCAGTGTGGTTCAAATGAGACCTCATAACCACAGGAATATGCAGGCAGACATTCTTAATGGTCTCTTTTTTCATGTATACAAATAGCTTATTAATTAAGGATAAGACTTGAGCAAAACAAGTCTCATCCTACCACACTTCAAATCATGAATATGCTTTAAGTCTAGAGACAAAAAAAAAAAAAAGAGCTCTTTCCTGTTTAGTGGGGTTTCTGTGGTTTAGTCTCATTTTATGGTAAGCAGCAGCTTGTCCTTAATGGCTCCATCACTATTTAAAGGCAGTATTTCATGTTTACTTAATACACCAGAAGAGCCTCACTTTCTTACCCATGTGAAAGGGATCGCTGTGCACAGTTGGTGAAGGACTTCTTGTTGCTTGAAGGAAAGGATCACCAGGGACAGTTGATGAACCAAGAAAGGAACCCAGGAGGTCTGGACCAGTTTGCTTAGGGCTACTTCCAAATGGATCAAAGGCAGTTGCTGCAAAAACATATTTGAGAAAACTAACTCATTAAGTTGTATAATTAATGTGCTTCAGGGGAAAGACACTGGAGTGTGGAGAAGAAAACCTGTACCTGCAGGTACCAAACAGGAGACAGCATGACTGTGGGACAATAACTGGAAAGTACCACTACCCTAGAGAGCCACATGGTTTGGTCATGGCAACACATTTGTTGATCCCATCTGTCTTTTCCAAGGAAAGGGACTGAATTTTGGAGCAGTCAAAGCAAGTGTTTTGATACTTAAGACACTTCAGATAAAGTTTCATCTTGCACATACTGCCAGTGCATAAATGGATGGAGAGGGGCAGCCTGGAGCTTAGAGTTACCACACTGGCACAATTCCTGCTTCTTCTCAGGAGCTGAACACTGTCCAAGATTATTTTAGTCTGCCAAGGGTTACACATGTCAAGGTAAAAGGACCATCTTTCAGACACAGCTGTAGAAAATAACTGGTATCTTTCCTCCATAGCATCAGTTGCTAAAAGGTCAAAGTTGTTTCCAAACTCCATTTTTGATCAATTTGTTTGGACTACTGTCTTTCATGTAGAAAACCTAACAAACCCAACCAAAAGAAACCCCTCAAGTCACTCACATCCTTACTTGCCAACAGCATTAGGGTGATGAGCACATTGAACAGAGATGTGATCTGTACTGCTGTAAGAAAGAATCCTGAGACACTACACATTGTGTTAATGATGCTACTCATTGTGTTACTCACTGTTTAGGTTACTTAATAAATTACTACTCTTCATTTATCTCACAAGCTTTCCTAGCTTGGGACAACTGAGCTGTAGGATACTTTTCCTTCCTCTTTCAAGCACCAATCTGGCCTGATGGCAAAATCCAGAAACCTTTTCCTGCTGCTGCATCTCTGCCTTGTAAGGTGTGTCTCAACCAGCCATATCAGCCCCAGCATCAACCAAGCCTGCACCTCCTGAACAAGATGAAAACATGCAATTTCTGTACAGGACAGTTGGCACGCATTGCAAATGCTTTAATTTCTTAATTGCTGAGCAAATGTTAAGTAAGCAGCCTGTGCTCTTGGAATCAGGTAGACATGGACAATGTCAGCTCTCAAACCCTAATGTGAAGGATTAGGCCAAACCAAACACAGGGAGGCTGCGCAGCTCAGTGCAGTGCCTTCAGACCTGCTGCCAGATCCACCCACTTGTTTCCCTTTTTCCCTTTGGCAACACTATTCCAGAGGCCCTCAGAGAATCTGAGCAACTTGGATTGGGCTCTTCACGTGTTCATTTACAAGGGATTTTTCACTTCCCCTCCTCCAGTCACTCAGTCCTCCCAAAGATCCCTTTCTCATGTCTGTTTAGCTACTCCTTCTGCCAGCCTGGTGTCAACCTGCCTTTGAAGAAGTAGATCTGGTATTTTCTCTCTTGTCTGCAGAAAGGCTAGAAACAGAGGGAACCATATTTCATAGTCCAGGGTCAGCATCATAGCCCTAAACTCCTTTAAGTTAAAAAAGAAATTAAATTCAAACTGCTATGGGTCTACCCAAAACCCAAGAAGCTTTTTAAAATACATATTCTCCTCATATGCATTATTGGACACACAGTAAAAGCAAAAGCGATGCTCTGCAGTGGCTGTCAGCATAAGGAGCCAGACACTTGGGCAAGCTCCAGGAGAGACTTTAGGGAACAAACTAGATAGTCTGGTTTGTGGTTTTGACTGTGAAGATGCACCAACTCCTGTCTCAAAGCAAAGGAGCTGGCCAGCCTCTCAAGATCCCTCACAGCTCTTAGTTTTGATGAAATCAGAGTCTCCAAGAGAATCCAACTGCTCAGAGCAGATCACCCAGGTGGGCTCCCCAAAGCATGTGCCCCACCAAGTCTTGCAGTAGCCATAGCCACTCTTACCTTCTCCTACCCGTGGGGACGGGGATGGGGATGCCGAAGCTGCAGAACGTCGAGGAGTTGAGTGCACAGATCCAGGTCCTCCAACGTGGAAGACCTCCTCAGCAGCAGGCTGTCCACTTTGACTCTGGGAACTTGGCCCACCAACCCCAAACAAATCATTCAGCAAGTCTGAGTTAGAAGGGGCAGCAGTAGGCTGCGAGGGAAAACTCTTGCTCATAGGGCTACCATCCAGGCCCAGCAGGTCCACGTCTTCAGGGGGAGGTGGTGCTGGAGGCTCCTGCTGCTTTTTGCTGTGTTTTGGTGTCCCATGAGGCTTGTCACCACTGGCATTACTGTGCTGACTGGAAAGGGACAAGAGTTCGTCATCTGACTGTTCGCTTTCCTCATGCACCAGCGCTGCTCGATCCTCTGAGGTGGGGTGAGAGCTACTTTTGTCAGATTTCTGATCTAAATGATGATCAAAAATAAAATTAGGTAGCTGTTAGTTTGGTCATCACAAAGGTTCTGTAAAAATCAGCTTACATGCCAAACAAAAAACTACAGAGAAAACCACAGCAGCGTTTTGCTGGATTTTAAAATAGAAGAGTCCTTTGCAAAGATTACATTCAAGTCTTTATGGATCAGGAAGCACAGAGTTTAAGGGACTCTGCTCAAGCCTAAAGACTCAGGCAGTGGAATGCTCACAGGTATCAGCTGAATGAGTTTCTGGTCAGGCCCAAGCATCCAGAATTACCTCCAGCCATGCCTCAAAACCCAGGCAAAACAAGGCTCATGGGAAAGGAATAAGGACATAAACCACCCTCCTAGCTGTGCCCACAAGGATCTCATCCATCAGGTTCCTACCAAGCATGGAGGAGGAACCCTGCATGCAGCAGCACGGGGAGATTTTCAAGGTGTTCAGTACTCTAAATAGTGTCTCAGGCAAAAGCTCTCACTATATATAAAGAGCAACATTTTGAAAAACCAGCTTAATTTTGGTTTTAGCATCAAGGAGGCCTAGGGCAAAGCTTAACACCAGAACAATGTCAGTAATTATCATGTCCAGCATAAGCAGGAGATGTCTGAAGAGGACATTGTAGGAAATTAATTCCCTCTCAATTGCAGAACAGGGTGTGACCAGCAGTACCCTGTGACCTAATGGGAAAGACATGTTACAGTGAGATCCTTCAGCCTGACTCTCTGCTCCAGGGAGGGAGGGGAAAGCTGTTTATCTTGTTCAAAGCAGATTTTACTTTGAAGACCAAGTCTGCATACCTTGCCAGCTGAGAGAAGAGAAGAATGCACTCTGTCCAACATTTCTCAAGTTATCCTGGGGTGAATCACTAGGACCTCTACCTGCAGCACAAAGCACCAAATCAATAAAGAAATCCAACACTCAGATAGATATGTAAATTCAGTGAGTAAATCTGTGTGGCTCTTACCTGCCAGAGCAAGAGTATCTTGATGCTCCTGATGAGAGGAGAAGAGAATGGTTGGATTGATGTCTTTTGTTGTGAAGTTCTCCCACGGGGGAGTTAATTCCGTTTGTCTATCATTGGATTGTATTTCTATCTCCAGTATAACATGAAAGAGCTGAGGATATTTGTCTGGAGAGTCACAGGCATCCAGTTCAGGTCTAAATGGGGACAGGAGTTGTTCAGTTAAAAGGGAAAGGATATTTCTGCAAAGCTCTATCAAGGTCTTGGCACATTTCACGCGTGAATATTCTCCTTCAGCAGGCTCTTATGCTTCAGGTGGGATTAGCGTTCAGCTTCAAATACTCACTTGGTGAATTTGAGTGTGGTTGTTCCCAGGGCTATGAATCCAGTATGAAACTGAATTTGGAATATTTGTGTGTTGGTCATCTGAAAAAACACAGAGCACCAGGCTGAACAAGTGCAGAAATTCATGAAATTGAAGTTTTAAATTGTAAACAAATATAGAAGTTGATCAAAACCATATCTGTTCACACCAAACACATTAGAGCTACAGGTTTGTACCCCAGGAAAATGAGGCCATTTCACTTTCAGCAGAGGCTCCAGGGAAGTCTCATCTCTACAGCCAACAGAACCAATAACAAATTAAGAGGAGAATGAACTCCTACTTTTGCTTGAAGGCGTCCCCCAATGGTTGATCTCATGTGGTAGACAGAAACAACAACATCTCCATGGACAGTGGCTCCCAGTGGGATTAGGACTTTCCCTTCTTGCACACGGTATTCTCTTTGAGGGGAAGAGAAGGAAATCCAGTTAAGTTCCCTCCACAGTGCCAGTGCCACCCACCACCAAGAGCTGCCATCTCACGTTCAGGCCAAGCAAGCAGAAAGTGCATTCAGTGCTCTGCTTCATGTTAGGCTTAGCTGAAACAGAAATTTTTCACAGGGGAAACCAAGACAGCCCTGGACTATCTCTATGAAGGTGTCCCACCACATGGCAACTTCAGACTCCCTCTAGGCACCAGCTTTTAATGAATACATGCACACCATCTCTCAGGCAGTTTGACAAGGGCTGCAGCACAGAGAGCAGACACTTTACAGCAAAACAGAAGCCCCCTTGAGTTAAGCTGCTAAGGGTGGTAGGGAGGAGATCACAGCAACTCACTTCATTCTTTCATACTCCTGGGAAGTGGTGAGGATCCTGGTTTCCCCGCTGAGAATGTCGCAGAAGGGCCGGCACCCGTTTCGCTGCTTGTTGAAACAGGGAACTGGGCTGAGGGTGACTGACTTGATAGTGAGTGGTTTACAGTGAGGAATGATGGGCTTGTCTGCTATCAGATCACAAATGTATCCTATGTATCTGCAGACAGAGAAAGCCACCGCTGACATCTCCATCCTAGGGAACTGATCTTCATTCTGAACTTGAAGTCTATCTTGAAATCCAGTGAAAGTGCAGTCCTTTCATGGTTCCAGGACTGGAGTTTCCAGGTACTTCAGTATCCTTAAAAGTGGCACAAAATCTATGCTCCCATTTTTATTTAATTACAAGAGCTGGAGCTCAAGAGGAAGGAAACTGGCCTTTAGCTCTGAGCTGAAGATCACTTCCCCTCACCTTTTAGGAAAGAAGATGCTGAGCATTCTTTTTCTGGTTCATCAGTAGAAGTTTACCTTCTATTTTACACACCCATAGCAGATTAATTACTTTGTTAGTCCTGTACTGAAGGGTCACTGTTACATACATAACACTCCCAGGTTTGCTCTGACAGGCATTTTTTCCTCTCCTTAATGGACATTGTAAAAAAAGACATTTTTACACTGTAAACTCCTGCAAGGATGAAGCTGACATAGGGAGAGGGGTTCAGAGAGGGGTTCACCCAGGCCCTGTTAACTACAAGTTTGTCAGCTTTCCTGAACCAGGGACAAATCTATTGTAATACTTGACTTTGTTCCTCCATTACTGTTGTATCAATGTGGGTAAATTGGAAGTGGCCAGAAATGTCGTTTAAGATGTATCAAAGCTAAGAGCTGTGGCTGATGCACAAGTCCTGCTTGGGCAGGTTTTAGTGTGAGGAACACGGCCTTTGGCCAGGGTACTTTACCTCCTGTGAGATGGCCACAGCACAATCCCAGGTCTCTTTGTGTTGAGCAGCTGCACAGCAGGGCCTGGATTAGAGAAGAGGTGACAGAAACAGAACATGGCGCTGACCAGGACGGCTGAGGCTGCACGGCCATCCTGTAAGGGGGAGGAAAATGTGTAAGAGTCAGAGACATCCTTGACATTTCAGCAGAACACTCTCTGCTCTTCTGTAAATCACATAAAATTATTTCTTCAGAAAGACCAGGAGTGAGACCATATGAGAATGAGGAATTTCCAGAGCTGTGTCATTTGTTTAGTACCTTTGACTTCAGCAAGCGGCCCTGGCCAGGATCAAAGTTAAGATAATATCCAGAAGGCAGCCAAAACTGAGGATGGTTTAGACTTGTTTTGAAAGCCCAGAAGTACATTTTGTCTACAAATGTTGGTGTTTCAAGGCTGCTCCCAAGCTGTTATAATTATTTCAAACATAGGCCTGGAGCCGAGCATAGGGGCCAGAGTACAAATGTCCCACAGCTGCAGGCAGTCATCTCATAAAGGTTAACCTGAAAGAGTTCACAAACAGAAGAAACCCAGCCCAAGGTTCCCTCACCCAAACAGCTCCACAGCCCTCAACCTACAGATTGCTCCTGAACAGGTCTGCCTTTTATTTAGGGTGATGATGAAGGGAAGTGTGTTGGCTGAGTCAGACTGATACAAAAAGACCAAAAATACAGAAGGAGCAGGAGAGAATCAAAGTATCTCCAGTGCTCCAGGTCCTTGCTATACCCAGGAACATTGGAAGTGATAAGCCATATGGACCATAACCCAACCCTTGTGAGCCAAACAAAAAGCCCTACCCACAAAACCTGGGTCTGCTGCCTGCTTAGCTTCGGATGCACGTCCACAGCACAGGGATGGGTACAAGAGCCTGGCTGGTGCTACCAGAGTGGCAAGCCACCCAGCTCATCTCTCACTTGTCAGAGCTTGATGGAAGATCCCAGAAGTCAAGGCTCATTTAAAAGTAAGGGATGGGAAACCTACTGCCCCATTAGGCAGGCAGTCACCCTCAAAGTCTGAAACACAAGTTAGAAGTTACCCAGGATCCTCACAATTACTTATTTCAGGCATGGTCTTGTCTAGACTGTGATTTTGCCAAGCAAGTTTGGACCAGATAATCCTTGAGGTCTCTTCCAGCCTGGGATTCTATGATTCACTCCAGCAATACTGTAGG
>NW_009952365.1:1463016-1463637 GCF_000747805.2 Chaetura pelagica | reverse complement strand
GTTAACAGGCCATTTGCTTCTTTAAGCTTCAGCCCCTGCCAATTGCTCTCAAAATATCTCTCAAGTTCATATAAACTAAGTGGGCTTCTGCAGACTGATTAGAAAGTGTTGAAAACTGTCCTTTACAGTATTATTCAGATATTCATTGCTCAAAGAACAGTAAAGGACTGATTCTTGAGCTAGATTTTCAGGGCTGGAGGCATCAAGTGCCTGTTCATCTGTTTGAATGGGATTTCTATCCTTTAGCTTCTGGCTGTTCTAATCACAGCAGAAATGCCAGATTTGTCTGTAAGGGGTTGGGCAGTTTGGGATCAGTCATTTCCCCCATTCCTTTCCATTTCTGCTGATCAGGGCTGACAGCCTCCTGGACTTAATGCAGGCTCCAGGAGCAAACCAGAACTCCTTTGGGGCTTTAGTGTCCACAGTAAAGGTTGTACAGGGTAAATGACCAGTTAGTCATACAGAATCACCCCACTCCCCTGCATCCTATCTCCACTTTGCCCAGTGCTCAGTAACCCCTAATGGGGGGAGTGTAGCAACAACATCAGCTGTGGGGCACAGAGGAGCAGAAGGCAACTGGACTTCAACTAGACCTGACAAGTAGCAAGCACAAGAGACTTC
>NW_009952365.1:1458083-1462944 GCF_000747805.2 Chaetura pelagica | reverse complement strand
GGTCTAGAGGCTGTGTTTTGTCCTGCTACTACTTACAAGAAAACAAAGCCACAGCAGGCTGGCAGCCCTCACATTCAGTTCTCAGGTGGAGTTCAAGCCTTTTTACTATGCATTATATCTAGTAGTTCACTGCTGGAACAATTGTGACCTCTCTTGCTTTGCTTTCCTGCTTCTCATTCAGTGTCAGCTCTTCCAACTTAGCTATGACCAAAGTCATAGAGTCATTAGTGTTGGAAGACACCTCTGAAGACCATCTAGTCCAGCCTCCCTGTTAGAGCAGGATCACACAAGAACAGGTCCAGATGGGTTTGGAATTTCTCCAGAGAAGGAGACTCCACAACCTCCCTGGGAAGATTGTTCCAGGGCTGTCACCCTCACAATAAAGAAGTCTTTCCTTATGTTTAACTTGAACCTTCTGTGCTCCAGCTTCTGCCCATTAACCCTTGTCCTGTCACTGGACACTGCAGAAAAGAGTCTGTCCCCACCCTCCTGACACCCTCTGGGGATATTGATAAGCGCTGATGAGATCCCGCCCTTCAGTCTTCTTTTCTCCAAAGAACTGAGGAGCCTACTGTATGAAAGCTGAGAGAACAGGCTTTGTTCAACCTGGAGAAAAGAAGGCTCAGGGGAGATCTTATGGCTATGTTCCAGTACTTAGAGGTGACTATCAAGAAGATGGAGACTCCCTTTTTTACCCATGGAAAAGACAAGGAGTAATGGGTGCAAGTTACTCCTGTGGAGATCCCAACTGGACACTAGAAGAAAGTTTTTCACTATGAGAACAGTGGGACATTGGAATAATCTTTCCAGGGAAGTGGTGGATTCCCCAACACTGGACACTTTTCAGGCTCAGCTTGACAGGGTGCTGGGCCATCTCATCTAAACAGTGTTCCTACCTAGAAAGGTTGGGGCAGGTGAACCTTGAGGTCCCTTCCAGCCTGGCATTCTGTGCTTGATCCTAGGTAGCTGCACATGGCAGATGAAGCTCCTTTCGGGGGGGGTCCACTTTGTTTCGCTTATTTTCCTGTTAGAAATTATCCCCACCCATGTACACAGCCTCTGGACATGCAGTGTACAAAACAACTCAACCTGTGGGTCTGAAGATGTGGTTACCTTCTGGTGCACTCACCATGCAGTGGATGACACACACGTTTTTGGGGTTCTGCTGTAGCCAGTTGTGCATGTTCTTGCAGACAGCGTAGAGGTTGTGCAGACTGGGGGCTTGTCGTACTGGCCAGCTACATTCAGAGACCTACAGGGTGAACAAAACACAGCTCATAAGAGCACTGAGCATGTCATGCTTTGACAGATGCTTTCTGCCAAGAAACTACTCCTCTACTTCACTTTAACAATGTGGAGTTCTGTGCTTGAGACCTACTGCATCTTTTCTCATGCATCATTCTACTCAGTGACTTCCATGAAGTATGAGAAGACAAGCAAAAAGAGCTCTCAGTTCAATAACATCATGTTGATGTATTGTCAGAAATGTACATTCCCAGTCAGATTATCTTGAGGAGCTTTTCCTACCACTCCAGTCCTGCAGCAGCACATTGATTTCTGCTCTAAAGCCTTTGTACAGCTTGTCCCTAAAACCCGTGGCTCTGATTTGCAAAGGACACTGAGCATCTGTTGTTCTCAGTCATTTTGTGTCACAGGATTTTCAGGCCCTATTTTGCAGATTAGACGGATGAAAGGGAAACTTCTGTTAAAAAAAAAGTCATGTCTGAGCAAGTACAATAAAGATATGAGCCAAGAAAATGAACCACTTCTTAAAGTCTGAAAACCCCCAAGTCTTAAAGTATGCCTAGTTACTATTTATCAATGAGATACTTCTGAGTCATAACACTTCTCCCAAGAACAGCCCCAGCAGCCTCAAACAGCACAAATAACCCTCTGCAGACACTGCTGGTGCAGCTGGCTTTAATTGAAATAGCTTTTTTTTTAAAAAAAAAAAAAAGAAGACATTTCTGGCTAAAATAAATGTAAAGAAGAAATTTTATGAGGCTGGTCCTCAGACAAAGAATTGGTTCTCTCTGTCTCAGCTGACATTTGGATCCTGGTTAATGAGAATGGGAGCAGGAAGGAGATGGTTTGCCCAGATGTTCTTAAATAGCCAAATGATTTCCATACCATTCCATCTCTCAGAGTAAGTGCTCCAGGTTCCATAATACTTGTATTTAAGGTTCCTACACACACCTGCACAACATCTTACAGAACAGGCATCCTGACTCAAACTGGAGAAGTACCAAGCTGTTTTTTGTCTCAAACAGCTCCAAGGACACCCAGAGAATAGAGAGGTAGGGCAAGGAGGCAACACAGCCAAACCCAGCACATCCACCCCACTGGAGCTGGCAAACCTGCCTGTAACATTTGGGAGATTGTTGTGATCTAATATCTGATTAGATATTTGTCTAATGGCTTTTTAGAGTCGTGGCAGTTTTTCATCTCCACAAAACCCTGAAGTTCAGTTTTACATTGGAGAAGTAGCCTAACCAGACAACCCATGTCTTTGGCTGGCAAGCAACGACCATTCCCATTTAGAGTCGTGGCAGTTTTTCATCTCCACAACACCCTGAAGTTCACTTTTACATTGGAGAAGTGGCCCAACCAGACAACCCATGCTCCAGCTTTGGCTGGCAAGCAACGACCATTCCTTGTTCATCCTCCCTGCAGCATTATCCTCATCCCTCGTCTTCTGTCTCAAGAGCAGTAGTTTAACTCCTTGCTCCTGTTTTATACACTCGGTTTTCCTTTGTCACTACCTTTTCTGTGCCCTTTCAGGAAGGGCCAAAGGGGCACAGAGCACCCAAAGGGTCACCATATGGTAACCCCCAGTGCAGGATTGGCCAGGGTTAACTTTCTATTCCACAGACCTGGCAGGGTGTGCACTACTGCAGCTCCAGGCCACTGCAAAACCTGAATACCAGACCAATAACAAATATTCATTCAGTTCTTTAGCAGAGCCAGAGTATTCATGCCATATATGACATATCTTATATGATTAATTATTTTGTATTATCACACCCATTATTTTATATCCAAGAGAAGTCTTCTTTTCCTCCCAACCCCAAATACTTTTGCACCAGGCTTCTGGAGGCACAAGATCCACTTGCAGTTAGATCACTAAAACACAGTCCTGAATCCAAGTGGCTGTTAGAATTAATATGACCAGTGACCCTTTCATGGACAATCTTCTGAACAGACCCCATGACAACACACTGTCAAGCATCTGGAAGGACCTTTATCACTTACCAAGTAAATAATACACATTTCCCAGCAGCCCATAATTACATATTTACTTTGTCTGTAATTACACATCTGCCTGCTGGATTGCAGTTAGGAAATTAAATATGCACTATGTAGCATTTATTTCAAACATAAGCTCACCACCACTCATCAAAGACCACCTTGCAGAAAAGCAACAGGAATTCTTCTAGAGCTTCAGAATTAAGCACTTGTTTTACTTGAGAGTAGGGCAACAACAGCCAAGAATGTGGCCCGGCAGCAACTTTGAAGTTTGGTTTGTTTAATTCATGAGTTTTGTGTTTTCAAACTGCTCATGCATCCTCCAGCAGCCATGAGCTCCCCCTCTCCTGCTGGGGCAGAGAGGAGAACAGAACACAACCAGATCTGCACACCAGGTTTTAGTGGTCACAGACATCTCTCCTCTTTTGAGGAGCACCTGGGGCATTGTGCCCTGCACAGTCACATCAGGGCAGGAAGAGGGCCCAGCAGTACATGAACTGTCACCTTCCTCCAGTGCCACTATGCAACGTTACCTACTTTGATCTTAAGGAAAAAAAAATGAAAGATAGGAATTGAAAAGCCTTTTACTTCAAAGAACAGGTGTGTCTCAACACCTCAGCTCAGCTAGAATCTTCATCCAGAAAATGCTCTTAATGTAATTTGCCCTCCATGATAGTATTAGGGTTTTTTCCAATACAGATGAAGTTCAAATTCATTGTTAGAATTTTCATGTTTCACCTGACCTGATGTGTTCTGTTCTGCACATTTCATTTTCCTGAAAAACACTTCCATAATTTAGCCCATAACCTGAAAGTACAATATTTTAATAAAACACTCATCATTTTCTTCCTCTGTGTGTGTCCAGGCAGTAGCTTACAAAGCTCCTCATCATACCTTGAGAGCAACAAAGTCACCTGTCAAGCTGTTGGATGGGGTGGGAGATAAAGCACAGGGGATGGAGGATTCACTGCCAGGTCAAGCAATACACCAGCAGATGTTTAGTGCTGGGCTTTCAAAAGTAACTCTGCCTGTCTCCTCCCACCAAGAGCAGCGATGCACCAGAACCAAGTGAGACTGGAGATTCAGAGCCCTTGACATCTTTTAATTAGTCTTTCCCATTCATTTACTCCTATTTGAGGTCATGGCTGGTTACTCGTTGCCCCTGAGAAATATGCTTCAAGTGTGAGTGATTCCTGGGTGAGGAAAGCAATTGCAGAAGATAGATTCAGCTATACCTCAAATTAAAATGAAATTAGGTTTATCCAGCATGAGATTCATTTTCCCTGACTGAGGGGAGGCCTGGCACATGCTGCTGCCTTCCTTAAAGGCAACAAAAAAGAAGAGATTTTAACAGAAATCATCAGTCCCTCGTGGGAGGCAGAAAAAAAAGGAAGGTTTCTGAAAGATTAGATCTAATCTTGCATTTCAACTGCAGTGTTTCATAGAGAGATCCCCTAAAAGCCATGAATGAACCAGAGCCTTGCAATGCTCCCATATGCTGTTCTGGTTTTAAAGAAACAAACTGGGGTAGCAAGTGGAGGTGGGGTTTGAAAGTCATATTAGTGGAGGAGCCAAAATGTCCCTTCAGTCCAGTTTCCAGCTCAGTGCTTTTCCT
>NW_009952365.1:1445170-1458067 GCF_000747805.2 Chaetura pelagica | reverse complement strand
ATCAAAGCACAACAGGAAAATAATCTACCTTCTTTTTTTGGTAATTTCATTGAAAACTTTTGTTTTACTCCTCACTTGTTTGCAGCAGCTTCTAATAGCTCTGCAGGAGCCCAGAGCAGCACAGGCTCAACTCAGTACAAGGCCACAGGCTCCCAACACAGCATCATGCCCTGAACTTTCCAGCTCTTTAATCCCCATGGTCCCAGGTGGATCAGTTAAAACCCAGAAACAGCCACAGCATCTTAGAGACCCCTGCAATTCCTTTCTCATCTTCTTACGTTCTGCCACGCTCAGGATAGACTGAAGCAGGGCCTTGGTGCCTCTTTTTCCGCCAAGAAGTTCCACCCCCTGCCCTTGTTAACCTCTGGGAGGACACTCACCCGGTTGTGAAACTTGGCACTGCGATAGGACTTGGGTGACAAGTTGAAGACAGTGTAGTGGTCAGGATGCCTGGAATCCAGGAAGGTCCGGACATCCTCGATGTGGTTCCTGAAGCCCAGCTCCACACCCTCAGCCGGAAAAGACATCACTGCAAATGGGAGGAGAAGCAGAGCTGAGCCTGCACCACCACGTGTGCATGGGCTCCTAGATTCTGGGTTTATTTATCCAACAAACAACACTTACCTATGATTCTTGAGGTAATGTAGGAAATATCCAGCTCTCCCTTGGTGTAACTAGAAGACAAAGTAGGAGACAGACATTGTGCACATCTTTATAGAAGACAGCCTGTTCCAGGAACCAAGAGAAGAGTATTTTCCCTCACCTAGATCTGCTTTTGACAGCAGGAAAAATTATTTGTGAATTGGTTCTTTGGACTTTCTTTCTGCCTTCAGAAGAGGGCACAAATAGCTTTCTGCAGCCAGTGACCCAGCCTGCCTTCTGCACACACAACTAACTGGATGCACAAGCTTGCAAAAAAAGGTCACTTTTGTCATTAATTTTCAGTGCTAGTTTTCAGGGGAAATGTCTAGCAGTTTGCCACTTTGCAGATCCCTCAAAGCCTCTGAGGTCTCACCTGAATTAAGTGTCTTTAATTTATTGTAGCCCCATATGGCTCAGAGGCAGGTGGAGTGCCAAGCACAGGGTCAACCCCAGCAGAGGTCACCAAAGCTAAGTCACCTTGGCTCCTTCTCCCCCTTAAAAGGTGGCTACAGCCAAGGGAACAGTTACACAAGCTAAAAGAGTCTCCTTGCACAGCAAGGTGAAGGCACAGAACATGAGGCAATTTTAATTTACAAAATCTTTTAGTGGTGGCTGAGTAGGAGAACCCCACATGGGTCAATGAAGGAGTTGGAGACCAAGTGCTCCACTGCCCCTGGATGTTGATGCTCTCTTACTGTGAAGTTCAGCTTTTTTTTTTTGTTTTCCTGCTTCCATGAGGCCAAAAATACCAATTATGAGACAGAATCAAAGAAGTCACTGGTGATTTTCACCTCCTCCCTCCTTTAGGGAGGTAGTTGAGCTAGGCTAGTTCAGAGGGCAGCTCAGACCAGTACTTTGCAGCTAGTGGTTTCACCTGCATTAGGCACCTTGAGCTGTACTGTACCTGGCAACAGACTGCATGACCTTTGAAGATGTATCTTTCAGGGTGTCCTTCAGGTTATCCTTCAAATTGCTGAAGAGTCTCCCAGCTCCTCCTTTCACCATATCCAACAGTCCTCCCCCATAGCCAGACTCCATGTCTGGTGATGAGGCACCTTCAAGTACAACAAAACCAAAGCCAGCATCACTTATCTGGGACAAACCCCCAGAGCCAACAAACACCCACCTCTCCACTCAGGCCAAATGCATTCACATGTGCTGCCACATGTCATGCACAGGGTAAAAGTAGTTTTAAAGTCCTGATTCTCCAGAGATGAGAGGTGGCACCCTCTTGCTGGCTGGGCACAGAGCCCATCAGGGACTCTCAGCATTGTATGCAGGTTGACAGATTTGTATCCATACAGCATGGACAACCTCTCAACACAACCCAAAGCAAGACCAGCTCTTCAGCATACAGATAATTTACTGATCATAACCAAGACTAAATCACCAACCACCTCCAAGGGGTAAGAGAAAGGCACTAACGAATACAACAGCTCTTCAGTGGTGCTGTGACAGCAGTCAGCTTCACTGCAGCTGGACAGCTCAACGTTTTAATGAATATCCATTTCTACAGATACAGGAGAAGTCGTCAGAGGGATCTGAAGTCACTTAAGAGCCCAGATAGATTTGCTTGAGTGGAAGAAGATAAAAGTTTGGGGTTTGGTGAGATAAGAAGGAAGTTCAGGAATTAAACTTTCCAGCTCAGCAAATTGCTAAGGCTAAAGCAGAGCAAGGCTGACCTCCTTAGGAAGCTTCTCCTTCACAGCTTGAAATGGTACCAAGCTGCAAAGTCAATAAGAGGCTAACACAGACCAAGTGTCATTTAAAATGTTAGCTTGATGGACTGTGGTGTGGCCTGACACCTTGAGTACCTGCATTTGGCAATTATAATAGAATAATTCTTCCATCATCTTAACCAAGAATGGGTTTGTTGCACAGAAACACAGAATGGTGGGGGTTGGAAGGGACCTCTGGAGATCATCAAGTCCAACCCCACTGCCAGAGCAGGACCAGCACAGAGTGCAGGGTGGATCACTCAGAAAGGCATCCAGACAGGTCTCAAAAGTCTCCAGAGAAGGAGACTCCACAGCCTCTCTGGGCAGCCTGTCCCAGGGCTCTGTAACCCTCGCAGTAAAGAAGTTCTTCCTCATGTTGAGGTGGAGCTTCCTGTGCTCTAGCTTGCATCCATTGCCCCTCATTCTAACATAGGGCATGACTGAAAAGAGATTGGCCATTCCTTCTTGCCACCCACCCTTCAGATATTTGCAAAAATTAATAGGACTCCCTCTCAGCCTTCTCATCTGCAGAATAAACAGCCCCAGGTCTCTCAGCCTCTCCTTATCAGACAGGTGTTCCAGTCCCTTCATCGTCCTCGTAGCCTCCTTTGGACCTGAAGTAAATCCCTGACCCTCTTTAACTGGGGAGCCCAGAACTAGACACAATACTCCAGGTGGGGTCTCACCAGGGCAGAGAAGAGGGAGAGGAGCCTTCCTTATTCCAGCAGTGCTGCATTCATCATGTCAG
The DNA here is from genome assembly GCF_000747805.2 of Chaetura pelagica. NCBI lineage: Eukaryota > Metazoa > Chordata > Aves > Apodiformes > Apodidae > Chaetura > Chaetura pelagica. The sequence goes on along the minus strand of NW_009952365.1, from coordinate 1,454,959 downwards.
CCATTCTCACAGAAGCTGAGTATCCTAAATTGGATGTAGACTTGAGTAAATACAGGTTTGGGTTACTGCAGAGTGGGGCTGTTAGACACAAACCTAATAAAATGATATTTTAACTGCCTATTAGCTACAAATTAAGCCCTTGACTCTTTAAAACTAGCTTTGTGTTCACTAGGCCTCAACTATTTTGATCTTAATAAACTTTAACTTCTTTAACTATACATATGCTACCTTATTATGTCAGATTAGTCCAAATCCTCTAGCACAGCAAAATAAGCAACAAGCAACCCTAGTCAGTGCACTTGGGTAGCCTCATCATCTGTGTGGTATCATTATAACATAATGACAAAAGGCCCCATTTTGTTTTAAAATTAAATGCCCAGGGCACTTGACAGCCCCTCCATCCCACTAGGAACTGCATCTCCTGGCACATATTTGCTTATTCCACAGCCAAAACCAAAACTAACACTCTCAGACCCAACACAATCTCCAAAAGCATCATCTGCTACAGCAGAAACAGGAGCTCACAAGCTTGTGTGCCTAGAAATAGTTTGCTGCAAGTGAGCAGCCCAAGTCTCATTAGGGACAATTAGTCTCAATGTAGATGAGATGCAGCTTGTTCCTGACATGGCAGGAACTCTTTATTAACCCAGTTCTTGGAGATTCCTCAAAAGGCTCAGTGTGCTTCAGAGCCACACTTCTGACCTGTGCTTGTGGCAGGGGTTCCAAAGGGATCCCCTGCTCATGGCAGCCTTCCCATTTCCTAACCAAGGAGCTTCTAATGTAGCAGTTTTATGAAGCATGCCTAAGATCCATGGGGTGGCTCTTCCCAAACAGCCCTGTTTGGTGATGGACCCCAGGATCTCCTCACTGAACTGCTCCAAGTCAACAGAGCAGAGTGAAAAAGAGACAGCTTCATCCATTGGGTTGACAAGGTGGAGACTGTTTGTTCTGGATGAAAGAACTTGCTCTGCATTCAAAGCAAACCTCCAGCAGCCACCAAATCAAGGGACAACCTGCCACAACTCCTCACAAAACTAAAATGCATCCTATAGCAGCATTCCCACCACAGTCTATTCCCATCATCAGCCAAAGGGTGGGATTTCACTGGACAGATTAAAGGTGAAGGAGCCTCTGCTGACAGCACCAGCCTTGTGCCAGCAGGACAGAAGCTGGAGAGGACAGAAATGGGAATTAAAGCACTGAAGCTCACTCTTTGCTTTCTAGCTGATTTTACAGAGCATTAGGAAAAAGATCTTCAGCACAGAAGGAGAAATTCTCCCATGGCACAGAGACTGCCAAGACAGATGTCCCACCATGATGGGTGCACCACTTCAGAGGAGAATGCTGTGATCACCAGGGAAGTTCAGAAGGAGGCACTTCTGTAGAGGAATGGCTGAGTATGGCTCCTCTGCCTGCTGGCCCACCATCATCTGCTGACCAAAGCAACATTAAGTGCTTCCGCAGGACAGCTTTGGGGTGGTGGGGGCTTAGGGAGAGACTCAAACTCATCAATACTGTCTAAGGACATCTGCCTCCCCTTAGTAGAGCAAAACCATCAAAGTGTATGGATTAGCCAAACTTGGAAAAGTCTCTTCTGCACATGAACAGAGAAGAAACCATGAAATGTCGAGAAGGGAAATACCTCCCTCCTTAGGTACCCCCACAAAGGACTACTCACTTCAACACCTCTTATTACAGTCCTACAAGTAACTTGGTCTCAAAAGCAAAGGCACTTAAACCAGATCAGCTTTAAAAACTGTGGTTTGGGGCCAGAAGTGGGTGAAGGAAGCAGGTGTGACCCTCAGTGGTGGGGACACCATCCACCACCACCTGCAGCTGGAGGTCTCACGGCACCAGGGCAGGGCCAGCAGCAGAGAGTACCACACTACTACCAGCTGATGGAGATGCTCACGGGTTGGAACAAGCCAGAAATGCCCAATTTGGAAGCTTGCCCTGCAAGGTCTGCACATTATGGTCCTCATCCACCATGGGGGGCCTTGAGCACAGGCGCCCCCATGGGCAACCCACAAACCCTACAAACCACAGGGTATGAATTCCAGCTCTCCAGAGGATTAGGAGGGAAATAAGCAGACATTTAAAAGGCATTTAAGACTGTCAGTCGGAACATTTATGCTGATGAAGCAATACTTATCCTGAGAGCAGGGAGGTGAAAAGCAAGACATCTAGAAATGGAGGAGCAGGTCATGGAGTACTGTGTTTCATAGGTTACTTAGCAAGAGTAAACAGACCCTTTTTGCCTGAAAAGGGCAGACAAAAAGCAGACATGAAACCCTTGGAAAGAAAGGAGGTTCACCTCAGTTTGCCCCAACTCCATGTAATCCTGTCTTCAATGTCAAACTATTTTTGTTGTGTTGTGTTTTGCGTATGCTTTGGGTTTGTCATTTTTTTTTTGCTCAGAGAGCTACTGCCTGGGCTTGTTTTGGAGATGGAGCAAGGAAAGAACTACATGCTTCTTCTCTAGAAGGGCAGTAAAGCCTTTCCTTCCCATCCTCCCTTACAAAGAGGTTAGTTAGAGTGTATTAAAATGCTCCTCTCAATTCTCCTTCTATGGCACCATGAGAGCCTGACACTATGATGAGAAAAAACTTGTTAGCTCCTGCATACATGTGCCAAATCCCACATATCAGAACATTTTAACTACTCACTGCAGCTTTCTCTCTCCCCACAAAGTATTTATGGGGCAAGAAGGGTTGTTTGCTGGTTCTACCCCCCCAGACTATTACCAGGGAAGCAAACAATTGGAGGGGGGGGACTGGCTTTGGCAGAAAGGGCCCTTTGAAAGCTCCCTGATCCGAAAGAAGTCAAGCTGCTGTTGTTGTGACTTCAGCAACAAAGCCCAAATTGTTTTTTCAAGGAACACTCAGGGGAAAAAATGAAACTATTTGTGCCTCTGCCTCTCCCCCCAGCCCTGCCAGCCAGCAGAGGAACGGCCACAGCTCACGCACCTCCCGCACACAGCTCTCCTGGCAAAGCCTGGCACTATTTCACCCTGGCAGGGCCTGAATTTGATTTCACCCCGGCAAAGCTTGGACACTATTCCACCATTAAGGTGGAATTATATCCCATTAAGGGATGTAAAGCCAGGCTGCTGTGAGCCCATCCTTGAATTTATGGGCTTCGCCTCAGCCTTGCACAAGAGCCCATGCGGTGCCTGCAGGGGAGGAGGAGCAGGCCTGGTGCAGGCATCCCTGCCACATCATGAGAGCATCCTCCCATAGAAACATCACGTATGGAGGGGTATGTTGTTCAGCCTGGAGAAGAGAAGGCTCTGGGAGACCTTAGAGCACCTTCCAGTGCCTGAAGGGGCTCCAGGAAAGCTGGGGAGGGACTTGGGACAAGGGCAGGGATCAATGGGACAAGGGAAAATGGCTTTCAACTGGAAGAGGGAGATTTAGGTGAGACATTGGGAAGAAATCCTTTACTGTGAGGGAGGTGAGACCCTGGCCCAGGTTGCCCAGAGAAGCTGTGGCTGCCCCATCCCTGGCAGTGTTGAAGGGCAGGTTGGATGGGGCTTGGAGCAAGCCAGTGTTAGGAGGTGTCCCTGCCCATGGCAGGGGGTTGGCATGACATGATCTTCAAAGTCCCTTCACACCCCAACCAGTCTCAGATTCTGTGATTCTATGTGTGCAAAACACAGACAGACTGACCCGGGCAGATCAACATCCCCACATCCCTGGGCACCCTCATCATTCCCAGCTTCTGCCACTCCCTGCACTGAGCCATTCTTCCATGCTCAGCACTTTGTCTTCCAGAGGATTGCAAATCAATTTGCAGACATTACTGACAGAGCTGAACCTCCTGTTTCAGGGCAGGGGGAGGATGGCAGGGACTTCTAAATGAAAGTCTCCTCTGCATCCAGTGATGATCAATAGCGTTTAGCTCTGAGAGCTTCCCTTGTCAACTCCATTTTAAAAGCACCATCTCCTCCCTGCTTGCTGCTCCCAGCTTTCTTCTGGACAGCTGAGCTTTAGCCCAGTTAAGCAATGACTCTAAACCATCTATGCTGTCATTGCACTTACAGCCTCTCTTAGATCAGATGTAGCTCAAGTGTCACAGTCACATCAACTGCTTAACAGGCACCAAGGAGGCATTTGCAAAGGGGCTGGGGAGAAGTCAGCAGCAAGAGATGGCTAAAAAAGGGGCATGTGCAGGAAAGGAGGGTGATTCTACCTGTAAAAAATTACTTTGGAAGTTCCTCAGACACACAGACCCTGAAGGCTGATTTTTTTTAGTTTATTTTTTTCCTACCAGTCTCTCCTGTCCCCTCCTCCCTCACTGTCCCAGATTCCTGGCCAAGTCAGATTCCCTACAAGGCTGAGCACAAATCAAGTTCTATTCTGTAAAAATAAGCAGCAAAACCCCCATCCAGACCTCTTGCCTGGGATATAAATTGCCTCAGGACCCAAGAACTGTTGCCTGCCCAAGAACTTCTGGGCAGCTTAACCTCCAACCAAAGGGCCATCCTATGCTTCTCACTCCCCAGAGCTATGAGCATCCTCTTCAGGTGCCATTAGAAGCTTAAAAGGGGCTCAAAGACTGGAGACGCTGGGACAAAGGAGAGGAGAAAGGAGAAACTGAGAAGCTAGTAAAGGAGCTGCTGTGAATAGGGGTAGGTTTGGGTTCCCACCTTAAGGAATCACTGGCACAGGGAGATTTCACTGCATTCCTGCAGCACTGCCTTTCTCCTCCACAGCAGGAAAAGCTGAATTCCTTCTCCTAACAGAAGGGATGGTCCCATTCTCTGTGTGGGCTGGGACAGGTCCCTGCCCTCCCTAGGGAAGCACTGGGAGCCACTGGCTGCACGCTGGAGGGTAGAGCAGCTCAACAGCTTCTTTTTGTGCTTTTCTCTGCTAAAATGCTGAAACTAATATTGTATGAGCCCGAGGCTCATACAAAAAAAATGAACCTGCAGGTTCATTTGAGACTGCTGAAATGTAAACTCCATGGAAAAGTGAAAAATTAAGGCATTTTTGCTTTTGCTTGAGAAATGGTAACTAAAAAATGATGCTTGCACTATCAACTAAGCAAGAGTATTTCCACAAAGAGGGGGTTTGCTTCCTTTTTTATAAGAGTGGTGATGGTGAGGGGGAATAAAAAAAAACCACCCCCCAGTAACATGCCAAATTTGTTTCATTTGTTACTTATTTTCCCTTGTTACTAGTGAACATGTGAGGCTGGAAAACTGAACTACTACCATGAAATTGGCCTTTAAAGCTGACTGACATTCTCTCTGCTTCTCCCTGTCAAAACAACAAAAAAGAAAAAAGGCAGTAGTGCCAACACCAAAGCATTTGAGTGTCCAAAAAACACCAAGCGAACAAAAGAGTGATTAAACTGGACCTCCCTGCTTGAAAATGCAGCTAGAAGAGAATACAAGACATCATTGTCAGCCACAGTCTTTGTCCCCATGCCAGTGACACGGAGATGTCTCTCTCCTGACTCAGTGGAAAGGAATCACCAGAGTAAAAGAGATGATGTTTGCAAGTGTAAAGCAGTTCAAGAACCTCAGCTTCACCGCTGGCCATTTATTTAAACCAAGTTCCTTCTGCAGAGACTCTGCTGCCCAAGGAGGCATGTAGCACAAGCAAGTCCATCCCCTGAGTGTTTAAAAGCTGTTTTGTACATCAGCTGGTTTATAAACACCACAGAGAGTTTTTTTCCCCTTTGTAATATGTATCCTTGCTGTTGCTTTTCTCTCTTATTTCCAACCTCTTTTTCTTTCAAGGCACAGGCAGCTGCTAAGGAAGCACTAGTGGATGCCCCAGCATAAAAGTAAATTAATTGCTTCTTTCCTGCCTGTTTCTCATCTTGGGAACACCTCCAGAGACTTAGAAACACAGACACAAAAGGAGCACTGCATGGATGGTCTTCTTTGAATTTGTTTTCTGAACTGGCAGTGCTTGGTGTTCTGCCAGCTTCAGCTCAAGTCTCCCCTCCATCCTCAGACCTCCAGTCCAAGCCCAGCACACTTCCTGGAGGAAATGCCAGGTAGCTAGAAAGTATCAGTCCCCTTAGTTACATGCTAGGATGCTCCATGGCATCCAGCCTATTCCAGAGTAGCTGCTTAACACACAACATCAGAAGCTGCACACACAGCTTTAATGCCCACCTGAGGCATCACAGGATTTAAGAATCCCTGTCTGGACAGACCCCACTGCAAGATTTAAAACACACACTGACCAATGTTTCATCCTGGGTGGTTGAAGCCTGGCAAAGTTTAAAGCAACTGAAGGCAAGGTCATCACACAAGCACCTTCAGATACCAGCAGGAACTGATATGGCTGCCCTACCTGAAACAAAGTTTCTGCTCTTGGCTTCTTTGAGCCCACTGGGGCTAAACCCAAGGCTGATGCACTCAGCATCTGTGGGCAGCAGTTTCCATCTCTTCTGCCTGTGAGCACATAGGTACCCCCAGGTGACACTTGGAGCAACTTCAATTGTCACCACTTCAGTGAAGCAGCTCATGTCACTGCTCCTCCACCTGGCATGAGTGATGGTGCCAGAAGAATTTGGAACCACCTGAACCAAGAAGGATTTGCCATTCCTAGAAACTTTGGAAACCTTTTCCTTATCTCAGCCACTGGGCTCATCTTGGCCAGACCCTCCATCCCTGCACCTGCACCCCCAGCACAAAGCCATGTAGGGTCTGAGAGTCCCTCAGGAGCCCCTCTGAACCAGACCAGCTCCGTTTCCAGCCATGGTCAGATCCTGCCTTCCAGCAGCAATCCCCTCCCACACACCCCCTGCTCTTCTTTCCTGCCTGTTTTCTGTGGACACCAAACTATACCAGTGCAAAACCAAAATTAACCAATCATCATAAGCACTCACAAGTTACAACAAAGCTGTAGCCACTGCTTATTTTAAGCAGCTGCTGCTGAGATTGCAAGCTCCCATTTAAGAGATGATACTTCAAGATCTAAGATTTTGAATTAGTTTTAAAGAAAAAAATTAATAGAAAAACCCAACAGGGACCCACTTGCTCAACTCATGCAAGTTAATATCACTGTAGTAATAGCAAATAGAGCCACGGCAGCCAAACCAACAGGAACTCACCCCAGAATTGCCAGCACTTGGCCTTCAGCACAAACCCTCACCCCTCTGACTCCTGTAATTGCTGAGTATCAATCCAAACCCACATTTTCTGGAGAGCAAAGGCCATTTTCCTGTGCCCAGAGTGCCCTGCCCTGGCACAGTGATGCTTTAATACACAAAGAAAAGGAAGGTTTGATTCTCCAGCTATTTATCTTCATTGTGGATGGTATTTGACAGCACCCAGAGATGTTGGCAGTAACCCTGCCAGACAAACCAGGGCTCACACTTTGCTGCCCCGTGTTCCAAATTGCCTGGTGACAATTGTGCACCTCAGGACTGTTTCACTCCTCAACTGCAAACAGCCATTTTGATGGCTCAGGCAGCAGCTGTTCTGCCACACGTGAAACTATTAAGACCAGCAATAACTTAAAATAAAAACTGACACATAGGGGAGCTCAGAGCTGTGGGAAGTGCATTAGGAGCTCTGGTTTGGCCAGGGTACCTCAATATGCTCTACCACTGCCTGTCTGGGGAATTTAGACTTTAGCATCGTCACTGGGAGGAGCCTCAAATATTTATAATATTAATATAATGTTGATCTTTTTAAAAACCAAACAAAAAAACACGCCAAAAAATAAAACCACACACAAGGTGGATTATGGGTTTTGGTTTTTTTCTTGCACTTACTAAGCCACAACCCCAGCCACCTTATTTTCCTGTCTTTCTCTTACACTGCTCCCTAATTCCTACCCCATAACCATCCATCTTCACCCTGCATTAAAGATAAATCACATCCCACAATTCACCAGCAGCTTCAATTACTGAATCATGAGAAATCACAAGCACACCTGAAGGATGGCTACAGCTCTCTCAGCTTTTAGAATTTCATTCTTGGCAAGGAAAAAATGTCTTTGCAATGAGCTGATAAAAAAATCAGGCATTTATCAGCATAAAGTGCTCGAATGACCAAGACACAAGTGTGGACTCTGGGTTTAGAACAGAGCACCAGAAAATCAAACAAAAATGAACTAAAGAAGCAAACTCTGCTTAACACACATCTCTTAACCAGCAGCTTCCAAATCCCAGAGGCTGCACCTGACCAAGCCCATGTGTTTAAGGGGAGAACATCCCAGAAACTGAGAGAGGGCATTAATACAATTAATGCTCTGGGCTGTAATTAGAAGCTGAATAGCTGAAATGGCCGAATATTGCACAAAACCTGTAAATCAAGGTATTCTCTAGGTAGCCATGAGAGCACTTTCACCTCTCCCCTGGGCAGGGAGCTGACTGGCTTGGAGAAATCGAACAGGGTGATTGCAATAGCAGCACTGGAATAATAGCCCGGGCTGAGGCAAGACAAAAGCCAGGGCTCCAGAGGAGCTGCCGCAGGCTCCCACGCCCGGCTGGAGCTCAGTGCCACCTCCCCCTGCACTAATGCCTCCGCTGCTTAAAGTGCTAGGAAACTCCTCCAGAGAATTGCTTTAACAACACATACGAAGCTGCCTGCAACCTCTAGCTGGCATGTGCCGATGTGAGAATCCAAGTAACTCACTGTGAGGATCTACTGACATATACTGTGGTTATGAGCAGCTGTAGCACAGGCATCACAGCAGCAAATTCAAACACGTTTCCATAGTCCAGGAGTAAAAAAAGTTTAAAACCAAAGCCAGGTCCCAAAAGAACTCCTGAAAGCAAATTCAAATGGCAAGAAGGGAGGAGAAAATATGACTCTTATTACAGCAGAGAAAATATGAAAAAACCCAAGGTGAGACACTCCCCACCCGGGTCCAGACTGGGTCATTAGGGTTTTTTCTCCCCACCCAGGTCCAGGCATGGGTCCCTTGCGGGGTTTTCCCCTCAAGACGTCACCACATTCAAACAAAGGTGGTATATTTTACATCCTTGCTGTCTTGGGCTCACCCCTTTCTTTAGTGGAACAGTTCAGGCATGGCTGCAAGACCCCTCCACTGTAATGGGTAGACATTAAATGTGATCCCCTACAATCAAGCACATATTTCCCTGCACAAGTTTGAGCTTTACAAGTTCCCTGCCAAAGCTGTGGATGGTTATGGTGGGCACATCTAACCAAGCAGAACCAGGCCCAGTTTGTTCTCAGAGATCACTTAAAAGCCAGCAGATGAGTACTCTCAATTACTGGTGATCCAGGCAAATGTGAACCTGTGATTTGAAGGTAAAGAGCTCTCTGTCCCACTCCTAGCCATAAAGACCATCTGGTCCCCTACTCCCTGATTAAAAAAAAAAAAAAAAGGTGCAGGCAGCACATCATCTCTCAGAATTAATCCAACTCAGTTTGAGGAGGGATGCTTAGATGAGGGGGAAAAAAGTAATGAAGATCCTGTAAAATAAATCAGCTGGGGAAAGATCCCAAAACACTCCATCCATTTTAACTTCAGAACAACCTTTTCCTCTCTGGGACTGAAATCAGGAGATGACTGTGAGGTCCCTCTGTGCTGGGCACTGCTGAGGCTGCACCTCAAGTCCTGGGGTCACTTCTGGGCCCCTCAGGACAGGAAGGACATGGAGGGGCTGGAGCGTGTCCAGAGAAGGGCAGCGGGGCTGGGGAAGGGGCTGGAGCACAAGTCCTAGAGGAGCAGCTGAGGGAGCTGGGAGTGTCCAGCCTGGAGACGAGGAGGTGAGGGGAGACCTGCTGGCTCTGCAGCTGCTGAGAGGAGGTTGGAGCCAGGGGGGTCGGGCTCTGCTCCCCAGGAACAAGGG
>NW_009952365.1:1440012-1444546 GCF_000747805.2 Chaetura pelagica | reverse complement strand
GAGGAGGCGGCACCGGGGGGCGACCGCCCCCTCCCCGCGTACCCGGGGCCGCCTCCTCCCGCCTCTCCGGGGCCCGGAAGCAATCGCTGAAGCCGCCGAGCTGCTTGGGTTTCATCCCCTCCCCGCTAGAAGCATCTTCCAATTAACGGAGTGATAAGGTGCTGGAAGGGCTGCCGTGTTCCCTGCCCCTCCCCGGCCATCTGCCGCTGGCAGTTAGTGAGCCAAAAAAAAAAAGTCTTGGATCGTCAGCGTTGCCTTCTCCGAGGCTATTACGCCTGCTTTCTGGCAGACGCATCCCGCTCCCAAAAGAAACCCATCAGCTCGGAGGGCTGTACAGCAGCGTGAAGAGGTGCTGGAAATAATCATCAGCACCAAGATCATGCCAGCGAAAAGGTGCATTCCGTGGGAATGGGCCAAGGTCACTGAGTGATGGGCTGACAGGGCCACTCCTGGGGTCTAACAGAGGAAGGAAGGCACAGCAGTTCTGCACTGAGCCTCCAAAAGCCTAGAGAGCACCTCTGGGTCAGTGTGACACCCTGTCTGGCCACGGGCAAGGAGCCAGAGGGGGCCCCAACCACAGTGCTGTGTCCTGACAGGCACCATGGGATGCATCACCCAATCCCAGACTGGTTTGGCTTGAAAGGGACCTTAAAGATCATCCAGTCCCACCCCCTGCATGGGCAGGGACACCTCCCACCAGACCAGGTTGCTCCAAGCCCCATCCAACTTGCCCTTCAACACTTCCAGGGATGGGGCTTCCACAGCCAATGCCTCACCAAACCTCCCAAGCCCCAGCTGCTGGCTCAAAACTGGTGCCATCCAGCTGAAGTGCTACCACCAAGTGCTAAGCCATGTTTGTTGTTAGGTCTCACCAATCTATTTTTAGCTGTTCACATGCAAACAGACTTCAGACCAAGACAAAGCATGGCCTTGAACAACTGATGAGCCATCCCTTGCCTTGCAGCCACAGCTAGCAGATCATAATTTCATTTTACACAGAACAGAGGAACTGGGGGGTGCTCCAAAGGAAATTAATTTCTCTGCTAAACGAATTTCTTTTCAATTTAAGGAAAAACAAAAGCCAAGTGAAGCCATAGCACCCAGACAGAAGTTTGCCTTCACTCCCTCATGGGAAGGACACAGAGTATTCTGCTTAGAAAAACAGTGTGGACTTGCTCCTAGATGACATCAATAAGCACTTCTGTAGCCACAACCAGACCTTGAAACATTCCTGATACTTGGCTGGAACTTTCCTGCTTAACACCCCAGGGCAGTGGGCACCTGGTACAGCCACAGCTTGTCCTGGGCTGTTGTTTATAGAACTCTGGCAATTTTATATTCCAGTGCAGACAAGGTACATCTGTGACCCAGAATTGCCTCAGAAAAAGCTGAGAAGATTTACAAGCAGCAAACCAAAATGAACTAACCTGACAAACAGTTTGCAGTGGTGACAGCTTAGACTTGAGGTTAGAATTGTGTAATTTGTGTATTTTCTACCCCCTCATGCCTGGGCTCTGAACACACCAGTCTGTGCAGAGCAACACCAAGGTTGCACTGCTCGCCTGTGTGGATTCCCCTCCCTCTTGGCACCCATTGCAGCAATTTCATCATGAAAAAAATTAAAAGCAGACGTATTTTCACATCTGTTAGGCTCTCCTAGCCCACCTAGGGTACAGCCATTCCTGTGCTCTGGGGTAAAAATGGGAAATTTAGGGAGTGTCAAGGCAAATTTACATTTATTTTGCTTGCTCAGCTAACTGCCCATACATAAAAAAACCAAACAGGGTGAAGGGGGCAGGTTAAGGCTGTGAAACACTTCCATGGGTCCTCAAGCACACTGGCACTGGAGGCAACTGCAGTCTGACAGGGAAAAAGCTGGGGAACCTGGCAGAACACAATGTATCCTTCATCTTAAATTGCCTCCTGTGGTCTGCCACCTGCTCTGCTGCCTTTCTCCATCAATTCCAGAAGCTCAGCTTAGACAGAACTTCATATCCTAAACCCAGAAGTCATCTCTCTCACCAGTGAGCAGCACTAGGCAGTGAAAGGCAAGCCCTGCCGAACATGTTCTCATGGAGAAAGCATACAAAAGCAAGAGGTGAGAGGCACTCCAGAAGGAATTTCAGCTCCACCCCTCTCCAAGTATCAGAGCAGGTCCAGAATTTATACTTCTCCAACCACAGCTCTATTGCTGCTGCCCATTGGAGCCTCATGGCATATTTTTGGCTCAACATCTCGCAGAATCATTTGGGATGGATAAGACCTTTAAGATCATCAGGTCCAACCAGTCCCCCAGCCCTGCCAAGGCCACCAGTGCCCCGTGTCCCTCAGCACCACATCTACAGGGCTTTGAGATCCCTCCAGGGATGAGGACTCCGCCCCTGCCCTGGGCAGCCTGGGTCAGGGCCTGACAACCCTTTCCAGGAAGAAATTTCTCCTAATACCCAATCTAAACCTCCCCTGGACAACTTGAGGCCATTTCCTCTCATTCTATCTCTTGTTACTTGGGAGAAGAGACCAGCCTCCCCCTTGCTCCAACCTCCTTTCAGGTAGTTGTAATTTCTACCCAGAGTTGATACCTCTCCTGTGTCTGCAGCAGGCAGAGTACAGTTGTGCTTAGAAAGAGGAATTGCTTCTCCTTATTGAAACCATTATTAATTATTTCCACATTTGCCCCAGAGTTTGGGGGATCATACCTGGCTTCCCTTTCGAGAAGCCCCCACCTCCATACTCTGAAGCTCCAGCTTGGACAAAGAGGGTGCTGCAAAACAGCAGTTCAGGCAGGGAGTGGAGACAGAGCAGCCTCTCCAGGGGATCTTAGCTAGAGGAGGGAGGACAAAACAGACCTGAAACTCCCATCCTTGCTTCTATTTTTTTCCACCTCTCCTCCAACTAGATGAGCAGTAAGGTGAAATACTATACTCTGTACCTTCATGAACACATCCAAGCTGTGGAGTGCTGTGAGAACTACAAAAATAGCTCCAAAATTAATTTAATATCTGGAGCAACACCTTTAAAACTCAACATATTTAACATTTTTCCCAAAGTTACTCCACTGTGAGCAATCACCCCCCCTGCACAAAGTGCTTCTGCAGGAAGTCCCAACCCACGTGTATGAGCAAGGGGTAAGAATGAGGGAAGCACCAGTTATGCCACCTGGTATGGCCAGGAAACACTGCCTGAAAACAATGGTTAGGTTGTTAAAAAGAATAAGACTTGCTCCACCAGCTTTCATATTTCCATTTTGACACAGCTGCACAGGTCAGCTCCTTCCCCCTGCAGCCCCAGCTATAATCAGTTCTTTCCTCTTGCCTGTGTCCTCACACATACATGCACCTCATTCCTTACAGTGGACAAGACCATCAAAATAGACTCCAGGGAATTAACATTTTTGCCTTTTCCCTCTTCAAATCCTGATCAAATAGCCTTCATTTGCACTCTCCTGAATTTGGACTACTTTCAACACTCCTAGAACAAGTTGTCTATAAAATGGACCTTCAAAAAAACCCACAAAACCAGCATGAGCTCTTTAGCTCTCCTTACCTTCCTTGAAGCCCCTACAGGAGCACCTGTGACGTTCAGCCAGGATTATAGTCTGAAAAACCCTTTAGCAACCCAGCAACCCCCCCAGTCACATCATCAAGGATGTGAGCTGAGCTGTGAACCATCCTGCCAGCAGAAGGGGCTTAACTACCTGTATAAAAGTAGTTTGAGAAACTTTTGATGGGCTGAAAAAGTAACCACCACCACCTTTTTGTGGTTTAGTACCCAGACCTACAGCCCAGCCCATGCTGTACACAGTAGGCAGCAGGGCATTGCTGGGGATTTTGACACTTCATCTAGCTAATCACCAGAAATTTGGGGTAGTACAGGCATCTTCCCTGCCCTAAAAATTAATTGGCTATAGAACTGACTGCACTGCCAACTGTGTCCATCTCAGCATCTCACCCCCAGAAACCCAATGTCCTGCTAAAAAAAACCAGCCCAAATGTAACCCCTGCCCATTCCCAGCCACTCTGCTGAGCTGAGGGTCCCAGCCCAGCTCCTACTCCTGGGAGAAGGGGCTGCCCAGCAAGCTCTCCCACCAGCACCTCCACCCCAAGATACTCAGGGCCTCTACTCCTGCCAGCATTTTATATAAAAGCTGGTGGTTTAACCCAGGTTAAGTGAATCTGATTGAATTGATTACAGCCAGCAAACTGCTGGGCTGGGCTAGGGCCACCCCAGTTCTCACCAGTGCACAGTGCAGGTGAACTGGTAGAAGTAATGCTGCTTCTTTGTGGGTCATGACTGCCATCCATGAAGAGTATATTGATTTTTCTGTTTTATTATTTTATTATTCTGTTTTATTTTTCTGGCCTGGCATGTTCAAACACAAACCCAAGTTCTTAAAAACTTGAGCCCTCTAGTGTCATTCCAATTAGCTCTGAGTGTTACCTCTTGATTGCATGTGCTGCTCTCCATTGATTGCACCTGCTTCTCTCCTTTCCTCCCACCTGATCTTGTCACCTCAGAGTGTTCCACTTCCCTCCTG
>NW_009952365.1:1438226-1439870 GCF_000747805.2 Chaetura pelagica | reverse complement strand
AGGCTCAGTGCAGGGAGGAGCAAAAGCAAAGCTTTGGTGGGAGCCAAAATGATTCCACCTCAGAAGGGGGTCACATTTTTGGGGGGTTTATTTGTTTTTTTCAAAAGACACTGATTCAGAAATCACAGCTAACTGAGATCATCAGAAGGCCATGTGGTATCACCCTCCTTGCTTTCAGCTTGAAACCATTCTTCTTGTCCCATCACTCCCTGCCCTTGTCCCAAGCCCCTCCCCAGCTTTCCTGGAGCCCCTTCAGGCACTGGAAGGTGCTCTAAGGTCTCCCTGGAGCCTTCTCTTCTCCAGGCTGAACACCCCAACCTGTCTCCAGAGCAGAGCTGCTCCAGCCCTCCAAGCATCTTTATGATGAAGAGTCATTCTTCTTGACTTTGGGGCATCTGTGACCTGCATGGCAAGGATCTTGCCCTGTCATCTGGAGGCTCCATTCATCACTTGGGCAGTGCCATGGGCTGGCCTGGAGCATCCATCCCCATGCTCTGCTCTGGGAACAGGCACCTGGTGGCAAAACAGGGACAGGCTCTTGGCTCGGAGCCAGACAGATGAGTTCAAAGAAGTATCTGGACTTGTGCTGAGGGTTATTAAGTGGTGTTTGGACTGGAGTCAAGGGTGGCCGTGTGGTTCCTCTCTCTCTGTAAGTGGGAATAGTGTGTCCCTGCCTGGGCTTGCTGGAGAAATAAGGAGCTGTCACAGCCTGCCTGTGGTGGTGGCAAAGAGAAGGGGTGGTGGATGGAAAGAGGGGGTCAAATGAGCTAATCCTGATAGACAGGAAGTTCCAAACTGGCTGTTTCTGTCTTCTTCATCTCTAATGAAAGCAAACGTGGTCCTGAGAAAGTTTCAGGCTTGTTGTTAAGTGCTAGACTCAACTGAACCTTCATCAGAGCCTTTGCTGTAGCAAAATCCACCTGCATTAACCCCACTCAGTGCCCCACTGGCAGCTGCTGCAGCTCCAGTGGATCTGTTCTTCAGTGAATAGACACTGGAGAACATATCCATGAGCATTTGTCAAGAAACAGCCATAATTCCATCTCAGAGGTGCCCACGGTCCTTATCCAAGCCTCTGTAGAAGGAAACCCTTGTTGGCAGGGTCACTGATGGCAGGGAACGCATCACAGCCCCTCACAAAAACACCTTCCTTCTGGTTGTAGTACCAAAACTTGAGTGTAATCATCCTGAGAACATCTGAGGAGCTTTGAGCAGGACAGTTTCCACCAGAAACCTCATCAAGGTAGCACTCACCTTGCTGACCTGCCCAATAATTGCAGCACACCAGCAAGTCTGCTTGGCATGATTTCATTTTCTGGTGACTTAGGCTCTCATGGTGTTTGACTGATTATCTCCTTTCCCATCCTCTCCTCTTGGTGACAGCACCCCCTATTAAGTGTCCTGCTGTGTCTGCATGGTTTGATTTTCTTGCCTTTCAGTCTCATTGAAGTGCTGTCAGGGGTGACACACGACTCCCTCAGTTCAAGCCTGAGACTTTCTTGTGGAGTATTCAAGGACTTGCCAGCTCCTCAGCAAGGCTGAGCTGTGGAGCTGCTTGCCAAAAGCTGATGTAGATGCTAGAAATGTCCGTGCTTCCCAAAGAAATATAGGGGAAAACCCAACCTATAAGGGGCCATTCAGCAG
>NW_009952365.1:1435197-1438202 GCF_000747805.2 Chaetura pelagica | reverse complement strand
GCCCCCCACCCGGCAAACGGCGGAGAAATGGGCGCCCGCCCAGCCATTGATACCATTCCTCAGGCCAAAATCAGATATTTAGGTAAAAATCAGGTATTTTGCTGCCTAACTGCTGTTCATTTGTAATTTCCCCATTCACCGTGAGGCAAGTGGTTAAACACAGAGAAAAAATGTGGGCCCAGCCCTTCCAAAGCCTTCTTGTGAGCCTGGAAAATACACGTATGGCTGAGCCCAGTCAGGATGAAAGGCACACGTTCAGGAGCATGCAAACATGAGTGCATTAACCTGCATTAATTCAGGTTCATGATTTAATAATAATATCTTCAAGACAATAAATTAATAATTTAATCAGTCCACACGCATTAACTGAGCCAGAGGTGTGCCTGGAGTTGGTGCCTTGGAAAAAAATCTCAGCTGTCTCTTAAACCTGGCTGCTTGCAAGGAGTTACAAAGCTGAATTCCTCAGCTCCTGCCCTTAGCATTCACAGCTGCAGCTTGCATTAGCACTTGCTTTTAAAACAACATAATGCCAGGATCTTTGCTTCTTTTAAATGTGTAGAAAAAAGTCCAAAGTGTAATTCTGCATTTATTTTCAGCAGGTTTTTAAGTGGAAAAGGGCTGGTGGTTTGAAAAAGAAAAAAAAAAAAAAGGAGGGGGGGAAAAAAATAATGAGAAAAAAAATGATACAAGCAAGTGAGTCATCACTGGGTAACTTCAGCCACTGCTGCTGTGCTCAGGGTCAGACTCCAGCAGGGAATCATGTCATGAAGACAGGTCCTTGCTCTGAGGGAGCTCTGACCAGGGACCTCTCAATGCAGGGAGGTTTTCCGTGAAGACAGAAGGGAAGTTAGACCTGGCACAGGGGGAATGGATCAGGGGACAAGTATCCTCACTCCAAGCTTCAAAGTGGTGGTTTCTCTTGGATTGATATGTCAGTGAGGTTTGATTGATGAAGGGTAGGAAGGTACAGATGGGTCTGATATCACAGAAGGGTTTGCCAGAAACCCCAGACACCCCCATTAGAGCAGTTTCTACAGAGTGTGGTAGCATATTTGTAATGAAGACTCATAGGAAAAATTGTATTCTTGGAGTTTTGTTGTTCTGGCTGCTATATAAAACATGTCTGAGCTCAGAGATCCCTGGATCCCTGATCACAGTGTCTGTCTCCACCTGGGCAGAGACCTGGGCACAGGGATCGTAAGGGAATGAACTTCACAAGTTTCCTGCATGGCAAAAAACTCCAGGGCCACAAGAATGATTAGAGAACTGGAGGACCTGTGATATGAAGAGAGGCTGAGAAGACCAGGCTTGTTCAGCCTGGAGAAGGGAAGGCTCAGGGGAGACCTTATTACCATGTTCCAGTACTTAAAGGGTGGCTACCAAGAAGATGAAGACTCCCTATTTACAAGGAGTCACCTGGAAAAGACAAGGGGTCATAGGCACAAGTTGCACCTGGGGAGATTCCAGTTGGACACAAGAGGTAAATTTTTCCCCATGAGGATAGTCCAACACTGGAAGAGGCTCCCAAGGGAAAAAGTGGATTCTCCCACATTGGACAGTGTTAAGTCTCAGCTGGACATGGTGCTGAGCCACCTCCTATCAACTAGAGTAGGACCTAGAGAGGTTGGACCAGATGATCCTTGAGGTCCCTTCCAACCTGGCATTCTGTGATTCCATGATTCTGTTATTTCAGTGGATTTGGAGAAAATCCTGGCCCTCACCTCACTCTCCCTGCCTGATTTCCTTCTGCACACCCAGTTTCTCTCCCTCTCTGCCTCCCAGACATGATTCAGGGACATAAATTATTTCTGCTTACTGAAAAGAAGAACTTATTCAGGAGAAAGAATTCCATATGTTGTTTACAGTGCCTATCAGAACGGGGCCTCAGACACTCACGTCATGTAGCCTACACTAAAAAGACATCAAATATTATCTATTGCTTAGTATGAATAAGGAAAAGTAATATTTAGAGCATTTTAATGTTGGGCTTTTCCTATGGCTGCTTTATCCACCCCTGAAAAAGCACCTCTAGTCTCATTTTGATGGTGGAAAAAATACTGAGGAAAAAAAATCCATGAGCCTCGATAAACCCAGTTTTGATCCCAAAACCTGGTTGGTACATCTGGGTACCAAACTCTCCCCCACTACCCTCCAGCAATTCCCTTTCCCATGTGGGTGTGTCCCCAACCCCCAGACTGACCACCATATTTTTACAGCAAAGCCAGGGCTGGATTTTAGCAAATCCTACCCCGGAGGGAAATAAATAAATAAATAAACGAAGAAATAAATTAAATAAATCCAGCTTTGAGGCAGGGCAGCGAGCAGGAGGCCCCGGGATTAATCTGCAGCAGGGCAAAGCCGCCCGGGGGGGGGCGGATTAGTCTGGTCAGCAATGAAACGCTGGAGCTGAAGGTACCCGGGAAAGCACCCGGCACTCAAGGGCAAAGATGCGGCGCCTCTTTAAAGGCTGCGGGAGCTCCCAGTGCTGCATCCATCAGCTGGGAGCCTCCCTGGGACCACAACCAAGGCGGCTGTGGCACGGCTGGCTAAATATAGTGCAGCCCGGGTTGCCTTCCTGCTGCCTGTGCTGGCTGAATGTTGGGTCCGAGGGGTTTCTTCTATTTATTGCTCCGGTTTTTATTTATTTATATATTTTCCTCACAGGGGAGGCAATGACTAAGAGAAATCCACGGCTGAAGGGATATGAGAAGATGGAGGCCTTAGTGGAAATGCAGAAGGTGAATAAAGTCTCCAGTTTGCAGACCTGGGGGCTTGTCTAAAATGTTTCTCCCCCTCCTCCTCCTCTTTCTTTTCCTCCTCCTCCTCTCTGCGAGCACTCAAAACAAGACCCCAGCCACAAATGCATTAAACATTCCTGATTTCAAGCCCCACTGATACTGTGGGGGGTAAAGACCTACCTGCAGCAGCAGAGCCTTGGGGGTCCCTCTGGGCCAGCCTGTCCCCCCCAGCAGGGGCTGCCTCAGCAGGACCGAAGGGGATGGCCC
>NW_009952365.1:1434788-1435151 GCF_000747805.2 Chaetura pelagica | reverse complement strand
CTCAGCGGGCTTTGGGAAAGGAATGCAGCTCTGTGTTTGCCTCAGCATAATCAACCGGGGGGGTTTGAAGGTCAGCTTCACGGGGGATGCTCCGCCAAAGGCCGCAGGGATATCAGCAGTTCCCAGCGGCTTTGACACCCTCGCACAGAGCCTGGGTTCCCCTGCCGGTGGGAAGCCCCGCTGCGTTCAGCCAGAAGCTACAGGAATTGTTTAAAAGCCTGATCAGCACTGCGTTTTCCTCCATCGAAGGCAACAGGCCCGAGTTCTTTCGCAGCCCTTTAAAACTCACCCAGAACCTATTTTGCGGTGCAAGAAGAGACGCTCCTGGGCGGGGAGCGCCCGAGCTGCCAGCGCCGGGGGGGG